>NC_041003.1:45760752-46375038 GCF_004193775.1 Glycine soja
TATTATCTTTTATATATATATATATATATATATATATATATATATATATATATATATATATATATATATATATATATATATAACTTTTCTTCAACTTGACTTAACCTAAAAAGGCTAGAATTATCTACTTAACTTTTAAATATATCTTCTATGCCACAATTAATTATTTTAACTTAATGACTTCAAGTACAAGTATTGAACATACAATTATGTTACAAATTCAAAAAAAAATATTTACTACTTATAATAATTTTATTCGACTTAATTATAATTATCATTCATAACAATATTTGTGATTTCTAAAAAGAAAATGTGATAAATAAATTATTATTATTATTATAAAATAACACTCTTAAAATGTTAGGTGTTGACAAGATAGATTATTAATATAAAAAAAAAACATGTTCTCTATCTCACAACTATTAATATTGAAAACCACTGTACATAGGCTAAGAAATAATTAATTAGTATATATTTGGACTAAAATATTTTCCTTTAATTTTATTCATCAATTAAAAATCACAAATATACGGTGAGTGCTAAAAATACACTCTCAGACACATATTTTTAATGGTTAAAATTTATTAAAAACTGTAAAATTATAATAAAAATTTGTTAAAATATTATGTGAGACTATGTAATTTTTAACCAATAAGAGAAAGTTTATTCAAAAGAGTGTGTCTAACATTATGTGTCTAACCTAGCATTTTCCTAATTCACATGTTTTTCCAATTAGTTTAATTTTCTCCTTTAATGTACTAATAGTATTAAAAAAACACAAATGTCATTAATATATAACAACAATTATCTTTAGCTTTTTGTGTGAACGCGGCCAAGAGTTAGGGTCTCTTTTGTTCAAAGGAATGAAAGAGATATGAAAGTGAGTTAAGATGAAAAGAAGTGAAATATTTGAATGAGATATAGTGTAAAAGTATGAGATCACATCAATTTTCAAAGCTTTCATCTCAAATGCACTAAAGTCTAGATAAATCAAATACTACCTTAAGGATTAATCTTTCAAAGAAATAACATTCATTTAAATGACATTAATCTCTTAGGGGATGTTTATTTCACAAAATCTTACAGGATTTATGTGAATATGAAAATGGAAATGTATATTCACATGTTTGTTCGAAAGTAATCGAAAAATATTTCTAGACATCTTTTATTCTAATAAAAGTGAAATCTTGTTGCTTATATTGATTTTGTATTTAATTGATTTCCATTAAAAGATGATGAAGATATGGATTCTTATGGGGTGAAAATCATACTATTATATAAAAATTTCATTATACCCTAAATATTAATACATATTATCTCATTATCTGTCCAAAATTTTATTTTATGGGAATCTCTCTTTTGATAATAGAGGGTGTGAATTTGTATACAAAGGATGGGTATGTTACAATTGTTTTTTAAATTTAATTATTGATAGGAAGGCAATTTATCGATTTTCTTTTTGTTTACTTGGGGTGTGGGTAAAGTTTTGCTGTACATGTCTTTTTGTGTTGCATGTTTTTATAAGACTAAAGAGGATATTTTGGTGTTGTGTTTCTTTCTTCAATAGTTAGACGTGTTTAAGGAATTTATTGAATAAATTTATAAGATTCTTTACTGATATTTGCAAACTGCAATGTCTAGCTTTGTGTATTATTGTATAGGTACATATCATAAGTTGTTTAATATAAAAATGACCTTTTAGTAATATAACACAGATTTTTAGGAAAAAATTAATATGAACCAAACATATTTTTAAAATATTCCTAAAAATATAAAAAAGATTCCCAATCATTTTTAATAGTCAAACAAACATGTTTTTTTGAAATACTTAAGAATGTCATTCCCATCTAATATTCTTTGAAATAATATTCCCAAAATCTTATAAGATTATGTGAAATAAACATCATTTTAATATCTTTTTTCACATATATTTGAGATCGAATCCTAGTTAAGTGCTTAAAAAAATAAAGGATGAGACTGATTATTTGTTAATTATGTCATACCACGTCGATCAATTATTTTTATTTTAAATAAATATATAATCGTAAAAATATTAGTTAAGTTTTAGGTTGTTTAATAAAAGATTTAGATTTATAAAACATCAATCATGTCAAAATAAAATTAAGAAACTAAAACATTAATAAATGTATAACGTAAAGATCAATTGTAGACACAATTTATACTCACTAGTGTAGCGGAAATAGGCACTGCGTGTCTTTTTATCCAAATTTATATTATTTAAAAATATTAAGTTTGATTTTTAATAATTTTTGTTTTTGACAATTTAATATGAGAATTTGAAAAAGAATGATGTCTTGTGAGTACTTTAAAGGGTGAATAAAAACTAATGTTATGAATAATTAAAATAATAGTTAAAAGATTAAAAAAATAATAAGGAGAATATTTCTTTTATTATAGTTGTTTTAGGAACCCTTTAATCATATAGTCATATACTTATTATATTAGTAGAATATTTGATTATTCGATGGAACTAAGAGTTGAAACTTTTACAAAAGGCATGTAGAAGATGAATAGTAAGTGGAACAAATTCAACGGATAAAGATGTAGCAAAGTGGGTCCCACCCCATGCGATCGAAGTGTCCACCGCATTCAGCGCTCCACGTATCACGCCCTGCGTCTTCCCTCCCGCATTCTAACGTCACACTCACTCACGTACCCTTTTTTACACAAATGACTAAGTTTTTATAAATAAATTACAAGAAATAATAGATTTTTTTAAATATTACGGATATCGATAAATAGTGTTTTAAAATATGATTTTATATAAAATAATCTTATTTTAAAACATAACTTTAAATAATCAGATTTTTTTAAAAATAAAATACTGAAATCTTAATTTAAAACACGATTTTAAATATTTTTTTAAATAAAAATTATAAAATTGTGATGACTTGTTTTTTTTTTTTAAATATTGAAGGCTTTTAAAATTTCAATCTTTTAAAATATGTTTTTCTTAAAAAGATTAAAATCTTAATTACAATTTCAGTCTTTTTCTTTAAAAAATAATATTTGAAGTCATGTTTTAAAATGATTTTAATATCTTTTATTTTTAAATTTTGACTTTCTAAAATCATGTTTTAAAATGCTATTTTATATACCGCTGTGTTTTAAAATATAACTTATTCATATTCATAATATTTTAAAAATTTATTCATTCCTATATTTTTTTTTAAATTACCCATTTGTGTAAAAAAGCGCACTCACGCGCGTACTACTAAACGGGACGGAGAACTTACCATCTTTTATCGAAGGACAATTCAGTTTGCAACAAAAAAGAAAAAGGGTTTATTTTCTATGAAATTAAAAACTATCCTAAAAAATATTATCAATAACAAAATCTTACTTAGTTTTTACAATGTCGGTGCATAGTTTTCTCTCTTTATTTTAAATCCCTTATTGAGTCATTTAAATTTGTTTACAACTAGAGATATGACCTATATACTAGTTTTTATTTTTATAAGATTTAGACAATTCTTACTTAGTTTACAAGAAACTCGTTTTGTGGGATTGAATTAAAACATAGAGCTTGTTGTATACAATGTCCTGTTATTAAACTAAGTCAAACATAAAGCCCCGATATTAAACTAAGTCAAACCATTATGTATAACAAATCAACTTTTTTCAATTTTCATTGTTGTATACAATGTCCTGTTACACTGTCCAAAATAATAATAACATTAATTAAATTTAGAAAGATACATGAAAAGTTAATGTTCGAGACTCACCCTAAACTAATTAAAAAATATTAATTGCTTTCACGAGTATTTAACTAATTATTTTGATAAATAATAAAATAAAGCTATAATTTGCATCAGAATATTCTTCAAATTTGTTTAGTCTTTGTGACTACTCACTCACTCCTGTTTCACCTTCTTAGGCGTGACTTGGTTTAATTATTCGATCGTAATATCTACCAAATCAGCCAGATTTGCCACGTAGTGTGTATAATTAAACCGTAGTTCAACAACTTCGTACGTGCACCCACCATTACTAGTTGACTCTCTAAATGCTAATGCACAATGTGATCCATAACAGTTTTTATCCAATATTCATATTTGACTTCAGCGTCTGAAATTCTAAATTAATTTATTTCAATAACATAAATTAGTTTGTGCTCTTGCATTGGTCATTAGACTATTGTTTTTGTATTAATTAGAGCCTTGTTTCTTGCCATGCATGCACAAGTGATGGACCTGGAAAACGAAGAAAAGGGAAGAAACAAGTGAAATGCGTGCTAACGTTTTTCCTACTACTACCTACCAAAGTAACAACACATCTAAGTCACATTCACTTTCTTCTCAGGTAGGGATGCTAACATTGTGCACTTGTGAACGTGTTTATTATTTCACCTAATACTATTAAAGGTGTTTCGATAATATATATGCCTATTGCAATTTTCACAACTTTTTATTATATTAAAAGATTTTGTTCAATTATGACTCTTGCACCAGAAAAACCAGTAACAATAAATTTGGCTTTCAACAAATAACAACTGCACCAGAGCTATAACAAAGCATATATTAATAGGACTCGAGTTTGGGCATCAAGTCCACGTTCTGACCTTACCCTTTTGGCCTTTTTCTAATTTTTATTTTTCTGAAAAGTGATTTAAGGACAGGCACTATTGATAAATTTCAAGCTCTATTATTAAATATTTCTATACTAATCTGCAACAAGCATCGATAGCTTTAGGACCTAAAATGTTTTTATCATTCCCAAGCTCACACACAACGCATTAGATTGGTCTAATTAAATTTGAATTTAGAATAATAAATGGTTTAGTAATACATAAACCGAAAAACATCACTATGAATATTATTTTTCCTTTAGTGAAAAGTCTCAATCATATGGTGGTAGGTAATTCAGTTAGGACTGACAATTTAAAGATGCCAAAGTAACCAATGATTAAAGGACATTCTCTGCCCAATTTATGAGAGAGGCCAAATCTATTCCTTAAAATTTAGATATTGCCAATTGCATTAATTTCTGAAATTTTATTGATCTCTGAATTGATTACAAGTAACTTCTTCACTCCATGAGACATTCAGTGTACTAGGCAATAAAGCTTTGGATTGAAGTTTGGTTTCTGAGTCACCAAATAATATTTTAATGACAACCAAAGAAGTTAACTTCGATCTGATCCAATTAAGTCAATTATTAGTAACAAATTTGCTTTCAACTCCAGATAAATAGTTATTATATATCATACGGTGAAATGTGTAGTCTCTGCTGCTAAATCAACTAATTAATACCACTTACGTGTATGGACATAAAGAATAATTATATATAAATCTATATGGAAACTATGGTTGTCGTCAACTCTTTAATATAAAATCAGAATCAATACGCTCGAGGTTGATTTGAGGACGAAAATTTTCAAGAAAATAAGGGTTCTGTTCTGATGAAATGTTGATTAGTGAGTATTGTGTAGGATGGACTAAGTGGTATTTACAGGATAGAAATTCTTTTTGTCCAACTAATAAACTGGAACAGCAATTAGGAAAGTGTTTTTAAGATGTGTAAATACAAAAAAAAAGATAAAATGAGAGAAATATAAATATAAATATTTTTCTTTGTTTATTGCATTCATGATTAAAAGTCAAAAGACTAATCTTTTTGGTATGAAAATCTATTTAAAAGATTAATCTTTTTCAATATATATTTTTTCATACACAAATTTAAAGATTAAATTTCAAATCAAACATTTAAGAAACATGATTATTTATCAATCATATTGCTTTGTATTAAAGAAATAAAAAATATCTGATGATTAATTAATTAACTGTTATAGCATATGATTTGAATTGATTATAAAATAAGTATTTGATTCGTTTACTTGTAATGACCATTAATCTGAAACTTAATGGGGGTGTAACACTTCCATATATATTTGCATAACACAATCAACTATTCAAAATCTTGACAATGAAATGGATAATTAGAGAAATAAGTGTATTATTCTAATGGTTTGTCATGATGCCTCTATAAACATTTAATTATTACATGATGCATCTGGAAAGGTATCATTGTAAACAAGATCATGGCCACAGTTGAGAAGGAGTAGTGGAGAGAGAGTTGCTACGGTGGAAATAAAATTAGGAATTAGTTAATGTCCTATGACGACAAAAGGAACAATTAGGAATCATAAATTTAATGACTACCCTATATACACTTGAGAATATTTGTTATGGTAGTATTTAATTAGTACTATGATTTAATTTAATGCATCCCATTTGTCAGTGCATGCTCTAATTGAAAACGTGTCTAACCTTTGTGGGACAATGGTGGACCGTTTGGCCCATTTACAATGTCATGTCTCTTCTTTAAATGAAATCACCATGCTCAAATTCAGCAAGCTCTATTGAGCTTTACGCAATCCCCATAAAAATCCCAAGTTTCCCGTATAAGCAAGTAGAATGCGAATCATATCTTCAACTTTTGTACTTCTCCCATGCATTTGCATTCCCACAACCACCAACTTTTTTCTTTGTGCTCTTTTTGAACTCAAGCTTCGTTTTAATCATTCATGGGTCCCACCCAAGCTAGCCCTCCGCCACACTGATTTATGTAAGCAAAGTTTGATGAAGACCAACTTCCTAGCATAATGGGCCAAGGAATTTTCAGAAGACCAACTAACAACTTTGCTTTTATTATTTCAATGTTTTTAAGGACCTTTAGGACTTGGGCCGTGAGATCTAGATTTGATTTGGAGATGGTGTTCAAGAAGCCCCACATGATTAAGCTCTTTTTAGGTGCCAGGAAGTAAAATTGTTATTGTATATTGATTTTGATTTGATTAAGGGCTACAAAAATTATAAATGACTATATTTCTAGTTGTTATAATTTACTAAACCGCTATTAATTTATGAGGATCCCAATTTCTGACATTAGTGTGATTAAATGAACTAACCAATTTCATATCATGTATTTCATTTCGTCTAGTCTTTGGAGTTTAGTCGCACACTATCATTTTGGTTAATATACACATGTTATTATTATTACTTAATAAGTCACACATTACACATAACTTTAGATTTAAATAAGTGACAAATTATAGTTTTAGAATTTTATTTAATTTATTAGTTCTAGAGAATAAATGACGGTGAATTGCATTTGAGGTATTAAGCTAGTTATTTTCTCCCAAATATTTTACCGCTATGGTGTATATAAATTACTCATTCCATCCTTCCCATCTTATATATGAATATAAGATGAAATTATCTAATTTATCAAGATTAAAAAAATAATTAATTTAATTAATAATAATAAATTTATCTTAAATTTATAATTTTTTTTAAAATTATCTTTATCATTAATATTTTTTTCTGATTATTTATTAATATATTAATTTTCTTTCTTTTTTTGATAAAGATATTTTTATCTAAAAATAATTAACACAAATAAGTATTATAAAAAATAAATAAATATTATTTCAAATTTAGGTTTTATAAATAGAAACAAAGTGGTATTTTTTTTTTCACAATTTAAATTTAAGGTTTTACACTCAAGTGTGTGAAATAGCTGGAGAACTTTGCGGTCCTTGTCCTTGGTGATTTTACCTTCACCTAAAATGAAATTATTTTAGAACCCTAGGGGCTAGGGTATGTAGCTGGGTCGGCCTTCAAGCTCCTTCAGATACAGAACCAGCACTAGATTATGAGCTCCGGCTCCTCCGTTCTCGACCTCGGTTGCGCCCCCGGCGGCTGGCAGAGCTTGGGTCCATTACGTAACGGCGGCTCCAAAGAAGGTCAAGGTGCGATTCTAGGGTTCAGACCATCTCCGCCGGCTAAAAGGTCTTTCCCCCAAGGAGAACGGGTTCTGCATGATTCTCTCGGATATGTGCCTTGGAAGCAGAATTCGCACGATGCTTCTTCTTCGGAGTGTTGAAAGTTGGAGGGCACCTTGCTATTAAGGTTCTCGAGAGTGAGGATGCAAAAGGTTCTTCCTTGCTAGCTTACTTGTCTGCATCATATATGATTGATGTGTTGTTCAATTCAATTGCTTTTGGTTGTGTTTCTAATGTGTTGTTGTTTGGTGGAAGACATCGTGGCTCAGACCTAAAGCTACAAGGCCTTCGTCAAGAGAGAATTATTTGATATGTTCAAGGTTTAAAGCCAGATGCTAAGAATTGAGATATAGATTCTTTTGCACTATTTGTCCGGGGAAATGTTAGGCATCAATTTGCTTGCATTGCACATCTTGGTGTCATGATGCTAATTATTGTCATTGTGAAATTCATTATTTTCTAGCTAGTATTTTTTATGCTTGTTACTTGTTAGACTACTGGTTATATGTATGAGGAGGGTGGTGAGACTTGAGAGGTTATGATTAATTTGTGATTGCAAATTTCCAATGTTCCGTATGTGCCCCGTGCCAGGAAAATTGGATTGGATTTCAGAAGAAGAAAAACGTGACCTAAATCGGGGAATCAGTGCTGTGCTTGAACGCCCTTAGTTTACCACAATTTGACAAGATCAGAATCAGTGTGACAAATCAAACTCGTTTTTAGTTACCGGTCTCAAAAGAGATGATCACTCAAACTCAACTGCAAAACATCCGAAATTCCAAATCACTTCTCCCTTATGTGCAAAACAGTTTTTAAAAGAAAGTTCATCACTGAACCAGATGTAATATATAAACAAGCCACACTAACCAGATTACTCCTCCTAATAATTCAATCTGTCTCCGTACTTCTTATTCTGGCTTCCAGAAGCCTTTTTTGCTTCTAAAATGTAACCAAATATGTCGCTGTTAAACTGCAATGAGTCTGATTTAACTGCCTCAACCTTAAAATAAAACCAATACTACTTGGGATGAGAAATCTAGGTAGCTTGAACTGAGTCGTCCAATCTTCATTCGACAATTCTGAATTACAAATCTGGGTAACTGCAAATTTGTGAATATCCGAACACTTCTTTTATTGTGACAAATTCTTATTTTATGATTTAAAAATAATTCTACAGTTAGTTTCGAAGTCGGGCATTTCATTGAACATAAATAAAAAAGTTAAGTCGATCTGCCTGCCTTCTTCAATCAACATCTTTTGTCGCAAACACAACTTTATCATATAATAATATCTCCTTTAAACAATAATAAATAAAAGGGTGGTGAAGTTTTGTTGAATTGAGAGTCGATAATATGGAGCGTAAGTCCACAATGTACAACGCACAAAACGGCACTGACCAGCCCCTGAGTGGATAACGAAAACCAAACGGATAATTGAATCAGTTTATATCAACGAAGTACATGCTATTAACAAGATTGAAAACATTAGCAGTAGCAGTATAGTACCATGCTTTTGTTGATGTTCCTCGTTCTAGTTTCAGCAAAAGCAAGACAAACGGATTATAAAACAGGAGTATACTTTCTAAACTGTGGTAGAAAATTATAGAAAATAATATACAGTACTATACTGTGTGATCAATTACAATGTATATTGCAGTTGATAATTTCGAAGCCAGTCTTCACCTTTTTCATAATAATCCAGTCTACTGAAAGTTTGCATATGGAACTGTGGGTCCGAGGCAAATGAAGCAGCCCCTCTCCATGCATCCATTACTGGATCCAGTGCTCTAACTATTTTTATAGGTGTGCCACAAGGTCTAATCATCCGAATTCCAGCTTCCAGGCGTTCAACTATACCGGGGAAAAGAGAACTTCCACCAGTAACAAGTATGGAACTAGTCAGTCTCTGTTCCAAGCTTTCATCCTTGTATGGTAACCTCCTTATTGAAACCCCAACCATCTCATCTAATCCTACCTGATCAACCGCAATCCAGTTTGGATTAAACAATAGTTCAGGACATCTGAATCTTTCGACCCCAAGAAAAATCTGAAAATCTTCTTTGGTCAGAGGTCGAACATGTGGCAACTCAGCAGGTTGGGAGATACCAGCTTCTAACTTGGGTATAAATGTTGGATCCAAGTCCTACCAAATCAACAATGCAGAGATTTTTTTTGTGAATTGTAAATCAAGACCCATATACAAGATGATCTTGTACAAGTACAATCATAAATTAGTTTTAAGGGATTTTATCCTTTAAGGTGAACCAACCTGGAGCCTGGAAGAGATGCAGGCCAGCTCTGCCTCTTCCTCATCAGGTCCCTCATCATCATCATTATAATCTTTGCTCATCAATTTGTATAGTTGCCAATCTTCATCTCTGGCACCAAATGTATCCTCACCCTTACCACGATCAAAAGCTGCAGTTGTCAGGAGACGCATTCGTTCTCTCTGAGCAGCATTTAGTCTTTCACCACGGCCAACACCACCGGACAGATTATTTCCATTAGAATGGCCTCCGTTTGTCTTAAGTCGCTTTTGTTGGTCAAGTCTCTCTGAAAGGTCTTTGTATCTAGCATGCAGTTGTTCCAAGTAAAGCTCTGGGTTCTCCCTACAGTAAGGAGACAAAAAAAAAAGTTTATATAATAATAATAATATTAATATTAATCCTTATTAGATAGAATACATGCTCTTTTTTCTTGCTTTCTCCCACTTTACTTAGTTTAATATGAGGGAAAACTATTTTACTTACATAAGCAAGCCTCAAACAATGTATAAATAAAGAAACTAAAGCATCAAACATACAGGCGTTTCTCCTCCTCTAGCTGTTGTTTTCTCTCTCGTTCCAATTCCTCTTCATGGCGCTTCTGTTTTAATCGCTGCCTCCCTTCAGCCATAGATTTGAGTGACAACTGTTTCTTCTTTTCATTGAGCTGTCAAATATCAATATAGAAAATACAATTAATATTGTTTAACCTTATAGAGCACAAAGAACATCATGCAAAGAAATATTTGGAAATTTAATCATATTAAGATTGTAAGCAAATGTGGCTCCAGAAAAAAATTGTACAAGTACACTTATCACATGTTTGGGAAAGCTTATTTCCCAAGTGTTTTTTAAGAAAAGCTTCTATCAATAACAAAACAAAACAAAACAAAAAAAAATGCTTACTTTCCCAAAATAAGCTGAAAATGTGGTACACACAGCTCAATTTATTAATAATGGATGAGATCATCTGTCTGATACAAAAACAAACCTGTTCTTGGGTCAGCATGTCATCAGGAATGTTAATAAGAGAATACTTCTCATTAGCGGCAGGATCAACCTTTTCAGTTTCATCTTGTTCATTCTTTGGTTCACCTTTTGCTTTCCGTAAAGATTGCATAACTTTATTACGTGCAGATTCTATCTCCTGCCTAGAGCCATAGCCAGTTTCGGCCAGGAAAGATAGAACCTTGCTCTCTTCCACTTGTTCAAGCTGATGAAAAAGAAACTCTAAACCATGCAATTCATTTTCCAGTTCATTTATCTTAGAAGACCTCTTTGCCTCAGCCATTTCTCGAAGCCTTTGACCTTGTTTCTCTTTTATTGCTGCCTTTCTTGCAATCTCTTCCTCGGAAGGAGGCTCCTCAATTGGGGGTGGAACCCAAGGGAGCTGCCAACATCTGGTTTTTTCTTCAGCTTCCTTGGCTCCTTTCTATTAGATCGCAGAGTTTTAGAAACAATAAAGGAACTTGGTGGAAAAAGAAAAACAATTTACACATATACCTGAAACAACCGAACTTCGGAAACATAATCTGGTGCAATGTAACAATGTTCCATCTTCAGGTCTTCAACCTTTTCCCATGTAAATCTAGCCCTGCATTGAGCATTCAATAAAATCTAAAATATTCTTCGAACTTAACATTCAGTTGGGTAGTAGCAGAACCCAGATGATTTGATACTTACAAATGATAAGGGTATTTAAGTGAAAGGAGTTGCTTCAAATGATCAGTCACATGGAATCCACCAACATTAGTACGACAGCATCCTTCGTAAACAGGCTCCCCATCTACAAACTGGAAATACCCAAACAAATAATTTCAACACTCCAACACACTTGGTTGATTTTATTTTGATCCTATTTTTGGAACTCTAATATTATCTAGAAGACAAGATTGCTAAAGACAATATATATTTGAATATTCCTGTTGTCAGAACTAATCACAACTTGCCATTATTACATACTGGCCTCCCCAATATGCACAATCACATGTACGGTGGATTTCTTTTCATTTATTTCAATATTTAAAAGAAATTAAATTTCTACATTTATTTTTATGGTTATTTTAAATGTTAATACTTATTTTTTTCCCTATAAGGGCATATCCTCTATAAAAGTAGCAACAAGTTTTGGTTTCAACAGCCGCACTCTATTTAACAAGGTTACGTTTACAATTTTTTACTTTATCTACTTCAAACTTCTAAAAGGACCATAAGGAGAATTTCCTTTATATGTATTATGCAGTACATATGAATGAATAATTGTTATTAATTACCAAGCCATCTTGAAAAATAATTATACATATTAACACTATTATTGCTGATATAGTACTGGGTAATCAGCTACTATAGCAAAGAGCAAATGAGGTACATTGATACAAAAATATCCTTTCAAAACAACATTGATACAACACATGCAACTGTCACTTAATAAAGGCATATAATGTCAAAATAAAATAATTGTCTTCATCACATTATCAACCTTTGCCCATAAAGACAACAATCTGTCAGGCTCGAGAGTAACTTCAAGCAGATTAATAATATTAACTACTATAATTACAATTCACCAAAAAAACCCCCTACTATAATTACAATGGTGATAATAAAAAACGAGATCCTATTTACAAATTTAACCATATGCAGGTGGATGATATTACAATAATCTACAACAGAAATGACAAACTCATTTCATTGACATATATAATACTTTAATTCAGTAAATAACATAAAAATATACCGGAATCACATGGGTTGTGTTGAATCCAGGACACAAAGCAAGACAATCTTTAGCACAAACTCCTTGCTGTTGATTATATTTATAGCTGAATGCCACATCAACACCAAAAGCTGCCAGAACAGAGAAGCACAACTAACTTTTAGAAGAAAAAATACATATACAACATCTAGCACAAAATCCAGACATGTACCCCTAATGGGAAAAACAGTGTACTTGAGAATTTTGCATTGAAATCAGTTTTCTATTGAAGGTCACTAGTAAAATATGAAGTTTTTTGTGTAGGTTGCAAAGTATTAGTACCAATTGATGGAACTCCATAAGTCTCAAAAAGAAGTTCTGCCATTTTGCTACGAGATTGAACCGGGTTGCATACACATTCTGTGATCAGGACAGGATGATCAATCTGCTCTGGCAACAAACATTAAATTAGAAAGAGTGAGTCAAAATTATTCAAATGCCAAAAAAGGAAGAACATATATTTATTAAACCAAAGAACTACTAGATATCAACTCAAGGCCATTATGTTCTACAACTATCAACCAAATCTAGTAGTATTGACAACACTAAATAAACCATAGAAGAAAAGACAATAAACTAACAGCTAGGGGGAAAGAGAAAAATGAATCACTTTTCCACCTATGGCCATACCTCTGTTCCATTTGCACCCATCCGGTCAAATCCAAAATCAAGAATCTGTGTGATAAAAAATGTCAGTAATGTTATTCTCAACAAGTTCTTCTAAAATAATGAAGCATACAAGTTAAACTTGTGACAAGAGGAAATTTACATATTCCATTGTTTCAAACTGGTACACAACATTGCTGTCAAATGCAGAGCGTGGCCCTGAGCGAGTGCAGTCAAAGTATTTCAGTAATGCTGGATCATGGTCACCCACAATAGTGACAGTTTCTCCTATGTTGTACAATGTAAAAGAACAAATATTTCAGTACGGCACACAATTGTAGGCAAGCAAAAAGGACCAATGTCGGGACAGAAATTGTCTTAATAATACAGCTATTAAAGCAGAAACAACAAAAACATATAGGAGTAATAGGACCTAGTTATTTATCAAATGAAAGAGTATCCACAACAAACAATGCAAACGTACAAAGCAACAAGATTTTACATAAATACATATTAAAGCTAAATGTTAGCCAATGCCCTAAGAAACAAATGTATGAAAAATAAAATAAAATATTCATTATATTGAAAACAAAATTTATTTAGGAAAATGTTATATCAGTCCTTTTAAAGCTGATTTTAAGATGCTAATAGTAAGTTTTTTTTTTTGTTATAGGATCACATGTATCCTCCACATGACACAATTATGCTCGAGCCAAGTAGAACCATTACGTGCAGCAAAACACTCTCCGACTATTTAAAGCAATTATACACTCAATGTTCGAACTTAAGATCTTTGTTTAAACTGGAGCAACCAGTGGTAAAAAATACTAGTAAGTTTTTTTATTAAGAAAGAAATCATTTATCATATAAAAAATACGGTATAAATATTTTCTTTTTTCAATAAAAAAACTTTATCACTCTTTCAAGTAATTAGAAATTAGAAGCACTCATTAACCAAGGGCAATCTATGATAGGATCTAATGTTAAATACTCGTATCTTTACGTAACAGACAAGCATAAAGATTCAGTCAATTATGCATAATTATTGACAAAAACCTAAACAAAATCTTGCAAAGTTAAAAAAGGTGAGAAAGCAGTACCAGTTACTTTATGGCGCGGCCTTTGCACAAGGTTGCGAAAAACAACACGAGGTTCAGACTCTCCCGCCCACCTGATAATAATTCACGAAAACCAAAACGAGCATTAACCGAAAAAAACCAATTCGCAGAGAAAGGAACAGTGAAAATTAGGGTTGGCGAGAGGAGAATAGTGGAATACCCTATGCGAAAATACGAGGCGCCATTGTCTATCACAAGAGGAGTGTTGGAATCGAAGAGGTTGTAATCGGATTGACGCTGAATTTTGGAAATGAAAGGCATAGTGATAGTGATTAGTGAGGTTCACGGCGCAGTGGTTTCTCGAACTGAATTTTGGTTCTTCTGGAGGACTCGTGAACGAGCGAAGTGGCTCGCGGAGATGAAGAGAACCGCTTGGTTAAACCGAACCGGTTTGGTTGGGTCGACGGAGAAGTGTATCGGCGACGAGGAAGAGCATGAGTAGATGAACTAACACTAGCAGTGTTTTAACTGTTTTTCCTTGAGTGTGCTTTCGCTCTCTCGTCTACTCGCGTTCAACACTTTTCTTCGGGGATGGTTGTTAAAAGGAGATAATAAATATGATTTTAAGAATCCCTAAAAATAAAAACTATTTTTGAATTAATAAAACTGAAAATAGTTTTTTTTTTTTTTTTATATAGGAATCCATTCGATAAATTTATGCTTCTAAAAAAATAGGTTAAATACTTTCTTTATAAAAATGTTATTTTTTTTAGCTTTTTTCATTAAAAATTATTTTAAAATTTGTTAAAGTTATGTTTCATTTAACTTCTTATGTTAAGAAAAGGATAAAAATTCCTTCAAATAAACTAAACCAAGTGTCTAATGTCTCTTATCTAAGAATTGAATACCAAAAAGAGAAACTCTCAAGATAAATTAAACCACGTGACTATATGAGAATTGAAAAAGACATTATTCATGAGATACGACATACAAAAAATAAAGAAATATAATTACACAAAGAGATAGAAGAATAAGATTAAATCAATAGTAGGATAAATAAAAATATTGATAACCAATGTAATGTGAAAAATATAATATGGCGTGACATGTGATTAGCTGGTAGTTTGTAAGTATAACAAAAAATACTTTGTGAGAAGTTAGTTTTTGAAATAATTCCAGTTGCAATATATTTTAGTATTTGAAGTATTTTTAATTAAAATTAGAACTTCACTCTACTAATTCGTGTTAATATTTAATGCTATTCTTTTATCATACAATGCAAATAATTAAAATACAGTACAAATTTGAATTAAAAATGTTTATAACATTATTGAAGAATCCATACTGGCCCATGGTACAGGCTTACTGGGCATATGGCCCATTAAGGATGTCTAGTGAGACGAGAACAGTATGTAGAAAACTAGAAATACTATTACTACTCTTGCACCGACAAGTCTAATCTACTTTTCCAATTTTCAACCTTAATTAACCCGCAAAACAATAACTTATGGAATATCCCAGAGAAAGGTAAATGTAAGAATACAAATTAATTGTAGAGTAACTAGGATTAAGAAATTAGAAGATTTTTTTATGATATGAGAATACATTTAAAAACTATTAGGGGTGTATTTGTACACATTTCAATAAAAAAAGTTTGTCACTTGTGCTAGTGTCTAAAGGATTAAGAAGCTGGAATATTTTTTTTATTAAAAATCATATGAGAGTGTATTTAAAAATATGGTTTTAGTAATCTTAATTTTTAATTTAGATATTTTATCCCCATTTTTTTAAAAATCTATGTTTGTATTCTTTTTTTTTTTCAATTTCAGGCTTGAGTATATATTTTTTGTATTTTTTTCAATCAATATTTATAAATATTTATAAAGTATATAAATCAAAAACTGATTACAAAGATCGGAATAATAAAATTTTTAAAGTATGAATGAAATGTTTCAATTAAAAAATAAGAAATTAAAATTATAAATTTTTTAAATGTGAGGATGAAATATTTTAATTAAAATATAAAGAAACTATAATTACAAATTTAAAGAAATTGAAAGCCGAAAATTACATTTTTATCTGAAATCTATTAGGATGTATCTGTACACATCACAATTAAAAAAAAACTTGTTAATGTTACTTGTACTTCCTTGGCGAAAACTGGTTAGTATTATTAATTGCTAATTATTTGAATTTTCTCATTAAATATTTATTGAAGTTTTTATTTATTTATACAAATTGAACTCGGGTGTAGAAAATTTTAAGAAGTTTAGAAATTATAAACTAAGTCATACTTACGTTTTAAATCAGTTTCATTAGAATAAATAAATTAAAAAAGTAGTCAAAGCATAGAAAAAATTTAGACATTTTAAACTAAGTCAAACTTACGTTTTAAATCAGTTTCATTTGAGTAAATACATGAAATTTGACCAATTTTTGTTTTTCATTCTAACCTAAATTCCAAGTCCTCAATTTAACTTGATTTATTTACATTCTTGAAAAAAACTTAAACAATTATTCATACGTTATACACACTATACATGATCATGATTCTACTGTTAAACTTATTTTAAATTCTCATAAAAAAAACTTATTTTAAATTCCGTATAATATAGTGTCACCTAAAATATTGGTAACACAAATTCTGGCTATTGACCATAACTGACTATCTTCTTAAAAGCATGCCCATAAAGTAAGCAAGCGTTATCTCAAACATTAATTCAACAAACAATAAATTTAATAATTCAAAACTCAGAAGGGCATCCACGGCCAAAGTTGCCTTGGCGGTGGCTTCCATCACAAAACCTAAGGGTAGGAAAGTCATTTCCAAACAACCAAACACTTTTCGCCACGTGGACTCTCTTTAGATTCCACCACACGAACACTGTCTCCTTGCGGAGCAAGCTAGTAACCCACACTTGTTCTTCGGTGCCGCTATAAATATCAACGCGCGCGCTTCAAAACACAAACATTCTTAAAAATTGAAAAATACTATGACTATGGTGAAGGACATCGAAGAAGGTTGCCGCACGCCCAAACGCAGCGCTTGTAGGATACCGGCGGCGATGGTGTGTCCTCCGGCGCCGAAGAAGAAGCCGGCGATTTACCCGGCGAGGAAGAGGGTCCCACCCAAGAAAGGTTATTTTGTGCCGCCGGACCTTGAGCTCATTTTCAGAGTTGCACCAACAAGAGAAGCTTTTGCTTAGTTCATCTAGTTAATTATTCTATACTTATCGTGATCCTTTAGAAATGTCGTCACAAATTTAACAGCATTTTAACCTAGTTAGTTAGTTTAATTTCTCTCATGTATAAGGAATTTGAACTTTGAAGTACGCGTTTACTTCTCAGTTTTTTTTTTTTTTTACAGGAGAAAAAATGTGGTATATATATGTTCGTGGAATTATATGAATCTAGATCGTCTATCAATTGTTGTGCTACAGTCAAATGATTTGTTTATTGTTTATTAATTTTTGGTTACACGATGTTCGATGAATTCAATTCAACTCCATGAAAAATGAGCAAGAAATAGTACGCGTTTTGTTGGACCCTTACCCTCTGGTAAAAACAAAAAAGAGTCCATTTTGAGAATAAAATATGAACCTTGTCCGTTGCTTTTGAGTTTTGACCTTCTGAAATGTGGGACATAATTGGCACATTCCAATTTAGCACTCTTTAACAATCTTATTTTTACAGTCAACTTCAACTCTATACTTTTCCGGTCCGATTGCTGTCCGTTGAAAGCAGTTTGCTAAACTTGCATAATTATGAGCTAAGTGTGATGATATAATTAAACCATTAAGTTCTTTCATGAAGTATTTAATTATATTAAAGCTTTAAATTCAAGATCTATAATTAAATCAGAATAATAACACATCAATTAATTCATACTATATATATATATATATATATATATATATATATATATATATATATATATATATATGTATGTGTGTGTGTCTCTCCTAGCATATATCAAAGAATCTATCAAGTAAAAACTCTTATTTATTATATATTACACAAACACACCAGAAAAATAATGTTTATCCTATTAATGAGCATGTAAATCAATTACTATCAAATGCTTTTAATATATGTAAAAGAGTTTTAATCTATTTTAGACATTTGATTAAAAAGAAATTAGGACTTGTAATTGCCAGACACGAAAATCACGTCTCAATGGCTAAATTTCATTTTTATTCCTTAAGTAGGTAGTTTCAATTTAGGATTTTTGGATCCAAACCACCATGTGTCATCACCAAATCAAATATATAGCAAGATACATCACTTGAATGCATTAGGACAGCCAACAACACATTATTAAACATATTTTATAGAGAGTATATTTCATGCATCAAGAATAAAATATGTTAAGAACTAAAGTTTGTTTTAGCCAATAATATCATCTCCATAGACCATAGGTCAAAACTATTGAAAAGAGTTCACAAAGCGAACTTTCCACACAACACGAACAATGGTCCATAAGTCTCCATATACTTGTGTCCTTGAGCCCCCTTAACAAAGATGCAAGCATTGAAGTCATTTGTCTAAGATCCTCAAGTAGGCCACCAAATCCTAACACTATCTCAACAACTAATTAATTACCACATTTTGGCTCAAAATTGTGAGTGGAAGGATAGATAAAATAAAGATAATAAGACGATCGAGGAGAGTATTTTGTACAACATAGACAGAAGAAGCTAGGGAGAAATATAAACTCCCCTTAATTAAAAAAGAATTGAAGAAAAGAATGGAGAACTTTAGCTTCCAAGGTGTTTGATGATGGAAAGGATGATGGATTCAAGCTTGCTTGTAAGGATCTTGAAGGAAAAATGATGGCTATGGGGGAGGGAAGTGGTATGCCAAGGGGCTGAATCAATAAAGAATTGAAAAGAAAGAGTTAGAAGGAAGACAGAAGGTTGGTGCTAAAATGAAGTTAGGGTTAGGATTTTTACTAATGCAATGTCTTTTACCATTATATTTGAATTTAATTTTGAATAAATGATGGAAATGAATTAAAATTATTTAAGGTTCCCTCCCATTTTCCATCTAGGAAGTGCAATTGGGAAGCCAAATCCATTGCTTGATTAACAAAAATTATCACATTTGGAACAAAGCTTGAACACTGACTAAGGTGCAGTTAATGTTTAGTCATTTTAATATAGCTTCCATATTAACCATGTTTATAATTGCCCTATTAGTATACACAAGGCAAACGATGGGTAGAATGATAATTTTATCTTGTTTTAAGAGATACTAAGTGTGTGTGGGTATATATATATATATATATATTTACTGCAGTGAATTTATACATAAGAAAATTAATAAAATGAAAGTTATGATAAGAGGGTTTTATTCATATAATTTAGCCGTTAACTGTTGAGGCGACATAAATTTTTATGATTCTACCTTTTGATCAAGACTAAAAGTAAATTGTGTCATCGTGCAATGGATGAAGGTGGTTAACGGGCACATTGTAGTATTTTCGATCAAATTGGCCCAACATCAGCCGGAACCTGCTCTTCCATCAAAGCATTAAATGCCTTCACATTGGCAACTGTGCCATACAATATCAATCAAGAGACCCACAGTGCAGGGGCCATTTCTTTTACTTCATTTATACTGTATCTTCACTGTATATGAAATTGTCCCTTTACCTAGCCTCGTCCAAAACAACCAGCATTTTGTGGCATGACAGCATCTTAAGAGATGATTTACATTAGGTTTTTTTTTTACCGGTAAATATTAGTTTATTAATTTTGTTAAAAATATAAATAACAGGAATTCAAATTTATAATATCTTTTTTTTATCTTTAAATTTTTTTAATCATCAAGTTAATTTTATATCTCTTTTAGGACACATAAACTAAGTCATTCTTAAGTAAGAAAATAGTTTAAGTGTCTAATAGTGTAAATACACTTCATATAGGTAAGTTGAAAACTCTCTTGATAACAATTACAACCTAGATAAAATCAGGAGTGATGAGAATTCCATCGACCTTCTAAGTTCTACAATATGTTGACATTTTCAAAATATTACATATATTATTCCTTACAAGTCATCTTTTAACACGTATATATAAATTATTGTGTATAATAAAAATATTATTTTTATAATAATTATTTTAAAAGTTATATGTAATTTTAAAATGAACGACAATAAAGTATGTCAAAATTAAACTCATATTTTATGATAGTTAGATATCTAAAACAGTTTGAGAAGGTTGGATGCCTAGAAAAAGCAACCAAAATTCACACATATGATTTTTTTTTGGGCAAAGGAAACATGCAAATTAAAACATCATTTCAACGAAAGAAATTTCAACTAAATTAAGTTGGCACCTCAAATGCTAACAATTTCCAATAGACCCAAAATAACGTTAAAAATAAAGGAAGAGGAAGACAAATACAAAAAAGGTCGAGGGGGTATTGGATAAAACACATCCTCTTTATGTTGACCAGAGAACACACAATAAAATAAAAAGGAAACAATGTTAAATAATTATGTAATAATATAAAAAAGATTACACAAATTTATTTATTAAGGTGGTTCAATCCCTTTTTTGCAGTAAAATTATGTTGGATAATCAACACTCTTTCAAATAAAATTATCCATACCCACAAAGGATTGTGAGAACACAACAAATATTACATCGTAGAAAAATAATAACAAACACAAAAATTTAACATGGTTCAACACCTTTTGCCTACATTTACGAAATCGTCTCAAAAAGTATCTCACTATCACAAAAATGATTATAAAATTGTAACTCATCCCAAATAGTGTATTATTCTACAAACTCGAGTATTCCCACTCAATACTTACAAGAAAATGATAACACTCTCACACAAAGACATTTTTCTCTCCAAAGTGACTTTATTTGTTTCACAATCTCTTTTCTCACACACTCTCTCTTCATGTGTTTCTTTTCCACTAATTGGTTTATCTATTTATAGTGAAAATTGTCACCAACTATAATAAATAAGTTCTTTTGGAAGTTAAAACAAAAACAACTTCTAACGCATCCATTCAAATAATCTTCATATAGTAAAATACAATCTTTCACTTTGTATTTAAGTCACCTAAACCTTAGTGATAAAAATCAAATTTCCAATATGCATGCACCTTATCTTTTGGCTTGAAACTCTACAATTCTCCCCCTCAAGCCAAAAGAGAAATATCCTTCAATCAATTTGAAAGTGAACAAACCCCCCTCCAACGAAAGTCTTTCCCAACACTTCGACAACATTAGAAAACTTCACTTTCTTCTTCACTTTGCTATCATGCTTCCTCTTCAAGGCTTGTCCATTCAAATAGTAAAGGTTATCTTTATTTTTCTATCCTCGCAACACCAAGTGTCTCCCCTTGTACACCTTGCATCCCCACTTTGAACCAACAGACTTGTACCCTTGTGATGTCATCTCCCCCATAGAAATCATATTGACAACAACATAAGGTACAAACCTCACATTTCCACCATTCCTTAACTTGAAATAGCTGAATTCACCATTCCAATATAAGGTACAAACCTCACATATCGAATAACACCATTATGGAACTTCATCCTTGTGTTCTCTATGCCTTCAACCTTCATTTTTCCACCATTCCCTAACTTGAAATGACCAAATTCTCCATCAGTTTTCAAAATATCAAACATTTCTCAATCTCTGCAAATGAGATTTGAGACAGCAGAATCTATCACCCATTTTCTTTTAGTAACCTCATCGTTTGTTGCAAAAAATATATCATCTTCATCTTCAACATTTTTTACTACATTAGTTTTGGGTGAGAACAAAACATTGCTTGGAAAAAAATTGTAACATTATATATAACATCTTCATCATCACTCGTTAAAGTTCGATCAAAGACATATATATATAACTTTATTTAGAAAAAAATTGTAACATTTTTTTTTACAAATATTTGAAAATAAAACATGGATTAAAAACAATGTTACAATTTTGTAATTAAAAGGTGAAAACAGACAATGAAAACATAAATAAACAAAGTTTTGGGTGTAACTATGTATACTTGGTTTTCATTTTATTATAGTGAAATATTATTTACTACAAAAATACTTCTTTTGTGTGGGGGAAAAATCCTGGTAACAATTCCTTCCTGTTCACTAATTTCAATTTATTCGGAATTAATATTGCTACTTTATCAACTTATATACTAATGCATGTATTAATATATAAGTTGATATGTGGAAAAGATGTAATTCAACTTGTTTGGATAAAGTGTTTAAGTATTATAAATTTTTTAATTTTATATTTAATTCTGAATATATATATATATAAGCTATACCGTACTCAAATTCAAAACAAATTCAATTTACTTAAAACATTCAGCGTGAGAAATGAAATTGGAACCATAAATTTTACCAAAATACCTTGGAACAGATCATTGATTGAAAATGGCCATTCACACCAAATACTGGCCATGTTATAGCAACCAACTGACAGATCGATGGATAGCCCCATAACACCTGATGAAAGGGCACCCGTGATCTTTTCTTCTGTTGACAGCATTATCACACGCCACATGAGCCACAATTTTTCACAATTTCAACCAAAAATTGTAAGGACATTGCACAAACTTATATTGTATCTACTGTTATTACAGCCAATTAC
This sequence comes from Glycine soja, assembly GCF_004193775.1. Lineage (NCBI taxonomy): Eukaryota > Viridiplantae > Streptophyta > Magnoliopsida > Fabales > Fabaceae > Glycine > Glycine soja. The sequence continues at coordinate 45,783,870 of NC_041003.1, forward strand.
ACCTCAACAACAGCTTCAAAGGCGTCATAACCAATCTGTGCAAACAAAATCCATCAACTCACACTAGCTATTCGACAGATCACATGTGTCTCAACCATACATCAACAACAGTTTAAGCCAGAAACACCCGACACAGAAGATATTAATTTGCACCATAGCACATTAGCACCATGCAGATCGACCCAGCCATTCACCGTCCACATGACTTTGATTATGCTTAAGGAACCTGTAGGATTTTAATATAACAAAATTAATTGTAATATTGCATGAGAGGGTTTTTTCTACATCTACATGCATGCACATATTAAGAATGTTATAAAACTAATTAAATATGTATTATTACTTTGTCTCAATAATGAAAAAAAACTTTATCTCTTTTAATTTCTAGAAATAAAACTCTTTTATTACCTCTCCTCCATCAATTAACTCTCAATTTTAAAACTTCTTTTGTGGCTCTACCCCACTATGCCTACCACTTACAACTGCGCTTATCATCTGATGTCATTTTTTTTATATCAGTCAATATTAATGATTAATTTTTTTTAGAATATCAGTGAAAGATTCAAAATTACGAATGTCTCTTTCTCTCTTTAACCCTAAAAATCTCTTTTTTTTTTTTTTTTTCTTTTCAATTTAAGTCAATCTTATATAACTCTGAATTTGATGTCATACTAAAGCATTGACCAATCTAACAATGTTATAGCATCCCTTGCGATCGCACCAATTAAACCTATTTGCCCATGCAACCACACTGCGTGCCGGTCTGTCCCTTGTCGTGGATGACTCCATGTACCTTTGATCGGGACACCATTGCTAAGGCCTCCATTGACTAAAGGATGTCAGTTTTTCAAAAATAAAATAATTGGGGCGAAGAGATAATGAAATAAATAAATTTTTATTTTTTACAAATTAAAAGAGATAAAATTAGTTTTCATTATCAAGAAAAAACGATAAAAGAATAAATTAATGTAATAAAATTCTTAACCCGTGCATGCATGCCTATTGTGGAAAAAAAACTTATGAAGTTACAAGACAAAATTTTTATATTGAAAGTCATGATTACCAACGCCATTATAAAGAGAATTACAAGAGAATGTAAATGGAAGGGTCAAGTCTCTTTTTCTATCTGATCACACTCTCAAGACTTAAATATCAATGAAACAAGTCATCGATGATTGTAATCCCCATGATAATAAAGAAGATTACTCGTGTATAAATATTAATCCTAAGTACCTCTCATACTATATGCATAGTGGTTAAGGCCTATCCACATGGATCAATATTTAATGTCCAAAATCTATTACCAAATGATCACTGTACTAGAAGTGACAAATTAAGTACTCCATTATATAAGTCTTATTTTCATCAATCCACAAGCTGCATCAATATTGCAAGCATTATTAAAAAAATTCTAATAACATTAAATACAAACTGAAAAAATAACTTTGAAACTTGTTATCATGACCTTCAACCATAATCATGACCTGAACTTAATTCCATTATATTCTTAACGCCCTTGTTCTGTACATGTTAGTTTTCAAAGATACTGCTTTTTTTGTTATTACTGTTCAATTGAAGTTCGATTACAATGGCAGCTAGAACGAAATCACCTGTCTCTTTTCTTATTTTTATTTTTAATTAAAATAACTCATCATGTATCTCTTTCAGTAGTTGTTTTTTCTTTTTTGTGCTATTACAATGATTTGATTCTTGCTTTAAATATATAGATGTTGTCAAAATACGGGTTGTCGTTTTCTATTATTTTCGAACAACGCCTAAAGTTCATAATGTTGGTGCACGCACTTAACTTTCAAATTAATAGGGATATAAGATATAACTTTTTTGAAATTATAGGCATTTTAGAGAATAATCTATGAATTTTTTTTGACAGAACAATTTATGAAATATTAATCATTAATATTTTAATTTTAATAATTTATTATATATTTTATTATAACTTTAATGTTTTAGTCAATAACTGTAATTTTATACCTTTTCTTTTACAATAAACATCTCATTTTGAAAAATTAAATTCAAATTAATGAAACTTCATGCAGTTGCATTTCTCAATATTTTTTCCATTCAAACTTTCTTAATTGGTCAACATATTAACTAGTTCCGACGACTGATTATATTTTTTCAATCTAGATTTTCTCCCTCTTACAGAGACAATAAAGTGAAAACAACACACAAGTGTGCGTATGCATACACCATATATAAAAGTCAAGGGAGTAGTACAATACTATAATGCATGGCCAAAGATATGCGCTTATTTTCACACATATTATTCTCTTGGAGCAACCGTCGAGTACTCATGCAACTAAGTAATGCTGCGCGCTCATTGAGGTAATTTAATACTCCTTAAGTTTTCTTACAGCTAACCAAAATACGCACTTAATGATGTTTAATACTTTTACTTGCAATCACTAAGTATTTGTTTATAATGTGAACTGATAAATAAATCAATGTAGATTGCAATAATATATCACACCACCTTTTGAGTATGTTTAAAAATTTTCCTTATTTTTTGAAAGAAATTCTTATTTATAAAACTGCCTAAATATATATAACTGACCACAAAATTAATCCCTTTTCTTGATTTCTCCCAAAAGAGAGGCTTAGAACAAAGTAAAGAATGCTTTCAAAAAAGAACAAAGTATAGAATAATGGAAGTGATAAAAAAAATGACCTATTGTTATTGTTTTTGCCTTAGATATAACTCCGCAAGTGTATCAGTCTATCAGAGGTACAACAGAAACGGACAGAAACTGAGTTATCTGCATGATCTATGGCAGGGGTTAATATCAACATTTTTTGACCGAAAATTTGGAAAATGATAGATTGTGGAATTTGTATGACATTTTATAGTTCATAATCAATCATCAACAATAGGTGACTATATAAATTAGCTGTAGTCGGATTCTTAGTAGTGTGAATTGAATCAATCATGTCAAATTTCTTTTCAAGTGTGTCTCTCTTTTCCTAGTAATTAATTAATTGCGTCTAAGGGACACGCATTAAACTGTACCTTGATAAGAATCTCTCTTTTGATAATTAGACGTAAGAAACGATAGGATTAAAATTTTCTGGTACGTTTATCTTTTTCTTCTTCTTCCTTTCATAATTATATGGTTATCATTTAGTAATTTTTTTAAATTATTTTTTAAAAAAGTTGACAAAACATTGCAGGAAATTTATCCTCATTGAAAATGAAGCATTTCACCATTTTCTGGTAAAGTGTTGTGCTCTGTTTAAAATCACAAAAATTGTGAAGAAAGAAAATGAGAGCAAAGAAAACAAGGGTCTAAATATTTTTCTATCCTTTAAAATGGCCCAAAAACATAATAAAAAACAATTCTAAACATATACTTATCGAATGATAATTATATTGAAATAATTGAACATTAAAATGTACAAATTTAACTTTTGTAGATTAGGATTAAAACAAAATAAATAGGGAATTAAAAAAAAGAGATATTAATTAATCAAAGATCCAATTTACCTGGTCAGTATTGTAAATATGCGATTACAAATAACCCAGCCAGCAAAAGTAATGAGAATTAAACCTAACACGATTCTAAATATAGAAAAACTTCAATCTTTTTTATTTCATTTTCACTTTATTTTGTATTTATTTTTTCATCATATCACTTATTACACGTGTTACCTTTTCATTTTACCACATAAATTCACCCCCAAAATAAAAGGAGCGTTTATATTTTCCTCCAAAATGAATAAGATTCAGATAAAAGATTCTCTCATAACGCAGAGAATAGGAGTTTGGACAGTGTAAAATTGATGAAATAATAATTATATCCTAATTTTAATTACATTTTATGGGTATTTTTTAGTAAAAAAATTGTTTTCTCTCTATTTTGTGAGATGCCTAAGTGATACCAAATATTTAAGTGGAGTAAAATATGCAATAAGTGTGTCTGCCATGAATTCTGGAAGTTAATCCTACACGTATGTTGTGATTTATATTCTCTTTTCTTTTATAGCTAGAAACGATCTTTACTGGGCCTATCTAGTGTCTTGTCAAACTTTTTTTGTTGCTTTTGAAAAATGAAAATTATTGCTATAACAAAGAAACAAAGAAAAGAAGCTAGGGTTGGGGGAGTACTGGTGACTATACGATGCTCTATCTTCTCCATCCTCATCACACATACACTTATGTTTGGCAGAGTAAAAATTAAAAGGATAAAAAGAAAGAGGAAGAAAAAAAAAGTAAAAGTGAAAAATAGTTAGATTGTTTGGTAGGATAAATGTGTAGAGAGATATTTAAAAAAAAGTTTGAGATTCGCAATTTTTTTTTTCATATATGTACTTTCCATGCCCATTTGTCATCCTTACCAAACACATAGTTAATCAAATTAGCCCAAATTAATTCTAGATTTTACATGAAAATTAGTTTGTTAAATTCATTTTATATAAATTAAATGAGTTAAAAATTAAGCTAGTTAAATAGTTAAATTAAATTTAAATTATGAATAATTCAATTCGTTTAATTCATTATCTTTCTCTTTATATTATTGAATTCATATAATTCTCTAATTAATTTATTTTATATAAAATAAATGAATGAAAATTTTAAATCAAATTAGCTAATGATATGAATCAAATCATATACAAGCTTAAGTCAAATTGATTTTTAGCTAAAAAACTTTAATTTTTATCAAACTCAAACCAAGTTTTGAGTCAAATAAATTCTTATCAAGTTGAGTTGGACTTAATTAACTAATTTTGACTCAAATAAACTCATTTTCAATCCTATTCAACACACATTTAGGAATTTGATTTGTTAATTAGTTAATAATTTCTATAAAACCTTTTTTTTCTTTTATTTTTTTCTATGATAATGTGGAAGCTTTGTTTTTTTAGAGAATTGACAATGGAAGCTTAATGTAATTAATTTGTTATTATAATCTTATTGAATAGTGTTTTAATTAAGAGACCTGATAAAAAAATTAATGAGTATTTTTTATTAAAAATTATGTTAGAGGTATAATAAAGTTAAAATTATATTAAATATATTTTTAGTCCTTCTAAATAACATGATATTTATTTTTAATTTTTCAAAAATAAATTGTTATTTCAGTTCCTCATTGATCGAAATATATCATGTGGTACTTATTTTTTACAAAAAAAATGAATTTTTTAATTTTTCATTTATTGAAATAGGGAAAAATAAAGAATTAGAAGAAAAAACATTTATAATAAAAGCAGATAATTAATATTATATTGGATCTTTTTTTATAATAAATAAGTTATAATGTAAAATATGCTATTACTTATTCTTTTATTACAAGGATAAAAGGCAATAGTTTTCAATAAAAATTAACCTTCAATTTTTAATCATTTTTTTAAAGTACTAGTCAATAATTACCTTCTTATTTGGAGTCTCATTATTTATTCATTGAGAAAAATTATTATCTCTCTTAATGCAGGCTTCATCCAATGTGTGTGTGACTCATTTGGCAATACATTGAGTTTGTGAAGGAAAAATTTAGATTTGATTCCCAGCAAATTTATTCTTGGAAAACAATAAAAAATTTTAAGTCGAATAAAATTTCAATCCAAGATTAGTCTCATAATCAATTCAAAGAATCAAAGCTGATGTGATATCTTGGGGTATCATTGACTAGCTTAAACTCTTAATTACGTTGGTATAAAATAAAATAAAATAAATATAGGGTTGTTCGGGAAGGCCAATTCAAGTTGAATTTGGATGGATCAGTGAGAAATTTCATAAATAAGGAGGCTGCTGGTGCTGTTTGCTTATGCTGCTGATATTGGCGTATGTTCAGTTATTTGCTGCTGAACTTTGAGCTATTATGAGTTTAATTGTGGAATCTAACTCCTTGGGCGCTATTTCTCTGCTGGAACATGGTTGTCCTTCGTTCCAATTGGGTCACAGAGTATTAAGTAGTTTGTCGCTCATGCATGATGGAGAGTCCACGTGAGGGAAATCAAGTTGCTGATAGTCTTTGCGAATTTTGGCTTATCATTACAAGGCCAAATGAAAGTCTTTGATGTAGTTCAAGCTTTTATTCTAAACGTTGTTACCACGAATGACAAATGTATCTTCTACGGTTTTTCTCGCCATTTCTAGTGTTCTTTGGGGTTTTTCTCCCCTTTTATTTGCCAAAAAAAATGTAGGGTTTAAGACGCTTGCCAGAGGCTGGTTAAAGTTCGATCAATATTATGCAACGATTGGTTTTTATTTGAATTCAAATATATCACGCTAAACTTTGTTCGAAAATAATCTTAATTTTTTAACACTTTTTTGTTATCTCTTTTTATTTTTTCATTTCGTCGTTTATTATATTTTTTCCCTTTTTGACTGAAGTATATGCATCTCATGCGATAAAATTATAATTTTTTTTTGCTTAAAAGTTAGATGGAATCGCGGGTAAAGATAGTTGTGCGGGCACCAAAATTTTTAAAGAATAGAAAATTTTCTATGCCTATTTCTAATTTTTTTTCTTCTTCTTTTAATTATACATCTTTGATAAGTTCTAAAGTTAGATAAAAATATGTTTTTGGTTTTTTGAAAAATTTTCAAATTCAATTTTACTTCTTCAATTGTTTTTTCTTATTTTCGTCTTTATATTATGAAAATATTTCACTTTTAATTTTCAAAATATTTTTTATTGATCAATATTAATTGTTAATTTTTTTAAAATATTAGTAAAAGATTCAAATACAATTCTTTTATTTTTTTTCTTTTTAATCATCAAATTAAATTTATAACTTATTTGTAAAGTGTATTTTATTTCGATTTTTAACTAACAAATGTTGACCACCTTGAGGACCAAAATTGGTAGGAGCTGGAAAAGCAAGGTAAAGGAAGGGATTTTGATGTACAATTTTTTCTTGTTTAATTACAAAGATTAGAGGAAAGAAAAGAAGACAAAAAAAAATGAAGGAATAAATTTTGTCTCTTGTTAGTTTTCACCATATTATTATAAGTTTAAATATACATTAGTTTTGCTCAAACCAACATTATATGTTGATATTTTTCTTTCCTTCTTTCACACAAAGGAAAGTATAAGCTTTTTATAAACATAATATGATTATGATAAGACATAGAGCACTATAAGGTGTACCTGTATTACTACTTCTGTAACTGTTTTGTCTCTTAAATCTCGATTATTATATATGTAACTATATAAGTTATTACATAGAACTTTGTTATGATATATATAAACCATGTACATGTACTCTATTATCTGAATTGCTTGGTATGTGCAGGTAACAATATTAACTTCAGCTTTTAGAAGAATCAGTAATGAACTCTGTCCGGCCTAGTTGTTGGTATAGCAGAGAAGGTAGATCGATAGCTTTATATGTGAAACGATATATCAAACGTAGTGTAGTCCTGAACAGTACAAATATAAGCAGATATCTACGTTCTAAACTCAGTCTCAGTGCATATTGGAACGTCAGATCCTATAAGTTGCTGCAATGCACTTGCAGCTTACTCGAACTGCAAAAGAACATTGTTCGGTCCCTACTCGTCGTATGCCCCTAATTACTTCAATATGTACTACTAGTTTATGCAGGCAATCTAAGTAATTACGTGAGAAATTGTTCCATTTTGTGTCCTTTTTTATTTTTTTAGAAAATGAGAGTCACAACTCACAGTTGAGTCAATCCAACAAAGTAAGACATAAAATAAACTCTAAATGTAATAACTATATTGTAGGATTTTTTTTATCAACATATATGGATTTCTTGTTGACACATGATTCTTCTTTGTTTTATAAAAATTAATAACGAATATTTTTTTTGTTGATAGGTTTAAAATTTATGTTTTTGTTTTTTTACCTTTAGATCGACCGTGCAACTACATTATGCAATCGATTTCATATTAAATGCTAATACATTATGCATAATGGAGTGGATAAATTAATGTTAAGAGGATACAAATGGCAAGTAACTAACAGCTAGCAGATATACACTAAGTCCTAAACTTTGTTATGTACTCTTATGTAAGCAAAGTGATTCAAGAAGGACAACCTATGCTCCTTTGTTGAATGTTTATGTTCAACAACGGCTAGTAATTAACTAGCGGAATTTTATTTTGAGCAAATGATATTTTTCACAATATTATTTTATAATTCTTTTTTTCTTTATATCTCTTTCAATCATATCATTCATCTTATCTCACTTATCTCTCTTTATCACAAAAGATACTGTGAGAAGGTGCTATGGCAATTAATTACATTACTCATTTATCTTATCCTTATGCATTGACATTATATACCAGAACATGCTAACCACACCATGTACTTTAGACTATAGCATATGACATGAACAACACCTTCAATTCAACATCATCATTATTAATTATATGCTTTATGCAGATTGATATATAATGGTTTGTTTTTAGGTTTCTAATTACATGGCATCAATTAACTGACTTGCCATAACAAAATAAAGTTCCAACACAGCAATAGCTGATCCTGATAGCTCTTGTGGTTGGACAAAGACTTGTTGAGCATATAAGGTCCTCCACTCCTCAGGGTACATTCATACATCCATGTCTAAGCTTGCAAAATTAGCTAGTGATTTAGTTTTCCAATATTAGCATGAATTCTCAAGCATGTAAACGAAAAAGTATATATATAATAACTAGTTATATCATGATAAGCATACATTATTATGCTTAATTAACGAAACTTGGGTGTTATGATTGTTAGAGGGAGAGGAAAAGTAGGGTCTGAGGTAGCCAGCTGCAGATGAGTGTGAATTATATGATGAAGAATTTTTAGGTAACCGTGTTCATGCCAAAAGAAATCATCGACCCCATTAAGTACTTGTGGGGAATACTAGTAGCAGTGTGGTACTGCAATCTGAGTTTGACAAATGACATTATCGTACCACCCTCGTACTTGTGTGGGGCTCTTGTTCTTGGGGTAAAAGAACCTCCCTCCATAGCCTTTCCTGTTTAGAACATTTCCCTCTCTTTTTTCACTTCTCTGTTATTGAGTCCACAAAATCTTCTTTCTCTCCATTCAAGTTTGAAATTTTTAATGTCAGCCAGACATGGGCCAGAGGAAGAGATCCTACGCAGGTAATAATGTGATTGCGGATCACATGCATATGAAGCATATTTAATTAATTATTATGAGTTGAGATATATATAAGCCATGCAAATATCATGAAAAATAAAATGATGTGTATGGTGCTGTGTGATTGTGTCCATATTTATATAATCCCCACAAAAATACTAATAATTGGAACGAATTCTACTTTAGAATTTACATCTAAACCAAAAAATTTCACTCGTGTTTATATTTCACAACAGTTACGTGGGATAGTAATTAAATTTCTGTACATATATCTATGTATAATTTTCTCATACAGATAAGGGGTATTCTTGTGATATATTTGTCTGCATTCATAATTGAGTTCCTGACTACTTTGTTGCGTCAGATGTGTGATCAAAATTGACACGACCAGCTCCAAGTGCCAGTGAATTGTACTATGATTTTGATCATCATTGAGGGAAGTGTCTTATTAGTTTGTATTTCTGCTCCAGTTTCCGAGATCTCTCACCATGTGTCTTGGAAGTAAAATCACAAGTGTGCACCAAGTTTATAAGCTAGGGAACAATCAAATAGAAGTAAGAAACGTGTGTGACAGAAAGTGAATTGACCAAAAAACCATGAGATATTCCCTGGATTTCGCAAGGCTTTTACAGCCTAAACACAGATTAACTGGCAGTTCCTCCCCAAGTAGCCAAAAATGGAAGGCATATTTCAACCCTAGGAATCATTTGCATTTTTATAACTTTCGAAAAAGAACCACCACATAAGTTATAACTTAAGAGTTACTTTAGATTTGTTCACATTTTGATATGAATTGAAATCACAAAAATATTCTACGTTAGTCAATTATGCTTCAGTTATACATAATCAGCGTGAACAATAAAATTCTGTTTTTTCTCCGAGTATTTTATTAGTAACTTGTATTGGAAAATATTCTGTCTTTGTTTAGTTTTCATTTTTTTCTTCATATTTTCATTATTTAAATTTTAAAAATATTCGGGAAAAAACAAAGGAAAAATATAAAGTCATACTTTTGTAATTATTTGTAAGGTTAAAAAAAATTCTCAAACCAGAAAAGTCTTTAATTAGTTCATGATCCTAGGAATCATCACGAGACATTGTGTTATCTTAAGTCAAGAAATGGGGTAAACATGGATACAAACACGAAGAATTTGGTTAGTTTCGTATTTTCCCTGTAATTAAATTCTTAATTTCTTGAACGAGGTTGTAAACACATTTTTCATAAGTAAGCTCAGCTGAAAATACATTTTTTTTTTGTAAGAAATAAATTGACATGCATGTTGGTACATTTTTTTTTCATAAGTAGTTAATACAACATTCTCTTATTCTTTCTTTCAAATTAACTGTAAAAGAACAAAAGCAACTGACCCAACTTTGGTTTGGGCTACGTAAAATGAATTAGGCCCATCATAGGTGAACTAAGCTTCCGTTTTGGACTTGATCCATGTCAGAACCTGTGAACATCCTTCTAAAGTCGGACCTAATGAAAGATAAGTCCCAAAATTCTTAACATTAATTTTTTTTTTTTTATTAAAGATCTTAAAACAGGAGACTCTTTCGTTCCAAAGTGATTGACACTAGTTGAACAAATACCATAGCCAACACTGATTCATTTGGGTAAAACCAACTCTTATTGGCAATTTACTTTTTAAGTGAGGGCTAGGGAGTCTGTTAACATCCAACAAACTAAAATTTGGCTCTTGAGTTAATACTAATATATATTAAAATATTTGAACAAAATTAGTAAGGCCAATGTAGTAAAGTAATTTTATATTGAATTAATATATGAAACATTATAGATTGAATCTTATTAAAAGGAATAAATACTATTTTAAATTTGAGTCTTATAAATAAGAATAGAGGGAATACTATATATTAAATATTTGAACAAAATTAGTAAGGCTAATGTAGTAAATTAATTTTATCTTGAAAACTAAAAATACTAACCTTTTTTCTCTCCAAGTTTTATTTTCTCATTTAAGAAGATTAATTTCTCTAAAAAATTTAATGATATGTAATCCTTCCATCTTCTCCACTTACACGGGAAGAGCTTGGATGACGGCATGTGACTGTGGTGCGTGTGGTGGGAAGGCTCATATATTTAAAATATAAGATTGATTGAGGATGATGGTCAATTTGCTGAGTGCAGTCATGCAGTGCATATAAACTACAGAGAAAAAATTGAGGGTAAGGTGAGATCGAGAGAAGAGAGAAGAGAGAAACAAGAAAAGAAGAGTTATTTAATTTTGAAAAAGTGACTTACCAAAACAACTTTGTAAACTAGTTTGTTTGAGTAACGTACAGTAAGTTTTTTTTTTCTTTCAAATATTTTGATATATGTTACTTATGTGAATAAACTAAAATTTAAGTTAAATCACACATAGATAATGCTTAAGTCAATTTTTGAACAATTATAAATATATAATGGACAAGTACATATTTTAAAAGTATAATTATGTCAATATAATATTAAATAAATTTACATTATTAATGAAATTTTGTAAATAGCGTGTGTGTGTATATATATATATATAATTAATTAAAATAGTTTTCCTTTTTAAATGAAAACATAATATTGAAAATCATGTGTATAATTGAAATATTTTCCCTTCCTAATTTTATTTTTTTTATACATGAGAATTAAACATACCAAATGATTTACAACAATCATACATCTAATTCAAATAATTGAACTACACCTATTTTGTCCTTCTTAATTATGTTAATATAGTAAAATATATGTTTATGTGGGTTAATAAGTTGACCTACAAAAATATTAAACCCAAACCTGTAATTTTATGAGTTTTTGCATGGCGATCCATCGGTCAAAGACGGTGTGTCATCTCCTCCATCTCCGTGTGTATCAGTTTAGGAGGAAATATTTCCTAATATTTTGAAGCTTTAGTTCCGGCCACCAATAGAGCACAGGTAGAAATTGCGGATTGTGTATTTAATCAAAGTCTCCTGTGAAATCCTTTATTATGACAATTTATGCCTTTTAGACTTAGGAGAGTAAGAATATATCTGCAAATTTGAACAATTAAAACGAATAATTTAATCAGGTTTAATTAAAATTTTCATATTAAAAATGAGGACAACTAATGACACGTGTAAAATAAAACTGAGATTTTTAGGTAGTAATGAAAACAATTTAGATTTATGAAAAATTTAGTTAAGTCAATCTAAAAAACAATTTTTTAGTTAGCAAATGATAACAAAAAGTTTTATCAAAATAAATAATTTAATTTTAGATAAAATGATAAATTTTATTATGTTATTGAAAATAAAAATAAAAATAATAATTATAAATTTAAGTTATGTTTAAAAGTAAATCTTATAAGTTAATAAGAAAAAATTATTTCTCAAACACTTTTATTTAATTAAATATTTGTAAACTTGTCAAAAAAATTAAAAATTAATTAAAATAAGTTGATGAACATATATGTAATTTACTTTATTCTATTTATTTTTTTAAGATAATTTCTCATTTAAAATAAGAATATACATTAAATTAATAATATATTTTTTATTGGTAAGAATAGAAAAATACTATTTGAAATCTAAAATAATTCACCTATCAATTTATCATGTTTAATCAAGTGAATTAGATTAATAAGATAGTACTAAAGATAAAATAGACGATTATCAGATTACTACTTAAAAATTTATTTTTTTTCAATCATTTCAGTTTTATTTTATTACTTAGTGTTAATCGTCTTTCCTTGAGCGATGACGTGACAGATGAGATGTTAGTCATTGAAGGTGATAAGGTAACAATGGGGTGTCCATGACGAGGCGTGATGATGTGATACTCCATTTACCACATTATCACTTAACAGGTATACGATTAACGACATGTAGTAAAATAAAATTTAATTTCTTCAGGTACTTTAGTGAAAAAAAATATTATACAATAATCTAAAAATAACATATATTTCAAGTAGAAAAACATAATTAAGTCATAATTAATTATTAACACATGATTGCACTTCAACAGGTTGCCTCTCTTGTCCAAACCCATATTTATATGACCGCTTCTCACATAATAAAATATGCATGTATTACCGACGTATTTTTCCTCTAAATTTTTTGCACATTTTATTTTTGAGGGAAAATTATATTTTCTGTAGGGTGTTCAGTCTGAGGTATAATTTGAAAAATCTTCACATGGAGGCATGAGATATTTGACACGACCAAATGAAAATCAAAAGAAAGAACAAATTATGTATATTTTGGGATAAAATCATACCTGCACTTGTATGAGAATCATAATCTCACAAAAGATGGTGGAGTTATGTCCCATATAACTTTCTTTTTATGGTACATAAGAGAACAAAATTTTTGTATTTATCCGTCATAACAAATTAACAAGAACAATGGTAAGTTGGTAAGACACGATGGTGGAATAAGACCCAATCTTCATAACTTTGACATCTCAACTTTGCTAAGTAATTTGCACTATAAGCTTCAAGGGAACACAATTTCACAGTTACACGTTTCCTGTAGCTTAAAACTGCACGTGATGTGTTTTGGGGGGACCTCAACTGGGAAAATTGGTTAATAAAGTCACCATTTTACGTAAAATTAACCCCCTAGGTTTCTTAACATTGTTGCACTGTTACATAATTCATCTCAAATTTGAAGATGAATGCCTGTACATTGTCAGCAGATAGGTACTACCGTACTAGAGAAAAATGGCTTGTCCCTTGTCTCAACTGTGACACAGTTTTTTCCTCCTTGGTTTTCTTTGGTCCCCTAGAGTTACTAGTCTAAATCCAATGAATAGAAGTACAAGCTTATTAATGTCAATGGGGAACTCGAACACGTTCCTATCAACTAGGATTTTCATGAATGCAAAGTTTATAAGCAACATGAATGTTGCCAAAACAAGGTAGCATAGGTTATAATTGATGTCTCCTAGGCCATTGCAATTGATATATTGTAACATGAGGTTGTTCTAGTTTTGTTCTTCTGTAGCCTTCATGCCTCTGTAAGATTAAGTAAAGGGGATTGTGAAGTGTCATAAAATCCATAATCTTTATAGAGAATCAATCAACAAGGGACCCAGATTCTTCTATAATCATTTTCATATCAATCATTATATCATAAAACTAGATTATAATCATAGATCACATCAGAAATCAATGTCAATATTGCCATCTATTTTCTGATTAATATCTATGTTAACTCATTGGCAAGTGTACCAAATCGTTACAAGTAGTAAAGTTCTCGGAAGTCCGAGTGTCAAATCCACAGGGACTTTGTTTGTACTTAGATTAATGCAAACCCAATTTAAAAGCAAGAGATAATAATTTAAAATAAAAGATAAAGAAAGATAGAAGATAAAGTAAAGAAATATAAGATATTTAAAGATAAACTTAGAAGAGAAAATAAGAGATAAGATACTTAAAGATAAAATTAGAAGATAAAAGAAAAGATAAAAGATTGAAAGATCAAAATAAAAGATAAAATATTTAAATTGAGATATGATAAAGATAACTACTTCTACGAAATTCAAATAAATAAAATCTATATAATAAAATTGCTAAAACCTAACCAGTCTAATCAGCCTAGATATATGGATTCAGGATTTGTCTGTTATTAATACCAGTGAGCTAATTCTGCCCCACATCTATCCATCTACTTGCCCCTGATGCCTCACGATGACAAGCCTACCTTAATTACCTATCTTCCAAATGCCCTTTGCGAAGACTCAATAACTAAGATGCATTAGGATTACATTCTAGATGTTTGCTAAAGCATGGGTATTGGGGCATTAAGTCATGCTAACCCAATAATTTCTTTCTTTTAGTGTTCTATTAAGCGTTACCCTCTCCCGAGTGGTCTAACCCTTAAAACCGATTCACGCATTCATTCCTTATCCCTAATTAGGCTTTACCCTCTCCCGAGTGGCCTAAAGACTAACAGAAAACAAAGTCCGAGATGCAGAATAAGCAAGAAAGAAAAGCAGATAAAAGAAACTGGAAGGAAAAACCCTCTAAAAGATAACCCGATAATTTCCTCCTTTTAGTGTTCTCTTAAGCGTTACCCTCTCCCGAGTGGCCTAACCCTTAAAACAGATTCAAGTATTCATTCCTTACCCCTAATTAGGCTTTACCCTCTCCCGAGTGTACTAAACCCTAACAAAAAGCAAGTTCAGAGATACAAGATGTAAAAAGAAAGAACGGTAAATAAATAAAGAACCTGGAGGAAATTCCTCTTTTTATTGATAACTCTTGAAATGTTCCATACATCATTGGCTTTTTAGGCCTGCCAGGCCCTAGCAAGGGGGTTAGCCACTCATGGTCATGAGGGCTTTACAATGAGAAGGGGGTGAAAGAAAGTAAATGAAACCCCTAGGAGAGGGGGTTCTATGGTGGTGTGTTTCTGTCCCTTGGACTGACTCTCTATTTATAGCTGTTGAAGTGGGCTTTGGGCCTTCGTAGGCGCGCTTAGCGTGACACCCTGCGCTTAGCGCGTGTACTTCCTGACCCGCTTAGCCCGTGACGCGCGCTGAGCGCGCGTATTGGATTGGGCCTTCTTCAAATTTTCTTCTTTTCTTCAATTTTTCTGCCCTTTTTGCTTGTTACACCTCCAATTTTTATATCTGCACCCAAAAATTCAATTTAATTAATTTTCTAACTTTTAATCACAAATAACTGCTAAATAATTAATTTCAAGCCAATATTTGATTAATTTTCTACTATCAAAATACAATTATTTAGCAGTTATCAATCTATGTTAACTTTTGTTCACAATGAATAGGACCAACACGAAGAGCATTGTAAAGTGAATAAAAGATCGTATCAACGTGGTATGCGGTTTTAACTAACGTTTGTCCTTGCTGTATCAATAGTTTTTTCCTTGGACCATATGACAATAGGACAAATTGAAATGCATTCATAAATTACAGAATATCTATCTGTTAGGCCCTAGGCCTAGCCTCAACAAAAGACAGAGGGTAGGATTTGGTGGCAATCTTTCATGTGGATACATGAACCTAATGTGAAACATTTTGTTGCATCCACTGTAGTATAAGTTTTGAATTGCTAGATCAGATAATACTTTAAAACTTAATACTTGGTAGAAAAATAAACCCCTAACTATGATTTTTAGAATTCAGTGTAAAAGTCCTTGTTCCCCATTTGACGAACAATTTTTTTCTGCAAAGTCTGTAAAAAAGGCAAATTGAAAGATAAAGAGTGGAACACTTAGAAGAATACATAAATGAAAAATGAGGATCATAGACCAATCATTTTATATTGTGAACAACTACTTTATTAAGTTGTAGAGCCCCAACACAACAAAGCATATGGCATGCTTCTAGTGCGGTGCTTGTTAGTTAAGGACTTAAGTTTGTAGTTCACTGGTCACTATAACATACCATGTGAAGTCATCTACACTTATAAAATCCTCCATGATGTAAACCCAATGTTGATAATTAATGCTTCATCTCAGAAAAAGAGGTTAACGGATCCTTGTCCATTATCCGTTTTCTGGTTCATGGTAGGTACACTTAACTTGTTGTGAACAATCATTTGTAAGAGAGACATGTTTCCTTACATTAACTTTTTGGTGTTTGTATAGTTTTGGAATATGCAGCCAGTTAGAAAATCTTGGGATCATAAGTTTTAAAAAAATTGCATTTGGAGTGGATTTAAAGTAACTAAGAATACACTCATAAGAGAATTTTATAGTTTTTCAGTGTTTTGTGGTAAGCAAAGGTTAACTATTTAACAAGAAAGTGGCTTATGGTCTGTGAGAATTGTGAACCGGGGCCGTTATTTGCTCAACTTCATTTATTGATGATCATAGCTAATTAAAGACCAATAAGAACATTGAGAATCAGAGAAATGATTTCATGGCCACAATTTCTGACTTCAAAGCTTCAAGGTCTGCCACAAAATTTGAAACACAATGAAAAGGTTCTTTTGATTGTTAAATGTTAACAATCACAATTAAGAGGTAAAGCACAACACAATGACACTTTTTGCATTAGGAAGATATTTCTTGATGCCTCCGAGTCCATTATTGCAGTACTGCAGAAACCAACAAAATTTTCCATTCTTGGAAAAGTAATGCACAATTTTTAATTGGTACAAAAGATTAATCAGCCTATGGAATCTTGCGCCGCTCCCGAGTTTAACGCTGTTCTATTCATTGATCCATGTGACAGTTGATAAGCAACTTGAATAATATAAAAGGCTTTTAACAATTTCTCAATTGGAGTTTCCCTTTGGTCCAATCATTCAGCTAAGAAACCATGATAAGGGATGGAGTTTCTCTTTATTAAACATGATGTAGCAGTCCTAGGAACATGCACCACATAAGAAACCTTTGTTTCTCTTTCTTGTACATTGTGATTTGTGGCATGTAATTTATTCATAAAACAATGATAAATGTCATGAACTTTAGTGCTTTTGTCAAGGAAAACTAATGGGAAACAATTCAGAAGTTTCAACGTTTAGTTTGGACGTGGTATTGGAAACACATTTTGTCCAGAAACTAAGCAACACTGGAAGCAGACAGAATGAGTGGATAAACCAGTAGTTCAACGGAACTATTAAAAAAAAAGCTTAGGTTATATAACACGTTCAATTTACTTTTTATGTTTGTCAGCCAAAAGACAAAAATTGTGAGTATAATCCAAGCTTGTCGAATTGAATTTGTAAATATGAACATGCCCACATTAACTGCTTTGTGATATTTAAATTAACACAAGCTCTGCATTTTCATAATGTTATTCTTTGTTTACATGCTATGCAATTTAGTATGATGACGATTTATCATAAAAAGAAGAAACTTACACAACCTGGTTAGGCAAAAATATATAAGAGTTTAACTTTCTTTCAATGTAAATATTTTACACTATCAAGTGGAAAAAAACTTGAAAATAATTTCTGAGTAAATCTTCCTTGTTCCCCATTACAAGAACAAAGTTTCTGCATATCATGTAATTCCCACTATTCTTATATGCATGGCTCGAGAAAGGAAGGAAAAGTACAGTATCTCAAGAAAGGATTGCATGTGTTGCAGCATGCTATTAAGCATCTTGGCTTATTTTCAGAGAGTATTTCATATAAAGATAGAATTTGAGTATTTCACATAGAAAGTTGAACAAGAAGCCTAGGAGAAAGATAACAATTTCATGCCATCGAATTTTCTTCAACATGCAGAGTGGAGGAGGAGTCATTAGACTAATGTGCAAAAGATAAGATCATTATTTGTGGGATTTGGTTCTGGTTGCTGCAGACAAAAATAAGGCAATAAAAAACAGCAATTTCGTGCTATTAATTTTTCAAAATGCAATTAACTTGACCAGTGACATGACAAGGAGAAATGAATTAGATCAAATGATACTCTAGGTTTTGAAACTCTTCTGTTGAATGACAAATTACTATGTGTAGTGTAGGCCTTGTCCAAGAATTTAGGAAAGTTAGTGGACTTTCAAGTTTAAGTAGTTTGTCTAAATACTTTGGCACTTAAAAGTCGTGGCCCTCTTAATGTACTTCTTTATTTGTTTTTAACCCACTAATGTGGGATTGGTTCTCCTGTTCAATGAATTTGACAGTGCGTAGTCAAAGGAAGATCTCAAATTCTGATATATTTTTATGTTAGATGTTGCTTTCTTCCCTTAAAAGCTGATTTCTCTCGGATGGTCAAATGCCTCACAAACTTCGA
The DNA here is from genome assembly GCF_004193775.1 of Glycine soja. Taxonomy (NCBI): domain Eukaryota; kingdom Viridiplantae; phylum Streptophyta; class Magnoliopsida; order Fabales; family Fabaceae; genus Glycine; species Glycine soja. The sequence goes on from NC_041003.1 coordinate 45,802,628, forward strand.
AATATCCTTTATAGTAGTAGATATGTCTTTCTTCCCTGAAAAACTTTTTTACACTGGGCTATGATAATAACTCATTTCCTTTAAACATTTATGTGCAAGGAAGTAAGGAACCATAATGATTACTTTGTTCTTTTAAGATCAACTGAAAATGTCAGGTGAAAAAAAAAGTGTCGGTCATCCTTTTAGTACAATTGTCGCTTCAGCCAATTCATGGGGTTTGTACGTACCCAAAGTCTAATATATGATGTTGTACTTATATATTCTTATTTGTAATTCTTAAGAATTATTTCAAACCAAAAAATAACTAAAAAAAAAAACCCACCGTTGCTTTAGCATCCAGCATAAAACAATGTGAAAACTGAAAACTGTTTTCCATGATTGATCAACCCCATATAGTGAAACCTGGCATGCTTTTAGGAAGCTGCTCATTGTTTTCTGGTTGTGTTTTACCAAAATGTCAAAAGGATGAGACAGTTACCACTATGAATTGCTCCCTGATGCGAACCTGGTGATGAATATGCATCATAACAAGTCACAAAAAAAGAGGAGAATGGTTCATGTCTTCACTTTCTGGTTCATTGTAGGAAGGCTAGGACTTAGTTATCAATTAGTATGTGAGAAGATATATTTTTTCATTACTTGTAACCTTTGGCCTTTGTGTTATCGAAGTAGAATCTGAAGCAAACAACAAAATCTTATGTTGGGATTGCAAGGAAAATACCAATTTGAGTGGGCAAGAAGTAAGTGGAAGAATATCATTATTTTTTGTTGTTTGGAAAATTTTTCGAAGTGATTGATAACAAAGGTTATCAATTTCTAAATTATTGTCTGCATTTTTGTGGGGACGTGAAACTAGAGGGTCTTCTCCACGTAACATCATTTATTGAATGTAGGCTAAGAATGAGTAACAAGATACCAACTACCAAGGTTTCATTGAGGAGATATAAGGTTAGTCTTAGGGAAGGAAAAAAGGTCCTTAAGTTTGAATCATCCAAGTGACATTTCTAACAAAAACTAATAAAATAACATTTGTCAATAAAGATAAATAAAAAATTCGTTGAAGACATTTTTTAATGACACTTAAGTCTACTAGCAACTACAGAAACGTTAAAATTCTGTTATTTATCAGCCAAGATTTCATTTTAGTTAGGTTGGAAGGTTTCTTAACTATTAAAGAAATCGATATTGAGATATCAATGTTGTAGTATAGTTCGAACAAGGCGACACAAAATCTATTCTAATAGTAATCATAATCAATCATTAGATGATGGAATCAGACAAAAAACCAGAAACCCATCCCTTGGTTATGTAGTAAATGTTCAAATCCCCTGAAATTATTGTTAATGCCGTCCATAGAAATTTGCTCTGTTAATTACAGAGGAAAATATTTTGGAAACCATGACTTTCTCTCACCTTAACAACACACAAATTGAGCACAAACTGTTAATGCCTGAGTGATTAGAAGTTTAACATTTAGTAAACAAGCAAAATACTTTTAAATTGTGTGATAATTTATATATTAATCATCACATGTCTAACAATATAAAATTAACTCCCAAGTTCATCCAGGAAAATTGTTTGCCTTTGACAATTTTCGTGTCTATAAGATCAACAAGTCAACAACTTTATTGTGCACGGTGTAGTTATGATTGCTAGCACTTATTTAATTCTTTGAAGTAGAGAATCATAATTTTTAACGTGAAAATAAAAATTTATACTCAAATAGAAAATTGAATTATGCAATAATTCCCGGTGATACCAAGTTGATGTCTGATCTTCCTTTCAATTTGACTAGATGAGAGAGATTCATGTGGTAGATGAGTGAAATATGAAAGGTTTTGCATGTTGCAGTTGCATGCTTTAAAAGTTTGACCGAGTCAACACACAGTTAAGCAGCAAAAATGCAAAAGAAAAGTAAAGAACTAAAGATCATCATTGAGTCCACTAGAAAAGAGTTCTAGAAAATATTTCTAAGGAGTTTGTTCCCCATTACACGAACAAGTTTGCTGCTATGCAGTGTTTCCTAGTGGTAACTTCATTATATAGTGGTTCTGCTTCACACATTGCTTGGAAAAAGGAAAGAAAAAGTGCAAGGCAAAATCGTCATTGTAAGTGTGCATATTCTTTCATTGTCAATTGAAGTAGATCACCAACGTCCAAAAATTATATACTGGAAAGTTGAAAACAAGAACTAAAGCACAAAAAAGAATTAAAGGAAAAACAGTGATTTAACTAGACCTATTTTTGTCACATAGTTTTTCTTTCTTTGGGTGATGCCTTTATTTGATGCAAATGAGATGAGATAATGTGGTCAAAGTTGATGCAAGTTAATGATTCCCACCGACATATGATTAGGCTCTAATTAATATATAGCCTTTCTTTTAGACCGGTAAATATTGGCCAAAAAGAAATAGCATTCGAAAATGTGAAGGAAATAAATTAGGAATCCAGAGAAAAAGCACATTTGACAACTATATAGTATACATTGCAGAGTTAAAATTCAGAGAAGCATATCGCCAGGCAAGTTAATTCTAATTACATATAGCTAGCTCATCGATGTGAACCTTTAACTCGTGATAAGAAACTTACGGCAGCAACAAAAGATGCAAATAAATAATCTTGAGTTTGAGGTTGGAGAGAAATTTCTTTTAGTTTCAGTGGTATTATTTAATTCGGATAGAACTGTCTAACAAAAAATATATGTAGTCTCTCATGAAAACAAAGATTAAATAGTAGTCTTCTGCTGAAGGATAAAGTAAGAGTTAAAAAGTAAAAGCCATTTATATTATTTATTTTATTCTATGCACTAAGGGTATCTCTGACTCTAATTAATAGAACCTGTCTCATAATCAATATATTGAAAGGGTCAAACTAATATGTACTTACTATATAGTTTGCTTATCGTTAAAGTTAGTTTTTGAACTAGGTAATAAATATAAAACATCATAAAAGAACATATTTATTAAATTTTATTTATTTTAATATAAACATAATATATTTTAATTTATTTTATCATTTTTGTTCAAATGAAATTTTAAAAAAAATGGAAAATGGCATAATAATTAAAATAAATAATATAATATTGATAAATTAAAATAGTAAAAACAATTAAAAATTAAAAAAAAAGATTTTGCTTACTCTTTTTATTATGCTATGTTGTAACCCAAAAATAATAAGAAGGATTTTCTCAAATTAAGAGGACATAAAGGAGGACTTTGTTGAAATGTATTAAAGGTTTAGATGAGGGTCTCATTTATTTTTTTCATTAGAGTTTTAAACACAATATAAATTAGTAAAATAAACTCATTTATTAAAATGCTTTAAATAAACTAGTAAACAAAATAAATAAATTATAAATGACTTGAAATGATTAATCTAACACAACCAATCTAATTGGTGTTGATTTCAATTGTTTATAAATTGAACTGATTTCATTGAGATTTGTGCATAATGTAATTATATATAACAAATGAATAATTATAAGCTCCTTACCAATTTTTATTATTAAAATTAAATTATTTTTTGAAAATATTTCTGACATTATATATAATTTGTTCTATTTTATCAAATCTTGAGAATTTTAAAAAAATGTCCATAGTTAAGATTTATATTCTTATCAAATTTATGTAATTTAACTTTCTATCTCAAGTATATATGTAAATAACTACTAACGTGAGCGTAAGTGAAAATGATTGTTCTTTTGTTAAATTTTTATATGACATTGTTATATGAAAAAAAAAATTATGCCTATCTCTCTCATTATATATATATATACACACACAATAATAAGTAAGGTGTGATTTGTGACCAAACATTTATAACTAGATGAATAGCCTAAACAAACTACACAACAAAACATATAAAATTTCAACATGAAAGAATCTATTCAACAGTTGGTCTAAATAGAAGAGATTTAGATAAGTTTAAAATGTAATTTTGTGCTGATCGATCTTAAAATAAATGTATACGTATTAAAGTACTATTGAAAGAAATTTCCACTTCATGGTTAACAATAATATCATGAGAGATCCGTTGGATAAAAGGTACTCTGATGAAAAAGAAGAATCACGTACATAACCATTTTTAAACTTTAAGTTCTCCTTAATATATTGAAACAGATATCGTCACATTTTATTAGAAGATTCTTTATTTAAAAAAATATCTTTTATTTTTTGTAATTTAATTTTTTTTTTGTTTTTTTAATAGCTTTTCTTTGTTTTTCATGTTTGTAACTTTTTTATTTTAATTTTTTTAAAAAAATATTATCTAAAGTGTTATAAGAACTAAAAATAAAATAAACCTAATTTATAAGGATTAAAAATATAAAAAATAATTTTATAAGGATGAAAAAATAATAATAAATTAGAAGAATTAAAAAGATATTTAAATCTAAAAAAATTCTGAAAACAACTTTAAACATATGAAGATCATTAAAAATGAATTACAATGTTCCTGTCAGCCATGAATATAAATATATCCCCCAACAATCATTCTAGATGAATGATTATTGACCAAGTCGCTTTCGAATGGAGACGATGATGACCAATAATACAAACAAAAACGACCCTCCTACACAATGGCAAAGGCAAAATCAAATTTACGTTGTAACAATTCTACGCAGTTCATATGCATTTTCCACATTTCAGCTGGCTACTCAATTAATTAATATTGGGATTCCTATAAACAACAAATTCATGAAAAATGTATATTTTTATCTTTCTACAATGCTAATACTAATTAACAAACGCCAGTTCTAGAAGGCTGAAAAAAAAATGAAATAATATATAGGCAAACATTCGGGCTGCAAATTTTGTCTCTATAGTCCTATAAGCTATTATTTACTCTTAAACCACTTGACCAAGAGAGGTTTTGGTGACTCAGCTAAGACCTAAAGCGTAGATCAGGTTTAGTTTTTTTTTCTTCTTTCGGGTACATTGTTTATAGGGTAGTTTTGGTGCCAAGTAGGTACGCAGAAATCTATTTTAGTGAACGACACGTTTTTACGCAATTAATATGCGACAAATTATACAGCAAACGACCCAAAAGATCAGGACCACCATGGTCACCCTATTGATACTGTATTACCATTCCCATGTGCTGCTCTCCACTGCATAGTTTATGACTTGGATTGTAGTTGAAATTTGCTCATGAATCATGACCCCAAAAGGAAAAAAAAGAAAAAAGTCGATTTTTTTTACGAGGTAAGAAAAGAAAAGAAAAAGTTGAAATCTGCTCTCGGTTGTTTTTTGTGTCCTTTATCCAATAAAAGAAAATGAAAAATATAAATATGAGATGCAACTCTTGCTTGGGGCTGCTTCTAGACATTGATGTTTAAGGTAATTTTTTTTTTGTATTTAATTCAAATTTAAAATAACTTATTAATTTTTATTTCATTTTTCTAATTTTTGAATTGGAAATTTATGAATTAAATTCAAATAATCCAATAATTTAACTATAGAATTGTAACAAAAGCTTAATTTTCCTACATTATTATGGTAATTTTTTATACGAGTAATCACTTATATTTTTTTGGTAAAATCAAGGTATCTCAATACCATAAAAACATGAAATCAATCCCCATAAAACGTAGAAATCATTCGAATTGATTTTACGTACTTCTTACGACAAAAACTTTTTCATGCGCATGTACGTCTTAAACTAATATGACTTTTAAAATAATATACAAAAGTCAATAACTTGATCGTATGTGATAATTTTTAATCAAATGATAGTCTAAATTTATATTTTTAATATTTTTATTAAATTCTTATAATAATTAAGTCTAGTTTTTACGTCTCACGTTATATGAAGAACTAAAACCCATTTTTAAATATTTTTATAATACGAAAAAATGGACCCACACGGTGTTAATATGTATATATAAATTAACTGGAGGCTAATGATTGGCTAATATATATTCAATGCACCATTATCCTCCAGAAGCAAAAAAAAAAAAAAAAGTATACCCGTTGCATTTTAAGGTTCCAATAAGTATGCGAAAAATTGAGGTTCCAATTTTCTTACAATAATCAGCAATATATAGAATCCTGAAACAAGCATAAGTATACCCGTTGCATTTTAATTAAATGAGATTAACAACTAGAGCATAATAATAACTCCTAACCCAAAGTCTTTTTCACTATCTAACTAAGGCAAAACAAATGTTCCTGACAGAACCGATCGATAATTCAAGCACCAATCAAGACCCTGAAAATTCCTCCACAGCCTGCACGCTGGCTTTGTTCCAGTCTCTTGGAGGAAAATCCATAGGGAAAATTTGTAAGAAAATCGTATATTTCTACTAGTGCAGGCTAAAAGTTGTAGCTAAATTGAACTCCATCCACTGATGTAAGTCATATAGAAGTAATATTCACTGATTAGCTTAGGATAAAGGATTCTGTCCCACACATGCGTATAAGACACGTAGGGTCATTGGCCAAGTTGCAAACAATCTGCTTGTAGTTGGTGTTTAAACCATCTCTATGAACAGCCCACATGAAAGTCTTGACCCTAGGTGTGAGGATATACAGTACTCCAAATCATTTTCCACACAAATTTTGGCTTATTATTAAAATGAATTTTTTTTACATTATAATCATTTGTTTTCTTTCTACATTTTTCAATTTTGATGCTAGGTGGACCGGGCAGATTAGGTTCACTTTCTAATTGGTGATTCTTGAGAGGGAGCTGGCTAGTCCACAAACAAACGAGGTGGTAGTACTTGCAAGAGTTTGGCATTAAGTTAGGAAACAATATTTGCAGAGTAACATGAGTGATAAGGTTGATTGAGGAAGAGTAAAGAGAAAAAGGAGGAGAAAGAAGATCTCAAATTCAAATCCTCTCAATTAATATTTCTAACAAAACTAACATGCCGATGAAAAAATTGGACGGAGCAATAATATGAAAAAGTTTAAGAATATACCTACTGGAAATAGATGTTTGGTATTTGTCGGTTAAGGTGGTTGACCCTAAGGTATATGTGAGATGAATACTAACTAAGTTGGTAATTGCTTACAATCGATCGCATCCCGACATGAAATATGAAGACTTATTAGATACTCGTTGCTCTAACTGAGATCAATGGTCAAGGTTTTTTCAACAGCCTCTTCACACTACTTGGCGTAACAAATCACAAATAACGTGGTGCCTGGGGCATCTTGAGGATACGTTACTTCTTAAATGTGAATTAATATTATCCTTGTATATATGTTGGCATAAGTTTCACCAGTGGCCTAAGATTGTGATATTTATTTCCATCCTCGGTCAAGGTCTCAAGGATAGTTAGGATGCTTCAATTGATGTGTTGGATCTCAGTTTTCGGAGTATTTCAGGCGGTTGTTGGTATCAATAAAATTATACTGTGGTCATAGATAAGCATGTTATATTAACATTTCTAATCTTGAATTCGTTAAGGTTTTGCTCATATCACCACTAAGGATTTTTTTGGGTAATTCGCTAAAAACACTTACAAGAAAAATGAGAACAAATTTTTTTCATAAATTAAAATCAATCTATGCATAAGTTAAAAATCAACTTTTGAATAAACTAACAAAATAACTTTTACAAATTAGTTATACTTATACATAAGTTAATTATAAATTATGGAGAAGTGTTTTTTTTTTTCATTTTCCCTTCTTATTTAATTTCTTTTTTATAAGTGTTTCTAAAAAAAATTTAAAAAAAAACTCTAAGAATTAACCTTACGACTATAAAAGTATCCGATTAAGTCAAAGACAGAAACATTCTGTTACTTAATAAAAGAGTCGTCTAGTCTATGATATTATAGTATGTATAAAATATAATTATATATCATCTCTCAAAAATTAATAATTGAAACATGTCTCTTGTATGAATAATTGCACGTGCTTATGCCTATCACATAATTTTGAGGTAACATTGTCAAAGTTTATATAATCTCAATGCAATTCACATGGCATATTTAATTATTAAAATAACCATCATGCATGGTCTGGTACAAAAACACAATACTAATACCATTTTTAAAACCGCCCGAAAATTTAACCTAAATTTAAGGTATATATACTTAGAGAATTAACCCTTACAAGTTACAATTACAAATATGACTCATCACACCTGCATTAAAAAATTAAAACAAAAAACAGAACTAATTTCACCATAAAATTGTTCATCTCCCTCCAGCTTCTCTATTAATTGTCCGACATTGAAGTAATCGAGCATGAATAAGAATTTGAACAAGAGAAAATTTCCATGCATACTCGACGATATATGTGCATAAACCATTCAGTTTGACGATAACTAAAATAATTAACAGTCAAAATAACTCTAAAAATGAGAAGCATACACAGGAATTAATATAAAACACCCAACAAATAGAATGAGTCATTGAAATGCACTTTTAAAAAACTATATGTGAAGAATTTCATATAATATTTATAAATTAAGTAAAAGAATGTTAACGGCTGGTAAATTATCATAAGTAATTGTAACTTATTTGCAAATGATTAAAATAGATTCTAATGTGCATATATGAGTGGCAATGGGAACGCAACAACAAAAAGTGGCATCGGTAAGGGATCGGAATGCCGACATGGAATAAAGGACTATAAGCCATTTTTATTTTTTTTACCGAAACTTCACGATTGCTTGAGATGTAGGACAGAATGAGAGAAGCATTTAATAGTGTACATACTAAATCTGAAAATTGAAATTGGAACAGTCCAAGAAAGTCAATGTTACACTCGTGCAAATTTCCTACCTGAGATATCTTTTCTACAATGTACATCCATTTTTATTTCGAAACATAATTGTCTAAAATTTTAATTCCACGGGGTCCATGATTAATACCACATATAATGACCTGAAAACCAAAACTCCTATGGAAAAAGGTTTCAAAACATTATTCGCGCTTTCAATTATCGATAGATACATACAATAATTCAAACGCAACCCCATCACGATTTATGATAGTTACAGTGGCAGTTTGAAAAGGAATTGTCCATTTCACAGAACAGGGAACGGACTAAATTTTCTCAAGCAAAAATTACATTAGAAATATTAATCATGAGATTCATTTGTTTGGACATTGAAATGTAAATTCGAGTGTGGATGAGAAATTACAGAGGCGTGCATGCAGTGATGTTTCCCATCACGGGCATGGTGTAACCCTTTGCCGTAATCAACATGCCTAGGCACGAGCATGCATGATTTATATATGATCAAAACTCATATATATATATATATATATAACAAAATTGATATATACGTGGCCACTTGTTTTGTTTGTTGCACATGCACATTACCTTATTTATAGACTAGCTAATTAAAGTCCTCAATGGTGCTATGGCCGATCACGCTTTGTACAATAAACACTGCTTCTGATATGTCACTGTGGGTCACACACCCTCTCCTTGATAGAAGAAAGCCTCCACCAAATGAGGCACAATTGGTATGGACCCCGAGTCCCACGTACGGTCACATCCACAATATCATGCATGATGCACCTTTCATTTTTGGACTATTATTATTATTTACTCGAATGGATTCATTTAATACAAAGAGTCAGTTAGGAAAACTGTAGAACACTAAACACAAGCAATGTATATACTCTCAGCTAGACAAGAGGTGTACCGTGTTGATTGTGTGTTGTATAGATAGAATAGAAATTAAAGTATAAAGATTGACAGAATCAGAATTTGCTTTGTGTGTGGTGGTGGGTTAGTGATGATTCGTGCACCGAATATATATACACAAGATTGCGAGTTAAGAGCTGACATAAGCAACAAAATGAACAAGCCTTAAGCGTTGCGTACCTACAAGAAGTGACTATATATATATACTCTCAGTTTGGTATTGGTCATCACCTCTTCTGCTAGCTCTTCACACGCACCACTCAATTGATACCTATCACTTGGTGGGTATGGGGAATCAAGGCAACCGACTCCTTTTTTTTCTTTTGATTGTAATATAATACTCAAATAGTAATAATAATAATAATAACACTTTTGGTCTATCAATATTGGGATTGTGTGATTCTAGTCATGTTCACGTCGCAGAATACTAACAGGAACACACGGAGGATATGTCAATCTCAAAAGCTCAGCAAATACTACTCAACTTAGTAATGCTTCAAAAATGCTAAACACCACCTAGTGCTCCCTTGATTGATTGGTCATTTGTTGTGGAGGTCCCTTGCTCGGCTCGTGTCATACCAACCAATCTCTTGGTTGGACGGTTCACAATCCTTTAAGCACGGAGTCTTGTAAAAACATAAATGCTTTAAGTGTCTTGATGTATCATGCAACATTGAAAGAAAGAAAATATCAAAGTAGGCCTAATGGGATTTGAAACCCCTCTCTTAAGTTCTTTTGCATCTCTTAACTACTTAACCAATGCAATTCTTTGGTATATGTATATAATAAGTAACTTAAACGGCGGCGATCTAAAATACACATATGTCTACCACTACTAAATAAAAATATATATTTATTATGTAATTATATTATTAATATTAATAATATTCTTAATAATATTAATCATAACTTTAATATATTAGTATATTAATAGATGAATTAATAATTTGATAAATATAAATTGATTGAAATATAATTTATTAGGTTAACTGAAAATATATTATATAAATGTAAATTTTAGTAATTAAAATAATTTAAATTAGTTTTTTAGTCCTCTAATTAATTATTTATGTTCAATTTAATCTTCTAATTTTTTTTGGTTCAATTTGTTCCTTTAATTTTTTAAATCGATTTAATTTGGTCTTTCAATCTAAATTATAAGAAATCATACTTTGTGACAATTCAAAACTTCTATTAAGTGATTTTAAACCGTCACAAAATGCATATTTTTTTTAAAAAATGAATCATTTTAAAAATTAGAAGACTAAATTGAACATAAAAAAACTAAAAGATCAAATTGAATCTGTTTTAAAAATTAGAGGACCAAATTGAACAAAAAAAAAATTAGATAACTAAATTGAATCTAAAAAACAAATTAGATGACTAAAAATTTATTTAACCATTAAAATATGAAAATTAGATGCTCAACATCATCATGGATCTCAATCACCTCTACATTAATAGTAACAATATTATAAATATTCGGCTTAAATACATTTTTTATCCTTGAATTTTTTTTTAATTTTCGTTCCTATAAAAAATTATTCTAGTCCTCACAAAATATTTTTATTTTATTTTTTGTCCTTAAATTTTTTCACATAACACTTTGAACAATGAAAAAAAAATATTATCTAAAACATTTTGAGGATGAAAACTAAAATAAACACATTTTGTAAACACTAAAACAGACAAAAAATTACAAGAACAAAAATAAAAAATAAAACTAAATTACAAGAATAAAAATGTATTTAAGCTTTAATATTAATATATATTTCTCTAAAAATATACATATAAATAATAACACTAATAATATTAATACATTATTAATATGAGTTTAAATCTCACTATGACTATTTTGGTTGTTTCTTTTTTTATTTTTTATATCACACAATCGCTTCATATCATCAACATCCCAAATCCTATGTTTATTGCCATGTTGGTTATCACATCATCTATATTGACCACATCATTTGTCATATCATTCATTAGCTTCATCATCATCACATTATCTATTATGGTCACATCATCATCCATATCATCTATCAACTTCGTGTAAGCAAAATTTATTAAATATTTAACAAAAAATTGGAAAAAGAATAAAAAAAATACAAACAATTAATAAGTCCTTTAAATATGATTTATATATTTTCTTGTGAAAAATGAGACTATAACCTCCCAAACAATGGATGAGTACCATGCCTTCAACTTGGTTCAAAGTCCCTAAGCCTAAGGCTTAAGACTTGAAGGGATGAATACATAGTCTTTAACTCGATTCAAATACATCACACTCAAACCTCTAACAATTAAAAATTTAGATCCTTTGGACCAACAGCCTAGCCCGCATAATCAACAAAGGGATTGTTAAGTTATCAACACAAATGATGATTCAAATTTGATTTTTCTTAATTTTGGCTAGGACAACTTAGATCGGGAAGTAAAGCTTTTGAGTCAATTTTTGACAAAGGATAATGATTGCTTCAACAAGAGCTAGGCTTTAGGGTTGTTCACCTATGACAAATTTCCAATTGGAACTATGACAAGCGAAAAATGTAATGCATCCATGATTGAATATTGTACACCTCATAAAGTTAATTAATTTAAATAAAATATATCTCATTTTTTACTAGATATAATATTTTAATGTTGGAATACAAGTGTGAGGTGAAGTCACACATCGGATAAGAATGAGAATGTTGAAAACCATATAAGTGAGAATAAGACTCATAAACCTGAGCCTTAAGGTTTTGAATTAAAATGTGGTGTTAGATTTATTTATGTGATTGCTTGAGGCCCATTGGTGTAAGTCTCCCTAGTTTACCCCCCTTGATTTCACAATGATTGGTATCAGAGCCAATAATTTCACTTGGTGACTAGCTCACATGAGTAAGATGACAATGGTGGATTCATGGATATGAGAATCCCTTATATCGAAAATCTTCATGTCAGGCAACAGGTCCTCCAGGTGTTGTGGCGGTGCAAGATCTCGTTCAGTTTGATTGATAAAATCTATAAACTTTAGTCTTAAGATTTTGAATTAAAGTGTGGTGTCAAGTTCACTTATGTGGTTGTTCGATACCTATTGGTGTAAATCTCCCCAATTTACCCCACTTGATTTCACAACATTTACTTAAAAAGATCCAAATCACCATAAATAAATTCATTTAGCATATTCAAATTAGTCAAAATAAAAAATAATTCTTAAATCTTAAGTATTATATATGTGTGTTACATTAATTTGTTAATCATTAAACTATTTTTTTAAAAACAATAAATAAGTTATTGTATTTTAAAAGTTTGCAATAAAGTTCCTAAATGTATACATTATTGTCCATTAGAGTTTAATTTTGATTTATTACTAATGCAAAGATTTTTATATTGATAATAAATTAAAAACCTCTGATTGGATATATCAACCAATTTAACCTAACTCTACCTTTTAAAAGATGAATTGAATTGGGTTGAACTCATCATGCTTTAAAGTGAGTTGAAAATCTAAACTCTGTTTAACTTTAAATGAATTACAGGTTAAAGTGCATTTATCCAGTATAATTTTTTTTTTAAAAATAGAATAAAGAAAAATGGTTATAAAAGGGTGATGTATAGATTGATCGAAAAAAATATAAAATGAAAAAGAATATAAATCATTAAATAGTAATAATAATAATAATAATTAAATTTAATTATGTTTTCTAAAATTTAAATTTTCTTTTTTTAGTTTTTATAATTTTTTTTTACATTTTTAATTTCTAATTTAGTTTTATTCATCTTCCTGAAAGGAATTAAAAATAGGCGAAGATTAAACATAATAATTTTATCAAGAGAAATATTTTTAACACAAAAAGAATATGGTGTGATAAACTTAATAATGGAAAGAAAAATAAAAATGTGAGTAGACACCTCATTTGACAAATGCAATGTCTAATACTAATAATATTGTTGTTTGGCTATCATCAATTACTATGCAAATAAGAAATGCATGCGAGATGTGTTGATTGTTTGTATTTGGGTGACACACGGAGCATATTTTGTATTAAATGAAATTAATTTTAGTTAAAATATTAATTTTAAAGTAAAATAATTTATATTTAAATATTTTTATCGTAAAAGTATATTTATTGTAAAATTTAGTATAAATTTTCAATTTAATACAAAATTTACTTAATATTACTTCTAGCTTAATTATAATTTAAAAAATAAATGAATTTTATATAATAATAATGAAATATTTATAAATAAATTTAAGTGTTTGATGCTGAATTTAATTTGATCTTTACCAAAAGATTCTCATCAAAATCACGTTTCAGAGTAGGCAAAATTATTTGGAAACTCATTTGCGAAACAAATCATGCAAAAGTTTAATTGGAATTTGAAATACCGTGATCCTTAAAAATCAATTCTGATACTTCTTTTTTTCTCCATAAAATCTTATAAGTGACACTTCAGCCAATTGAGGCGATATGATTCAAATTAATTAATTTGTAAGTACGGTAAAGATTGAGATGCTTTTATTACCAATAAAACAAAAAATACTCCACCCGTTCATATTTATATAACGTTGTTGACTATAATATTGGTTAAATTTACATTTATTGAAAAATTGGTTAAACTTAAGTATTTAATATTAAACTTGTGTGTATTTATAATATTTTTCTAAATTTCTCCTTAACATTGTTGGGAATATATTCATCTTCTTCAATTTTTCATAGAAAAGAGAAAATGACAATTCAAAATATTTTAGTAAAAAAATAATTAATTCACAAGAAAATTAAAATGAAATCTTATAAAAAGAGATAAATTTTTTTCAAAACTATATTTTATAAATAAGAATACAGAGTATTGAAATATATTAGCAAATCATGTTAGACGAGAAAGAAATAATGCTAAAAGATGAATTGAAGTAGGACACGTGGTTTTCAATTAGAATCTCTTGTCACCTCATCACTAATACGTAGTCACAACATTTAATTTTGTAAAACAGCCAAATGAAACAAAGGAGCATAAATAACCTGTTATCCCAAAAAAGAGATATGAGGCAAGATTCCTAAATTCCACTGAGAAAATGGCAATCTCTTCTGGAGAAAAAAACATAGGCTTTTGTAACAGACAAGAAAGCTTTATCTATCCACAGTAGAAGTAAAAGTGGGTTCCAGATCACACAGGTAAAATTAGTGAACAGCAACATAAATAAACACACTCTTTGGTCCCCCACCTCCCAGAATCTCTCCTGCATTGGGCACTTGTAGCCTACAAAGGCAAAATGAAATTAAAATGCACTTTTTCACCACCAAGGTTTCCCAATGACTAAAGTTTTTCACTCTCAAAAAGTTTCATCCCCAATTTGATCCCTCTGTAAAACCTCTCCCACATGCTGACAAAGTTTCCTCTGGGTCTCAGACTCTCACACACAATTTTTTACAGTTACCTCACTCATTCACTCACTCCATCCTTTCCTATCCATCATCATCCCTTGTTTTCTCAATTTTCTTTCTCCCTTTTCCCTACCTAAATGAACAAAAAAGTATCAGTCTAAGATTTCCTGCATTCAATTTCCGTCTCTCCCTTTCACTACTGACGTGTGCCTTGGGAACCCACCTCATTATAATAATACTTTTCCCTAACCAACATTTAATAATATTATAACATTATGCAATAAAAAAATCATTTCCCTATTAAAAAACATTAAATTTATCATTAAAAAAACTAAAGGTGAGGCTCTCAAGGCAAAGGAAGAACCAGGTGACACACACTGCCACACACATGAGACCCCCCTCATCTGCTACTACCCCCCCTTTTTTTACAATCTAACCCCTTATAAATACTACCCCTCACCCCCTCATGCTTTTCTCAGTGATTCAGTCTCTCAGTAAATTCATTCACCACCCGCAGTTTCTCTCTTTTCCTTCTTAATTAGTTCTTCCTTTCCTTTGTTTCCAATACCAAAATAACAACAAATCAAAATAAAGCCCCTTTTGATTTGATTTGATCTCTCTCCATGGCTTCTTCTGTATCCACCACACCACCTATGTACTTTGATGAGAAGTGGAAGCTGTCAAAGAAAGAAGGATCCACCAGAAGCAGGTCCTCAAGCACAAGCACCCCTTTCATCAAGAATTCTTCTTCCTCACAGAGAAGGTGTGCTTTTGCTAGCAAGTGTGCGAAGCTTGTGAAGGAGCAAAGGGCGCGTTTCTACATCATGAGGCGGTGTGTGACAATGCTCATATGCTGGCGTGACTACAGTGATTCATGAAGAGAAGAAGAAAAAGGGTTACACAAAAAAGGGTTTGTTTGAGAGGGGCATAAAAGACTAAAGTTCTCTCCTTTTTGGGTCCCCTTCTTCTTTTTCTTCTTTCGATTTAAATCAGATCCCTTTTGAGGGTTCCGCTTGAGATATACCTGTACATAAAAAAAAAAATTGTTTCTCTTGGCTAGAAATTTTCAATTTTGTTTTCTCTCTCTTTTTTTAAGGTTGTTCTGAGAAACCCCATCAATGGAGGGTAGTCATGATGTTTGGTATTGTTAATTTTCTTCTGGCTGTCTGAGAAATGATAGAAGAAAATATGTTTAGAATGGAGAAATTAATTGAAATATAGTATAATAGTATAGCTTAGATACAATTTCGGCTTAATTTTGCTTTTCGGTGCTGCTGCTTCTTATGTTTTCCTTTATTTTTATTGTTACTTTTGGGTCTCGTTCAATGCAATTTCTCATCTTTTTAGGCTTTTAGTTCAGTTTCCGTTTGTGGGTGTTGTTGCTCTTTGGCATTGAGGAAGAAGAGACGGGTGTTTTGTTTGTTTGAGATCTCAAATCTCTGAGATTCCATTCAAACTATTGCAGCTGAGATGAGGTAAGCTAGGGTCTCTCCTGTGTAGATCTAAACGTGCTTGCTTAGGCTGACGCAACATTGGGCTTTGTTTTTTTTTCCTGCAACTATTTTTTATGACCATTAGACCAGTCAAGTTAAGAACTAATTAATCATATCAAATTCATAGCATTAAATATCCTTATAATAAATTTTTATTTTTAATTTCCTTACTTGTTGTCTTTATCGTTGTTTTAAATTTTAGTGAAATCCGTTGTTATTTTAATTATCATAACCTATAACCGTGTAGGTAAGAGATAGGAGTCGTGAATTTAACAAATTGACATCATACGTTTAATTTGTGAAGATAATTTTGGTTTGATTTTTGCATAATATTTTCTTGGATAAAGACAAAAGACTTTAATTGTAATTAAGTGTTAAAAGGAAGATTAGTGTTATAATCGAAAGGATGGAAGCTTGGAAGCTGGAGTGGTGAAGATACTTAGGGAATTTCATAGGGAGCAAAATATCGTACCTATGGTGTTTGAAAAATGAAAGGTAAGAGTCGCGAGTTGAGACATCGTTGAAACGCCCAAAGGGGCAAGCAAGGGAACAAATATCGTTGCACCAAAATTTCATTGTGGTCTAATGTTATTTTATTTTGAATATGAACGGTACTAATTTTGAATCAATTTTGTTAAAATAAATGAACAGTGTAATTTGGTAAAATATTTGAGGAAAATAACATGAGGGTACGATAAAAAAAAATGATAAAGTTAACGTTATTCTAGAAGGGTAGGGGAGGTTCGTTCGGCGTCACTTGCAATGCCTGAGACGCCGGTTGCTGATAGCGTTGTTTTGGCACGATTCTTAATGCAAATTTTCTTTATTTGCAATGTGAATGACGAAACTGTCCTATAACTGCAAGATAGAGTTGAGTTCTTTGACCACTGCATGGACCACTTTGAGTCTTTGACCCTACCATCTTCCACAGGGGGTATTTTTGGTGTTTTATTCTCTTTCTTCGTTCTCATCCTTTACCACAACGTGCGTTGCTTTTTCATTTTGAGGGTGAGGTAAGTGGTGGTGGTGGTGAGTGAATTTTGAATTGCCCTTTGGGAATGAATCATTACTTCCTTAGCTAATTGAGGTAAAAAAATTTATGAAAATAAGGCATTTTGTTTGGCGTCTAACTGTGAAAAAACGTCCATATATGGTAAAGGTGTTGGGCAGTAAACAATTTAAGAGTTTGTTTGTTGCAGTAAAATTGTATACTATTTTAATTTTATTATTATTATGCTTCGGGAATGGCAGGCTGGCAGGCAGTGACATGGATGATGAGTTGTTGACAACATGGCCTCTCACGCAAAGAAGTTATTGTATAGTACACGCATAAAATATTATATTAATACCTGGGTTTTGTTTTACAATTTTAATTTAATAGAGAAAAAAATTAGTAGAGAAACAACACGTGAAAAGAAAGTGTATGAGAAGAGAGATTGTAAAATAAAATCACTTTATTGAGAGAAAAATGTCTTTGTATGAGAGTATTATCATTTCTTGTAACCATTGAGTGAGGTACTTGAATTTGTAGAGTTATACATTATTTGGGATGGTTACAATCTTGTAATCATTTTTGTGACAGTGAAATACTTTTTTGAGTCGATTTCGTGAATGTAGGCAAAAGGTGTCGAATCACGTTAAATTCTTGTATTTGTTATTATTTTTCCTATAGTGTAATCTTTGTGTGTGTTCTCACGATCCTTTGTCGGTGTGGTTAATTTTATTTGTGAGAGCATTGATTACTCAAAAGTGATATCAGAGCTATGGCCGAAAACACACAAAGGTTCGAGATACCGTTGTTTGAAGGAAAAATAAATTTTATGATTTAGTAGAATACTATTCAAGACCCTTTGGTGCAGCAAGGTCTTGATCAAGTGTTAGAAGATGAAAGGCTGACTTCTATAAATGAAACCGAGTAGACTAAGATCCAAAGGAGGGTTGTGAGCACGATTCAGTTAGTCCTTGCTCCCGAGATAAAATACAATGTGTCGAAGGAGACAACACTGAAGGTCTTGTGGGAGAAGCTCAAGAATATCTATGCACTAGTCCCTAACCAATCGCCTTTGTTTGAAGATGAAGTTGTATCAACTCAAAATGGAGATGGGAGGAGATCTCCATGACCACATCAACAAGTTCAATCAGCTAGTAAGTTAACTGTTGAATGCAGATGATAAACTCTCTGATGAGGAGCAGACATTGTTGTTGTTGGCCTTACTACCAAGGTTCTTCAAAGCTTTGATTCAAACGTTGTTTGTGAGAAGATAAACTTTGAATTTGGATGATGTGATTGACGCTCTTAGAGAAAATGAAAGAATGATGAAGACTGAAAATATTAATGATGAACACAATGTAATAGCTGTGGTGGAGTCTGAGTGAGAGAGAAATCATTCAAGGAGACATGATGGGTCAAGAAAAAGATCAAAATCGTAATTGCATCCGTAACGAGATATGAGTAACATACAATGTTACTATTGTGGTGAGAATGATCATGTGCAAGTGAGGTGCAAATAAATGAAGGAGGACTTGAAGAAATTAAGATATATGAACAAAAATGACGCAAACTCCTAAGCTAATGTAGTAAAAAGTGTTGAAGATGAAGATGATGTGTTTTTGGCAACAAATGATGAGGTTTAAAATAAAATGAGTGATGGATTCTGCTGCCTCAAAGCACATTTGTAGAGAGATCGAGAGATGTTTGACACTTTGAAAATTAATGGAAAATTCGACCATTTCAAGTCAGGGAATGGTGGAAAAATAAAGGTTGAAGGCATAGGGAGTGTGAGGATGAAACTCCATGATGGTACTATTCGAACTTTGTCAAATGTGAGATTTGTACCTTTTGCTGTTGTCAATATGATTTCTATGGGGGAGATGATATCACAAGGGTACAAATATGTTGGTTCAAAGTGGGGATGCAAAGTGTACAAGGGGAGACACTTAGTGTTGCGAGGACAAAAAAATAAAGGTAATATTTGTTATTTGGATGGACAAGCCTTGAAGAGGAACCATGATAGCAAAGTAAAGAAAAAAGTGAAGTTTTCTAATGTTGTCGAAGTGTTGGGAGAGACTTCCATTGGAGGGGGAGTTTGTTCACTTTCAAATTGATTGAAAGATATTTCTCTTTTGACTTAAGGAGGAGAATTGTAGAGTTCTAAGCCAAAAGATAAGGTGCATACATATTGAGAATTTGATTTTTATCACTAAGGTTTAGGTGGTTTAAATGCAAAGTGGAAGATTATATTTTACTAGATGAACCTTAATTGAATGGATGCCTTGGAGGTTATTTTTGTTTCAACTTCCAAGATAACTTATTTACTATAGTTGGTGACAATCTTCTCTATAAATAGAAAAGAGAATTAGTGGATAAACAACACATGAAGAGAGAGTGTGTGAAAAGAGAAATTGTAAAACAAAGTCACTTGTTGAGAGAAAAGTATCTTTGTGTAAGAGTGTTATCATTTATTGTAACCATTGAGCGAGATACTGTAGAGTGATACACTATTTGAGTTAAATTATAATCTTATAATCATTTTTGTGATAATGAAATACTTTTTGAGACGGTTTGGTGAATGTTTGCAAGAGGTACCGAACCACGTTAAATTCTTGTGTTTGTTATTATTTTTCTGCGGTGTAATATTTGTTGTATTCTCATGATTTTTCTTTTATGAGTGTGAGTAATTTTATTTGTGAGAGTGTTGATTTTCTAACACATATGCTTGGTCACAACTACACATGTCTTAAAATGAGGTGACCTCAAATTTATATTATGCGCGTAAAAATAGAATTTTTGTGTGAAAACTAGTGCCCCCAAAGCGAAAAATAAATGTCAATGGAATTATTTTAACTATTATCAGAAATATACATACAAAGGGTACAAATAGTAACTTACTGTATTTAATTAAGAAAAAGGTTTCTTATTTAAAACTTTTCACTTAGAAAATCATTTATTTTCGCTTTACGATTTTGACTTGTTTATATATATATATATATATATATATATATATATATATATATATATATGTATGTATGTATGTATATTCATTATTTTTCAGGGATTGTAGATTGGTTTCTGAAATCTTGAAACAAAAACTATTTGACAGCGCCATTATAGAATCGTTAAAAAGTAAAAACATGTCACAAGCCTTGAGGCATGTTTTGTTTCTTGCTAAACAAATTTAGATGAACATACCAAACATGGGGGCGTGTTTCACATTTTACGGTTTGCGTTACTGCAAACACAATGGACCTAAAAAGTTTGGACCAAAGCATTTCTATTTTATAAGAAAATTAAATAAGGGATTTCGAGTGTCGAGCCTTCTCAATAGGTTGTTGCAAAAAAAAAAAAAAAAATCAGAAACAAAATGTTTTATGAATTATTTTATCAAATAGAAACGAGCTTTAATTTGATGGAAAATTCTTCTCGTGGTGGTAGTTGAATATAATGAAAAAAATAAACAAATCGAGGATTCCTTTGTTGCGTAATTAAATAAAAATGGATAGAAAGCAACTATAATAAGCTTTAGCAACTTACTAACAACTATTGTACGAGTAGTGGTTGGTTAAGAAATAAGCATTAAATGAATTTTATATTTTTAACATAATAAATAATTTTATTAGATGTTCCATATTTATATTTCTCAAATTGGTACTTTGAAAACATTTATTAACATTTTTCCGTGCAAACTCTTATTTGTTCATGCTTGTTGTGTTGTGGGCTATATGTTTTATTTAGCTATCTTTTCAGTGTTCGGGTTTTCGGGTGTTTCTTATGGCCGTAGTCTATGTTGTTGTTTTTTCTGGTCAAAAGGAAGATTTTGCTTTTCCTTCAAAACCTTCTTTAGGTGCACTTTGTTGGTAGTAATCAAAGAAGCATCATTCTCAAAATTTATGATATGTTGAAAGGTTAATGACTAGGATTTGTTTGGGCTTGCCGAAAGGACATCCAATACAACAAATAAAAAATAAAAGAAAAATCTACTGCTGAAGGAGTGAAATGCAATTAAGTTGATCACCATTTTATTCAAAAAAAAGAGCAGATTAAAAAAGTAAAAATAACTTACATATCAATTAAGAAAAAAAAATAATTTTTAAAATAATTATTGTAAAGTTAACATTACATTATAAAAACATTTTACACTGGAAATTTTTATTCATAAATTTATTACATAAAAGTGTATAATTGTTCAATACTTTATATTTTATAATATTGATAAAAAATTCTCGAAAAACATTTGAATTTTTTTTAGAAAAAAATTATGAAATGAATAATACTAGTACTTTTTTTATTGCACAACATAGGCTTAAGTATATGCTAACAAATCTATCAAAAAGTGAAAACATAATCATCCCACATCTAAACCCACTTAGTTGGATGATTTATAAAATCTCCACCGATATTTGAATTTGATCAAAAGCATTAAATATTATTTGACTGCTTTCTATTGCTATTAGTGAGTGTGCTATCATGCTGGAAACAATTGAAAGGAGAATCAGCATGGCATCTGTTATTTTCCCCTTCCCTACATTTTTGACTATGCATTCAAGAAAGAATAATGTCTTTTATACAATCAATTATGCACAAAACAGTGGATAAGAAAAGTTGAAAATATATATGATTAGATAACTAATGTGATAGAGAGAGAAAACATATAAAAATTACTATATAAAAGAACATTATTCTTAAAGTAATTATAGCCTTTCAAGGAACGTGATAGGGAACAGAGATACTAGTCTATGATCTCTATATCATCTAAGTGTTCTACATATATTTGATCAGTTATCTTAATTATGGTCAAAAAGCAAACCATTTTAATTCATTAACCTTCGTCCCTACTTCCTTCCATCTTTGTCTAGTTTGTTGAAAGATATCCAACAGTATGCGCATCTGAATTATTATGGGACTACAGCACACCTAATAATTAGTTGATAGCTCCTATAGTCCTATTCCATAATTATTTAATGGTCCTACTTTGCTCTCCCCCACTTTTTTATTGTGATTTTTGGAGCCTTTTGCTAACGTATAGTTCCATACCAATTAAGACTTAGATAAATATTTATTCGTCTGGTTAATCATTTAAAAATATTAAATATTTTATTAAAAGATATTATTTTATAGTTTTTTTATTCATTAAAGTAACATTTACCATAAAAAAATACCTTACCAAAGTATTAGTTTTTTTCTTAATAATTCAATTGTAAACTTAATTCACAAGGGTTTCGCTTCTTTTTCTTTTCTTTCTCAAATAATGTATAGCATAGAAAATCTAGATATATCAACCATTAAAGTTTCCTTTTGCAACATTCGCTAAGTTCATGTACTCTCTCCAAAAGCTCAAGCCTTTTTTGGGTCTTAGTTCTTAGTCAACACTCGTCATTTGTTAATTCACTTGCTTTGCTTTATTGAAAATGGAAATAATAATTAGACATGACATATATCAAATCTCTTTCTGTGTTTATATTAAGAAAAGCACCAGCATTTTAGTTATCTTTTTATTCATTGGACAGAACCAACATTTTAGATGTACATGAAAAAAATGTATGAATATTATTTTATTAATTTAAAATAAAATTAGTGTAAGCACAAGTGCACAACCCCACCCCCGAAAGTTAAGGTAACTACATACCCTTTATAGGAAATTGGCCATGAAGTTGGAGAAATTACTTATCCCTTAGATTAGAGTACTAGGCCCATTTTTCATCAGTAAAACCCAAGATAAAGGTGCCCCCTTAACACTACCAAACTAAAATAGAAGTTACCTCGGGCTTGAGTATAATAATAGTATTGGACAACAGAAAAAGCCCGGGGATAAAAAGTGGGGGCCTAGTAGAAGACAAAAACGTAACAAGGTTAGAATAGAAGGTGTTATGTTGGGCTTCACATAACCCTTAAGGCACATAGGTCCACGTATGGTCAAGAGTCACATCACTGCACGCATGCCTTATAATCATAATATATCATTTTCATGTGATAAATGCCAGCATTAATAATAATTTGTTTTATTCAAATAAAAAATATTTTATAAAAATTTACTAAATATATTAATATACCAATGATTATGTGTATAAATAATATTTATTATTTATAATATAAAACAAAATCTAAAATACTGAAAAGATTCTAAAACGACGA
Organism: Glycine soja; assembly: GCF_004193775.1. Taxonomy (NCBI): domain Eukaryota; kingdom Viridiplantae; phylum Streptophyta; class Magnoliopsida; order Fabales; family Fabaceae; genus Glycine; species Glycine soja. Next base: position 45,826,230 of record NC_041003.1, read on the forward strand.
TTGAAAAAAAAGGGGATTTTCATATACCTTTTATGTTTTATTTATGAAATTCATGACATGACTAACTGAAATTTTCTATTTATGAACATAATTTTTTAGTATAATGTTAATGAAATTAAGTTATATATTCTTATCTTTTTCTTTTGGGTAGAGATTCTTATCTTAAATCTTAAATCTTAAATCAAATACTCAGCATTTTCCATTAATTGATAGAAATACAATGGGTTTATTTGCTTAAAAAAGTTGTCAGAGTCAAAGTCGGACTCAGAAACAGGCATGCACTAGCTGGCAGTAGAGAGCAAGGCTGAACAACGTAGAATTGGAGAGGTGTGTCTGTCCATATAAAGCTTTGCTGGCTTTCTTTTTTCTTTTCTTAAAAAAATAGAAGATTAATTCAATATTATCCACAAGTCTAATTATCATTATAAATTGTAAACTTGCAAGCACTAAATTAATGTATGTGTGTAATTAGTTTGTTGAATATATAATAGTGGCCTGATTATCCATTACAACTTTCTTTAATACATCATTTTATAAAGTAAACTCGTCCATTATTTTAAAAAAACACAAGTTTGATAATAACTTCCAATTGCAATAAAATGTATCAAACAATCAGCCATGCATAACGATATATTCCTTCAATTTCATATACATGCATTGTAGCAATGTCACGTAACTTTGAATTTATGGCCTCGATATGTTCATTAACTCACCGCACTGTGTTACTGCAAATTTTCAACATAACTATATCCTTGCTTATTCATATATTTTTAATTCCCATTCCTAATACAAAATTACTGCATCTAAAAAAAATTGAATACTTAAAATAAAGTTGTAGCATATAAGACGATTCACATAGAAAGTAGTATTATATAAATTCGAAAATCATCAATCAAGGACCCAAGATATAATAATTTTCGTTATTCATATATTACGTGCTATTTATGAATTTTACAATTCTGTGAACGAAAACAAAGAAAGAAAGAAACGTATATTATAATGGGCCTTGCATTTTACTTGGTCACATATCAGCCCAAATAATTCAAAATACTATTGGATCTTAAATAAGCCCAAAAATATAATACAAAACTATATTCAATTTTCTTTGCAACTTGATGTGCGCCTGGGGACTTTTTTTATTTATTTTGATTTGTGCTGTGGTGAGATTTGGTGATTAAACTTCATAAATGAGTTTGAATTGCATGATCTGGTATAGTTTTATTATTTGATAAATGTTATGATTTATACATTGTGGGGCTGAAGCAACTATTGTTGCTTGTAATATTTTTGGTTGTATGGTGACAACTCCTTTTTGATAATATATGATACAATTAACCATGGTTTTCATGCTATATGTTTGTCTCTTTTATATATCTTGTTAACAGTGTGAAAACAACGGATGATTGATTTGACTCAGAATGGATGGAGGACTCATTTAAGACCTAAATGCTTCGGCTTCAACAGAAGATTTTCCTGCTGTTGATGGTACGCTTGTGCTAGTAATGTTGGTACTTAAATAGTGATCAACTATATTACTTTGGTAATTTGATCAGGCAAGCTTTTATACTTTAAAAAAATACTCGTTAGATCTGCTTTAGGTAAGTGAAAAAAGTGAAGTTGTTAGTACAACATATAGGTGAAGGTGGGGTACTTATAAAAACAATCCGATATTGGTGAAGTTAGTATGTGTACTAGTAAATAATACTGTATTTAAAGATATAATATTTTTATTTGTCAGAAAAAAAAGTACTTTTGTAAGCCTTCTAAGGGCTGTGAATGTTTTCTTACCTTAAATTTAGACATCATCTTCTCTCCTAAATTTTTATTTATCAAAAGAATATATGATACAAATTAAAATTTACACCATTGGAATATTTGAAATTTCATTTTTAGGCTAATATTTTTATTTGATTACAATTATTATATTCCATTAACTAAAAAATTGAACTCAAGCCTAAATATTCATGCCCAAATGCATTCATCAGAAACCCAAGAATAACCTGAACCCAATGCACATAAAATATAAAACAAAAAAAGAAGACAAAGGAAAAATAAAAAATTATTGATACCGGGACAAGCCCAGTTTTCGCCAGCCAACAAGGATCCGCATACTTAACATGGAGAGAGCGTTGTGACAGCGCTGACAAAATTAACCAAAATTGAATGTTTTAGTTGTTCACATGACTTATGTGTCCTACATTATTTAGTGGACCCTCCCGACATAAAAAAATAAAATGTGTCCTGCATTAATATGAGAACTTTTATTTTCCCCTAATTGCATGCAATGACTTTATTATATGATAATTGATTTAAATGGATGTTGGTGTCTTCTTTTCTTGCGCATTTTGCATTGAAAACTGACAAGGCTCCCTAGCATTGTCATAAATATGGTGAATTATATTTTTCGTCTCTTAATTTTATTTAAAATTTAAGTTAATTGTAATAATTATTAAGTGCATTAAAATCATTGATTTAGTTTTACAAATTAATAACGTTATCCCTAATTATTTTGAATTGCAAACACCCTCAAACGACCAAATTAAAAGGAAAAAAATATTAATAATAAAACTGAAACTTAATCTTGTTTTGGAAAAAAATGTACAGATACCATCAATTGATTTAAATAACTTTACATGCACAAATTAACGTCTTTAATTATATGAATGAGTGAATTGCATAGATTGAAACATTTTTTGCCTAGTGAGTTAAGTTTATTTTCCCAATCCTTGTGTTGCAATTGAGATCCAAAACAACACCATAATTCAATTGAACAGATTTTACTCTTTTAAGTGTGTTGAATAAACTCTGTGTGATTCTATTAACTCAAACAAATTCACCTACATGGTTACATCAGAAATTCTTTAAAAGTCAAAATAATATCATGAAAATCCAAATTACTAATTTATAAGACTAGATAAATAAAATATTACAATTGAAATCTAAAATTACAATTTAACTTATATAAATTTATTTGGAAAAGTCAAACACAATTTCTCATCAAAAGCAGAATTAATTTCTTGTAATATTCAAAACATCAGTATGATTCACATTTATTCATGTAATTTTTTTAATAATAAAGCAAACCCAATCCAATTGTAGTTGAAGTAGACTGGAATCCTAAAGGAACTTTAGGTGTAAAGTTAAGAGTGATCCAAACCCTATAACAGCTACAGTGTAGTATCTCTAATCCGAAGGTTGAATAATGATTAAAAAAAAAAAGATTCTCATAATCAGACGGCTATAAACGGTTGTCCAAGAGCTAAGGAGAGAGTCCTAGCCGTTGAGTGGCAAGGTCACAGGTGGTTTGAGTGAAGCCCACCCTAGACTTGAGCAAATCGAACTCCATCCACACGTTCTGCTGATGATGATGCCCAATCACATACGCTTCAATTCCCAACAAATCAGAGTTCCCAAAAGTGAAGCAATACACCCAATCACTCCCTTTACTCACCCTATACAACAGCCTCTCCCCTGACACCCTCATCTCCGCCCCCGAGAACACCAGCGTCACCGCCGGCACCGCCGCAAAACTCGCCGGCGCGTGGTAGCACAAGTCCATCGCCCCCTCGAACACGAAATTCGGATCCTCGATTCGGGTCAGCACTCCTTTCGTCTGCTCCAAAAACTCATCTTTCAGGGAACTGTAGACCGACCCGAGAAGAAAAGTGAACTGGGTGCCCGAATCCACCATTGTCTGACCCGCTCCGGTGTGGTCGGGCACGAACACCGACTTCGGAAGTTGCAGGAGTTTCTCCGAAACCTTAATCCCCTCGAGCTGGACCGTGTACGCGACACGGTTGAAATACGGCGACGAGGTTGTCGCCGTCACTAAAGGGGTGTACTGCAGTGGCGACGGGGCGTCCGTCCCGTCGCCAAGGAGGAGGACACCGAGAGCGTCCTCCCCAGAGATGCAGTAGGAAAATTTCGGAAGCGACATTTGTGTTACCAACGAGAGGGATCCTCGGTTCATGCCCATTAAACCTGTCGTTTTGGAATCCTCGTTGATGTCGGAGGTGTACCCGGCGGAGTCCATGCAGCCGAATAATGTTCCGGGTTGCGCGGCACCGGCAAGGGAGAAGGTTTCGGCGGCGAGGGTGCCCTCGGCGGAGGAGGCGTCGGCGTAGGAGACGATGACGTGACAGAGTTTGTTGTTGGGGTCGCAGGAAGCGGGGATAGTGAGGTCTCGGGTTCGAGTGGTGCAGATGGAAGAATTGCATGGGGTTGGAGTGTAGGAAGAAGAGAGGAGGGGGTTGAAGGTTGAGTTTAGGTTTGGGAGTTTTTTGCAGTGGAGCCAGGAGAGTTCGCTGCCTGTGTCGAGGACCATGGTAACGTTCTGTGGGGGCGAGCCTACGGTTAGTGAGACGGTTAGTGTGACGTTGTGGTGGAATGAGAGCTTACGTGAAGGTGTTTGTGTTTGTGTTTTGAGAGGCAGAAGGAGGGGTTTTTGTGTTAATTGTGATGAGGAGACACATGTTTGAATTTGGAGGAGAATGAGGGTTGTGAGAGAAGGTAGAAGGAGAGAAAGAGAGGAGTTAGAAGAGGCCATGATCTAGTTGAGAATAATATTGATTCAGGTTTTGTGTTGGTTGGTGGATTGATTTTATTTGCTTTGCTTCTCATGAGTTGGAACTTTCAGTTGATATTAAAAGTGGAGAGAGAGAAATTAAGGTGGGGGAGAGAGATGGGGAAGGGGTCTCTGTTGGATTGGATTGGATTGGATTGTCTCGTCAAGGATTTGGATTCCCTGCTTTCACACAGTGACACGGTCGAGAATATGAGCCATCTAATTAACAGTATTATAAAAGTGTTTTTAAATTAAATTTATCAAAATAATTTGTAAATCATCAGATCTTTATCAGACGATTCTTATCCTTCACTGCATGAATGTCTGTTTTTTTCCAACGATAGGAAATTCAGATCCTCTCCCATGAGACAGTCACCGTGTGAAGGTGTGGTGGAGCTCTCTAAAGATTCTCATGTCTAGCTGGATTGGATGAGAATTCGTGTCGTGACATTCAGTGGAAAATGAATGTCTTGTTTGCTAGTTTTAAAAAAAAGGTGAAAGTGTGAAACTACTCGATCGTGGTTTGCATTCTAGCTAGGCTTAATTGCACAGTAATCTTTTGAGTGAAATTTTAAGTCCAAATTGTCATTAGTGATCTGTTTGATAGTATTGAGAATTTTTTTTTTTGAACAACAAAAAGATGACGGTATGCAACCTTCGACATTGTGTTGATTGTTCTTCTTGTGTAGCATTTGGCTGCATGACACGGTTAATTATTTAATTAGTACTTGACTGGTTGAGACTACATATGAGAGTGATTGTCTACCACTCTGATTAGTGAGTGCTTTTATTGTTGTATAGAGATTGCATTCTAGTTTCACAAATCAAAGTCAATGTGTGAAAAATCATAAGTTGATTATAGTTCTTACAATTAAATCGTCGGTAGGATGTCACATTTAATTTGATTACGAACAGTACGTGGAAATGTAATTGTCGTTGCTGTTTGATGGTTACGCATTGTTAATGTTAAACAGCGTGGCGTTTTCTAGATTATGATAAAATGTGTCTAGTAATTCTTTAGGTATCTTATCTTATTTGTCGAATGCATATTCATAGAGATAAATATATATGACGAGCTTGAACACATGGCTAATTTTAAAAGTGAGCAAAAGATTAGAATAAAAAGGATAGGCAATGTTGATTTGGTGCTACCGACACTTTAATTTCTTTGGAAAAGGGAGCTCTGGAAGGAAAAAAAAGAATAGACAAAAAGTGCAGTGTTGTAGGAAAATCCGGAAGTGCTAAGAACCACCAAAAACTACTGCTTAGAGATATGAAATGGTCTGTTAAACCTTGTCGATTAATTCACTATCGCTAGTTATTAAAGATTAATGTTTGAAATTTTTGCCACACGCGCTAATCTTAATGCATGATGTGATTAGTCAGAGCAGCCAAGTTGATTGCATGCTATATAGTATGAATCAGTTAATCAAATAGAATACGAAAGTCTCCAACTTGATTTAGATATATCTGCTTTAATTTTGATTGGCAAATGATACAGTACGTGTCTTGCTAGCATCAGTAGTTGGTGATGTCTAGCCTCTTGTGATCGAGCGGAGAAGATATAAAAAAATTGTTGAAAATTTTTCATTTAATTTAAAATAAAAAAATTAAGAGTTGCTTAACATTAAGTTGCAAGATACTAATACAAGTATTTCAATCGTGTTGTACTATAATTATGATTATAATTTAAATTTGATGTTTTTAGGGAAGAAGTTTTGTATTCACTATATTTAATTTAATGATGTGTTGCAGTTATTTATTGAAAAATAAATTCGCTTATGTGAGATAGGATCATATGAAGAGAAATACAAAAACCTTAATCAAGGTCTCTCACTATATAATTTTGATAGGCAATATGAGTTCGACATCTAATTTAATAAGAGTTGGATATCTTATTTAATAATGAATTAATATAGTCAAATTTAATAAATGAGATAGCAACACCAAATTAGACAATAATATTTATATATAGAGGTTTCACCAATTTTTTATATATATATAGAGAGAAAATTCACACCGATAATGCAACTTAATCAAAGTCATTATAATTTAGTGGGAATCTATCAATAATGTCATAGGAATCGGCTAGTAAGTTGGGATTCTGAAAGTTTGCAATAGATTTATATCTTCTTATTTTGTTTTTAAGTTTGTCTATAATAATTCTAAAAAAAAGGTTGTCTTAATAAGGTATCGACAATGATAAGGAAATAAAAAACCGAACTTAGATAGAGGTTACCAATAGTTAAAAAATGATTTAATTCAATTTTAATACTTTATAACTCTGCTTGAAACAAGAGGAAGTGGACGTACTTGAACAACAAAAATAAAATAAAAAATAAAAATTGTGCTCCTTCCACTAGTTTTCTTTTATGTTCATTATTTTATATCATATTTTGATTTTGTTATTTGTTAAAAAATTAATTAAGAATTTTTTTTAAACTTTATTTCTTTTCATTTTCTTTCTTATCAAATAACCTACAAAATCATGTCACTTTTTACTCATTTTTTCTCTTTCCATTTTCCTTCCTAAACCAAACATACCCTTAGTCAATGTGTAGTTTAAGTCCTCATAATTTTAATTACATACATTTATTTCTGATAGTTTCTCACAGTCTTAAAATTTAATCCAATAATTGAAATAAGTGTAATAGAAGTGTGAGATATATATATTATTGATTTAATCCAATAAAATATATATTTTTTACTTAAAAAGTACAGTTTTCTTTGCTAATTTATACAAATTAACAATACACCACACCTTATTTATATTTCGGCTATTTTTAGGATGTGATTTAAGAGAGTAAATTCAAATGATTAAAAAGTTGAAAATAAAAAAATAAACGAATCAAAATTATACATATTGTTTAAATTATACAAGGGTCTAGAACTACCGGATCGCTGTAGTAGTGGGGTTGAAATAATATTTATATAGTCGTAGATTCGAATTTCAATGTGATTATTGTCCAAAAAAATTAGGAGGGTCAAAGTAACCATAAAAAAGATTTTTACCTTACTCTTTAATATGTATGAGACTATTTTTTCGGTCATATTACTAAAATTATTAATTGTATTACATAAATAATATTTTTATTTGTAAGAATGGAACACAATACTAAAAAATTTATAAAACTTATACTTTATTTAACATTGAAGTACACCCTTAATATGTTATTACATCACTCACACACGTACATAATGATGAATAATAAGAAAAAACTTTTTTAGGTGTACCTCGGGAATCAAGGCCCTGAAGGGCTATTTGCCCTGGCTGTACAGTAATGAACAAACAATGCAGAATGTGACTCGTGAAGTGGTGAGTGGTGACTACATATGGTATAACATAGCCATTGGCTAATTGGTATTGACTTCAGACATGACAATAATGCAATATATATCATTTAGAAAACTGACTGTCATCTTGGATACGCCAGACATAACTCTTGCATAGTCATGGACCCTTGTAGCTAGCTACTTAGGGTTCTATTAGTCTTGCATGAAAGCAATTTACGTCTTTTTATAGGAATGGATACATTTTGAAGAAGAAAACATTTAACCCTGTGGAAATCTTCAAAATTCACTGTGAGGGGACCTTGATCTGTTACCTTATTGGCACCGTTGGCTTAAAGGGCTAGCTAGAAACAGTTGCTGGGGCACTACTTATATACAAATATATTGGTGAATGGTGGATCCTCTATAAATGAACGCTTAATTTTGGTGAGATTTAAATATATATATCTAAACATTTTAATGCAAATTAAGTAATACTTTAGGAATTTAATGTTTATATTGTACTAATTTTATATACTATCATTTTTAACTACCGTGATTGAAGTCTTTGATCTCCAGTTATAAATTTCAGTTTTAAATTAGTTTTTATACTACTAATTTTTTTATTTAAAACTTAATCATATTTAAAATTTTCACTCTTCTTCATATGTGTTTTATGAGGATCGAAGGAAGAAGAAAAAAAGTTACAGGTTAACATTTTAACAAAAATAACAATTAATATTAATCAATAAAAAAATTAAGCATAAGTCTTTTATAAATTTGATGTATGTTGTCAACTATATTAGATTAGATGACAACATATTTTTTTCTTCTATAATAAGTACATTTTAATTAATTCATAATTTAGTTATTTAAATATTTCGGTGAGCACATGTTAAATATTTTCTCTTGAAAAACTGGGTAAAATATATATTTTAAACCCTTGAAATGTAGCCTTCTCGACGTAATTTCCTGATTTCTCTTTCCCCTACATCACTTTATCCTCGTTCCTCAAATATATGGTTTTTAGAGAAAAATAAATTTTTCAGTTAAATTAAATGGAGTTTATATATTGGACAAATTGCCCATACCATCGATCACGGTCATGCTCGTATAGAAAGGATCTTCATTCCAACTTTGAAGGGGCCTATAGTCTCACAGCAATCTCTTTCGGTCAATGTCACAGAAAAAAAATGGTTTTGATATTAAATGCAGGAAGAACTTCTGGAATGGGGAAAAAAAATTCCTCATCTGCGAAACCATTTTCTCTAAATAATAACTACAAAGAACAGGCTCATTTCGGTGTATTTCTTTCACATTTGGAAGCGTCCTTCGTGACATTATTGCCACGTCTCATTTACAACATTTATAACCCTTTCGTCCTTCTCTACAATTGTTGTTGGCTTTCTACACAAAACGATGAATGCTTTGATGACACACGCATACATAGCAGCACAATTTCGGAAGCTAAACCCATAACTCAAGCTTTTGCTCATAAATCCTAAGGACAATTTCTCACTTATTCAAACTCTAGCTGTCAACAACAAAAAACTATAGGCTTCCAAGTGGTCATCTTGTTGTCCATTTTAGCCATTTAAGTCCCTTAATTACAGCTACCTTAAGATTAAGATGGGACCATCCAAGCAATCAAGCTTCAAATATAACTGCTTTTATTCTGGTCTTTTGGTTTGAAATTTGCATAATGACACTGTTATATGTGGGTGTAGCAACTGAATCAAATTGAAAGTCCAAAAGCTAACTATTTGGGATTTTATAGGCCACGAGCTTTAGTACTTCACAGCCTTTTCTTTCTATTTTCGGTTGAAATAGAAAGAAGAGATCCATCTTTTTAATTAATGATGGATGACATTTGTTGATACATTTTGTTCTCATCTCATCATCTGTGGACTACGGTGTGCCATTTTAGGTATAAAGGCTTTCAATACCCGTTCAAATTTGCTATTGATTAAACAAATGGAGCGTTTGGATTTGAATTATGAAATTTAATCATACTATTTAAATGGTTGGCAGCAATTTCTCAACGAGAGAAGGAGAGAGGACACGTCTTTATGTATTTGCAATTCTGATCAGTTTTATTTACTACCCAAAGACGGCTAATTGATCGATGTCATTATCTTAATTTCTAAAAATTTTGTTGAAAGGGTGGCAAACTGATAGGTTTAAATTTCAAAAAGAGGAGTATACAATCTACAATTTCTATTAATTAAGTTTTATATTATTTTAATATTTAGGATTTAATTAATATAGTTGTCGTACGTAGCTAAATCGGATCGGACTCTATTGTGAACGCTTCTAGCCTTTATGCACACTGTGCTTAAGGCTAGCGGTAGTGTATACACTTAGATCAAATTGGACGGTTCATGATGTGAATACTTCAAGACTTTATTTATACATCTTGTGCTTAAGAGTAGGGGATTGTACACATAGCAAGATCGGACGGACCATCATACGTATTATGTGTCATGTCTCATTAATAGGGGACAAGTGTAATTATTAGACTATAATCCGAGCCATATCCTATATGTCAATATTGATTCAATTCGAGACAAAAATTGTGGAATTAAAGGGAATATTCTAATAAGATCTAGCTAATTTAGACTTAATCACATTTTGAGATTATAAGAATATGATGAAACATATTGATATATCATAAATGCACTAATCATAGAATATCAAAATGAGGTCGATTGACGATAATAAATAATTTTATCTCTTATCTTCAAAGACAGGTTAAACTTTACATTTTACTTGAATGTTTTGGATTAGGTTGACTCGATCATGAAGAAATATTTTTCAAAACAGCTATATAAATTGATTTTAAGGGAACTATAAATACCCCGATTATTTCTATGAAAAAAACCATGATTATTTCTCTTTTTGGTCCATCAAGGGTATCCCTTTTATGAGGAATGCTATTTGGACATTTCACACTATTTTTTTTGGTGGAAACATCTCACTATATACACTTCACTAATATATATATATACATCTGATAACTGTTAAATATGAGTTATTTTTTATAATAAAAATATATTAAAAATATCTTTAAAGATATTTATTTAGCAATTATTTTTAACTTAAATGATATGAATTGATATTTTTCTTATCTATGGCTTGCAGATATAAAAAGAAAAGATTAAAATAAAAAAAAGATCCAAAAGATATCAAAAAGATAAATAAGCTAGGAAGATTTTTTGTATCAAGCCCAAGTCTATTACAACAGTTATAAAAAGGGGATCAAGCCAAGGAAGAAACACACCGAGTCTTAGAGTCTTCCAGTGCATAAATCCATATCCTGAGCCTCTCCCTTAGGGGAAAAGGGAAATCTTCTTCTTAGCCATTCTCCCCCATGTTTTGCCTTGTTACTTGTCATCTATCACTCCCTTAGCCTTTGAATTGTAAAGCTTCTTATTATTATGAGAGGCTAAACCCCCTCAGTTGGGACCTGACAGCCAAAAGCTTTTGTAATATAATTGTTCTTCTTATCTATTAATGCAATTTCAGTTTCTATTATTCTTTCTTGCTTTTATTGTTATTGTGTGGTTTAGCCATCCATGCATCTGTTTTAGGGATTATTCATTGGGAAGTGGTAATGTCTAAAAGAACTGGAAAAGAACATCTCAACATTACATGGTTAGGGATAGTGTGATTTTGTTGTGCCTCTGCATAGCATCTTTTTACTTAATGTTGTTTATTATTCTATCTTTGCAAAGGAGATTTGGGAGAGAGAATATATAAATTAGACTTTTCAGCATGAGGAATCCGGGTTGAGTATATTAGCATATGTGAGGTGGAAATTGGAAAAACATTTAATAGAGAACATCATTAAAATTGTATCAAGGCTAGTTATGCATGCTAGGTCCCAACATTGTCTTATTCTGAACAGACCCTTAACACAAAAGTCATTGTTTAATTTTCTTGTTATTTTCCCTTTTACCTTCTATACTTCAAATTTCATATCTTTGATTTATCTTATTTTATCGTTTATTTTTTATCTTATCTTTCTTTATCTTCTGTCTTTTTTTATCTTATCATCTTTTAATTCAAATCTTTTATCTTTTCTATCTTCTATTTTTATCTTTAAATATTTATCTTTTCTTCTACATCTTTATTTCTTCTACTTCTTCTATTATTTTTAAATTGAGTTTGCATCAATCAATCTAAGTACAAATAAAGTTTCTGCGGATTCGACACTTAGACTTTCGAGTACTTTACTACTTGTCACAAATTGATACACTTGTCAATCGATTAACAACATCACTTATGCTTATCTTAATTTTTCTCTATAATATCATATGATTTATTATTTTTATATTTTTCTCTTTTATCACTATGATAAGTGTCTAATAGATTGTTGAGTATCTAATAATGGGGATGAAAAAATAGATCCAAACCTGTGGATATTCACAAAAATATCTGTAAGCAACGAAGGTAATTACCCGCTTATTGGGGTTGGGGTTGGGAGCAGGTATTTACATGCAAAACGTTGCAGGGATGAGTGCAGGTATGGGTACTATAGTATCCACCCTGCCCTACCCCGCACATCTCATATATATATATATATATATATATATATATATATATATATATATATATATATATATATATATATATATATATATATATATATATATATATATATTAGCATAATTAAAATATGTTACTTCAGTAAATAATTTATATTATACATATACTTTTATGTAAAAAAATAATTATATTTTCTAATTCAATTGGTATTTTAAAGTCACGGATCATGCTTTCAATTTCTAGTGTTGATGTCATAATTGGGGTTATTGGACTAACTATTAATGATGTGCCATATTGATTTTATTTCATGCTATCACTTTTATGTTGGGACCATTGGATACAATCATGATTTTGGTTTGTAAATTTCAATTAGCACTTTTATGTTGATGCCAATATTATTCATATTCTTTCAAATATCATTTTGGTTTTGAGTTGACTTGTAAATCCCTAATATTGTTGTGTAGAATGATGGTAACATACATTATATTATATTATATTTGTTTCACTCTATTTAAAAATAATGAATTATTACTTACTTTTGTTGAGTTACAAGTGTGAGGTGAAGTTCCATGTTGGGTAGAAGTGAAAAGATTGAGCATCATATAAGTGAGGAGAAAACCCATAAACCTGAGCCTTAAGGTTTTGGGTTAGAGTGTGGTATCAAACTTCCTTATGTGATGGCTCGTGATTCACAGGTATACCCCTCAAATCTCTCCAATAATTGGTATCAGAGTCGATGGTTCGACTTGGTGATTGACTCAGACGAGTAAGATGGCGGCGCAGCGTGCCCTGCAGATGGAGCGGTGGTGCAAGTACCGTAGGTGGTCAGAATGGCTATACTCGTGGATGATAAAGACTTTCGCTAGAGGGAGAGACTACCATGTGGAAGAAACTCACACTTGAGGGGGAGATGTCCCATAAACCTGAGCCTTAAGGTTTTGAGTTAAAGTGTGGTGTCAGACTTCCTTATGTGGTGGTTCATGGTCCACTGGTATACCCCTCGAATCTCTCTAATAACTTTCATGTATAAATTTATGAGTTTGTTGATAGGTTTTAGAAAGTATCGTCGTCACATGATATTCAAGCTTAATTAGAATTTTCGTTAAATGATTAGAACATTAACTTTAAGAATTGTTATGCTAGATGATTATCTTTTTAATGTTATATATTTGTTACTTAAGTTTGGAGGAATCATGTTTTGTTTGCTTTTTTTAATATTATGCGTAGATGTTTTTAAAGTTATGTTTGAATTATTTAAGAGTGAATTTTTAACTTGTAGTAGTTTTTTTAATTAATATATTTTTTGATTTGTTAACTACATAAGTAAAGTGTGATTTGTGGGTCGTGGGTATGAGTATATAGATACTCAATGGGTACATGGATGAGGATAAATTTACTACTCACACAGGTACAAGTTCGAGTATGAATTTTTTCAAATGCAGATATAAAAACAGATAATATAGGATCCTATCCAAACCTTATAAATTGTCATCTTTGTCTAATCATCATTTTTTTTATATATATATAACTACTCTTTGGAATATATTTTATTCCTTTGGGCTTGAGCCCTCAACATATCAAAGAAATGAAGATGAAAAGTAGATGTTTATAACAATAAATAAAGGAAATACACAATCTGTCTTTTGGTCACTCTTTTTACAATACGACTTTGTCCTTCAATTTTTCTGAAACCCCTTATTGCAATTGCAATGTATGAAATAGTTAATAAATAAAATAGGAAGAAAAGTATAAAATTTAAATTGATATAAAGAAAAGTTAAACAGCATATGCCTACCTGTCCTAGAACAGGCAAACGAAATCGCACCTTACCTTTCCTCTAATATAACCGCATATATGAATACATGACAGTTTCCTTTTAATTTTCTCTCACTTTTCATTTAATTATTTTCTCTTTCTTTCATACAAAAAATTATATATAGTTTTTCATCAGTAACAACTTTCACACTTTATCTCGCACAACTCTCATTTTTTATCCATCTTTCTTCTCATAAAACTGGAATTGAAGAACATAATATTGTTATATTTGTTATTTTATTCTTCATCCATTTCTATTTTTACCTAATGAACTTTATGGTTTCTAAGGTTATTTTATTGTGTTGATACATATGCAACCATGCACGTTTGACCTAAGGGATTGATTTTTCAATATAGATGTGTTTTTATGAGCTTTTTGTTAATTATTTTTTAAAGCATTTTGTTTGGTGTGAGTACACAAATTTTTGAAGCATTTTTATTTGATTTTATTCTTGTTGGATTAAGCAAGGTACCTACTTCAACTTTCTCTTTCTCCATTTTCATAGTTTCGTTGGTCTTTTACCTTAGTTTTAACCTAGGCCAGTTTTTGTGTTTACATGTACAAATGATATAGTATAGAGAGGTTGGGTTGGAGCGATAAACATCCTAAGATCTACAGCATCTACCTTTGGGACACGAAATTTCGGTATTGTACTTCCTCCAATTTTTTCTCTAGCAGTTTGAACCATCATCTCTCTCTGCATTTTATCATTTTGGACTTACTGATCCCAAATTTTTAATTTGGATTTAAGGTATTTTGTTTTACTCCAAAAAGGAGAATTTAATTAGTGTATATCTCATCAATTTGGACATTGCTAGGAATGGTGAAAATCCTTTAAGCAAAAGCATGTCTAAACAATGAAAGACATCATGTTGAAAAAATGAAAGGTAGGTGCAACTCTGTTCTATATTTAAAAGATAAAATGATTTTTTTGTGTACATTCTGAATTAAACTAAGGTATGTACTCCTAGACAAAATCATGATGCAATAATTAACTTAAAGAAATAAATGCATTTTGATTTGCCAAAGAAGACAAATGTCCCGAAGAATCTTTCAATGGAGACAGAATAACATTGATCTTGATGGATTATAGAAGAAGAAAAATTGAAATTGGAATAATTCATAGATAGACAAAGATTTGTCATTATACTTTTTTATTATTAGTTTAATTAGCTTTTCTTTTTTACATTTTATTTTTGTTTAAGGCACCTATATGTAGTGTCAAATAGTATCAAAATTAGTATCTCTTTACTTGCTTAAACTTGACATATTATTTTCCTTTTTATTAATTTTACCTATTATTTGTATTTTTTTCTACAACATTGTGTGAGAAGATACAAGAAAATTAAAGTTTTTTTTTGGTCTACTTTGTTTACCCATTATTTTATCTTGGGTTTAAATTTAATTTAAAATTAAATATTAATAATGTTTTCTTATGTTCAAAGTCTTAATTGGTTGAATTTAAGAAATCTTAAATTTTTAACTTGGATAAATATTTGTAACAATTGCAGGATAAAAAAAATCTACATAATTTTTGTATCAATAATAAGAATAAATAATAATATTTTTTAGCACGATCAATAATATTTTAGAAGTGATATTTGCATCAAATTCAATATGAACTAATATTTATCTATAACATAAAAAGCAAAACATGGTACGCATAATAAGCTAAATATTAATTCAAGAAAAGTTAATACAACTTTAACACAATAGGAATGTGATCACATAATAGAAATACAAACAAACAAGTGTCAATGTAAATAATAAAATCAACATACAATTTAATACATTATAGATAAATTACAAAAATATATTAATTTTAGCATATGGAAACACAATAACAAAATATAAATGGGGACATACAGGTGTGATGATGTGTTTCCACCAGTATATAGGATGCAAATGCAAGTTTTCAAGCACTCCATATTAACACGATCAAAATTGATAAATTTGATGATTCAAAATAGGCTAAATAGAGTTAAACTCTTTAATTTGAGACTAAAAAAGTGACTCAATTTGGCCAGTCCAATTAACTAAAGTGGTCCATAAAATACAAGTCCGAAAACCATCAACCTTATTTTGTCCAATATTTTAAGTTTTAATTTTTATTTTTCATAATATATATATATATATATATATATATATATATATATATATATATATATATATATGGGCGCGCAAAACTAGATCAATTTCTGTAAAAAAAAAAAATGAGCAATTTGATCAGGACTAAGTTGGACTAACAAATTTATGTTCTATATAAGAAGAGTTCTTATATTTAGACACTTACAAATTTGAAACATTTTTATTTTATCTTCATTTCTCAATTATCATATTTTATGTACTTTTCTCTTTTTCTCTTAAGCTATCACATAGCACCTGGAGTGTATATGTATATATAATCATATGAAAATCAGGCTAACCCGCCTAACCTACTTTTTGAACATTAGCACCCAGGCCTAACAATTCATTTTTACAGTTTTACCCTTGATTACCCATGCATTTTCTGGAATTTTTTAGGTTCTCTAAATGTTATTCTTGATAAATGTCTATTGAGCTCAAAATTAAATTAATAAAAGTTATCTTTCTAATTTTGTGATATATTTTTAACATATGCATATATACAAAAACCAAAAATGAAAAATGCAAATGGTCGTAGACGATTAAAATAACTTTATACGAAGTTTGTCAAACTTCTTTTATCTTCACATATAATGGAACTCAATCTTCCTTTCATGTGAATTTACCAGCCACGAAAACCATGCAGATCGAATCATGGCATAAGTGATGTTGCTGAACTTTCAGTTAAGTCATCAGCAACCAATTCAGAGCAGCATGCATGCCTATGCTTATGATGCAGATTTCTAGAGGAAAGCAATGGCAAGGAACACGAATTTGCAAGACAAACACTGAAGCTAATCAAACTTAATTTACAAATGACAAGTAAGAAAAAAGCATATACGAGAACAACACATGATGAAGGCGCTTCAGATCATTAATTACAAACTATCCGAAAACATTATCCATACATATACCAAATGATGTTACATATAATTATTACCATGGTCTGGTTCCCTCGTTGACATCCATTGACCAAGTCCTACGCGAAGAAGGTGGAGAGGGACCCACGTTATTAGGACGAGAAGAAGCCCTAAAACTATTACTCCTCATCACCGTAGTTCTCGAAGTGTTAGAAGAACGATTAGGGCCAACTCCACCACCTCTCAAGCAACTAAACAAACCGTTAAACATTCTCCTAAACGCGCCACCTCTTCTGCTCCCTCTAGACTCCGACACCGACCACGAAACCCTCCTCGGTTCACCCACAACAACGTTGTTGAAGTTGAACCCACCATCCACTTCCGTGTACACAAGAGGCACGTTAACCTCTCTCTCACCCTCTCTTCTTCCTAATCTCCCCACGGCAAACCCTCCACCGGGTAACCTCAAAATCGTTAATCCCACATTGTTGTTGTTCTCTTCCTCCTCCTCCTCTTCCACGCGCTCCAATCTCGCACGTGCGACATTCTCGCACGGCAACTCGTGCCGGCACACGGGGCACGAGTTTTTAATTGCTAGCCACGGTAAGATGCATTCCGCGTGGTATATGTGTTTGCATGGCATTTCCTTTGCCATGGTGGAAAGCTCGAAGGGCTCCTTGCAAACCGCACAGTGCGATTCAGTCGCCGTGTGAGTCTCGTCGATCTCGATCGACGGGAGCAACTCCACGGCGGACTTCGACGCCGGCGCGTGGTTATGCTGGTCGTTACTTCCCATGCCGGAGTTCGATTCCACCTGGGAAAGCTGGTCCATGACACGGTCAAACCCTGTTCCGAGGAGAAACTCCGACATCCTCGGAGGGAGTGGTCGGAGACCGGAACCGGCTCCGTCGTCGAAGAAAAGGTCGAAGCCGGAGCCACGGTCCCGGCTTGTTCCCTCGCTCTGGAGCATGATGACCGGATTAAGCGGTGACCGGTGGCTGGTAACGTACCGGCAATGATGACGGCGAGAGGAACGGGGGTTGTAGTCGGAGTTATTAGAACTGTGGCCGATCATGTACATTGCCGTCCCCGTCGGGAACCTACGGCGGCGGGTTTCCACGTGGTGGACGGAGCGGTTCGAAGGTTGGATCTCTTCGACGAATCCGCTGTCGCAATCGGGACAAACCGGCATTATTTCTTGTCTCCATGCTCTCACAAATTTGTTGCACCGGTGACACCAATGGGAAGACATCTACGTATAGTTACGAATACGTACGTGCGGTATGGTTTATACGAGACGTATTAATTAGAGGGAGAAAGAGTAGTACTGCTGGAAGGGTTGAAGTTACGCATCGTCTTGGTTTCGATGTTGGAGAAGAGAAGATGAAAGGATTATAGGTTGGGGTTTCATGGTATGGCGTTGAAGAAGATAACAGAAAAAAACGACATTTTGTTGTTTTGGCGTGTCGCCAACGTTGTTGGTTGCACGGCACGTCGTGTAGAGCGTTGGATGAATGGAACAGTTTTGAGTTTTATGAGTTATGTTATGCTGTTGCTAGATTACAGCCTGGCACTTTGCTATTACCTGGGAGGTTTGGTCTGAGAATAGCGAAACGGAAGATTCTCTCTTTTTTGTTAATTGTTTATTTATTTTATTAAGTTATAAACTGTGTCAACTTACAGTTTTGCTGATTCAATTTAATATAGAAAAATAGAAATGTTATTTTAAGTACTAAAACCGATTTTCATCAACGAGATTTTGGATGTGTTTAGTTGAACGGATCTACATCAAAATTAATCTCATATTATATTTCTTTTATAACATGTTAAAATATAAATCATTTAATTATCTTCTTAATCTTATTTAATTTTCACAAGAGTTGAGAAAAACAATCAAAAAATAATTTATATAAAATCAACAATGATATAATGATTTATATAAGTTACTTTTGATATCCCTCCTTTCAACACTAAAGAGTGTAGAGAGCAAAAACAAAATATTTTATGAATGATTATAAATAAAGTTGTTTTTTTAATAATTCTGAGTAAATATTGAATTTTATTAGTTTAATTATTATATTAAAAGTTCTTATTGGACAAATAAAATTTAATCACATGTATTACATTTGTAAATATGATTAACTTTATCCCATGAATAGTTAAGAGTAAATGAATGTGATTTTCTATAATTATTATCAACAAGTAATTAATAGTAATGTGAGGTTATTAAAGTGTCTAATAGTATTAACTTTGTCTAACAAGTGATTTATTGTACCATGTGATTATTAAAATGCCTTACAATGATTGACTGTAAACTGGTTAATATTAACCATAATTAATGGAATAAATTATAGAAATCTTCCTTAAGGTTTGGACTAATTATATCTTATAAAAAAACTTCGTACCCCATTGTCCAGAGGCTCTTCGCTATGCGAAGGTATGGGGGAGGAATGTTGTACGCAGCCTTACCCTTGCATATGCAAAGAGGCTGTTTCCGGATTCGAACCTATGACCAACAAGTCACCAAGGCACAACTTTACCGCTACACCAGGGCTCGTTCTCTAATTATATCTTATACTTCTCCATTTTTTACTCCTACAAAAACATCCTTAATTTTTGTCATACCATTACACCGAGCTCCGTATAATGAGCGGCACATGATTTTTAGAGATTTATTTGTCGAAAATACAGTCATCTTCTTCTTGAATTGCAAATGTTCACGGTAAAAAGAGGCCTAAGGAACTATGCACAGTGATGCAAAATTATGACCTTCATTGCTCTGCAAAACAATATCACTCTCCAACAGAACCCAATTAAGTTCAATTGTCAAGCAAACCAAGTCAACAGAATCTAGTCATGCTCAATTTATGCTCAATCAACAGACACAATGTGACCAACAAAATCATATAAAAGAGACATCAATTAGAGAAAGAAAATACCTCAAACCAAAATATCACCAACTCAATCACCTTGCTCGTGATCTCACCATCCATGGCTGTGGGTGAGGTTCGCTCGCAGATCCTGCTATACGGCATCGCTAATCGGAGATCGAAGTTGCAGTTCAGATCTGGGTACAAAGACATCGTGTCGGCGCCGATATGGGTCAAAAGATTGCGAGGTTCACACGCAGATCCCTCTTCCCCTCCTTCCTTGCTCCCTTCACTGTTTATCTTTGTTTTATTTTGTCAGATCTGCATGAGCTGAAGATGAGGAGAAAGACAGTGCCTTTCGGGCAGAAGAGAGAGGCCGTTATGGATTATTACAAAATAAAATTTCATCTGAATCCGTTTGAGACAAGAAGATGCTGGAGAAGCAGGAAAAGATGATAAAGGAAAAAAAAAAGGGTGAGAACTGAGAAGGGTTGTAAGAGAAACTAGGAAGGTGGGAGAATTACAAACTAGAAAAGCATACTTTAGGGGAATTACAAAAATACAAATGGGAGGTGTGAGAAGTAAAATTAAGAGTGCAATGGAAGATCCCTTAAATAATCTACCCTAGTCCACTTTAGACCACCACTTAGTGGGTTGGCCCATTTAATTGATGAAAATATTTAAAACTAGAAAATAAAATTATTACGAAAAAATAAAGCAAATAAATACTAACTTATATTTATTTTAACATTTCTGTCCTATAGACTAATTTGTTAATCCATAAGCCTCGTTCAAAGCATCTAATTCACGATTAAGATCATAAAAATACTTATTTAAACGGATTTATAATTTCTATAAGTAACGTTATTTTAGCGTATTTAAGTTCCAAATAAGAGTTTGTTAGGGGTGTTCCCGCTACTCCTATTAAAAAAAATTATAGTTCTTATTGATCCTTTTTTTTTATCATAGAAATACTTATTGAAACGCACAACAATTCCTTAGTATCTGTAATATCTCTCGAATATTATTCTCTGTTTCCAAAACAATCCACAGCAACGGTTGAGGAACCTTAGTAGGGAAGTGTTGTGCTTGTTTGAGCCACAATGAATGAGTCTTGTATGCTTCAAGTGATATTGTGGTCTTTCATGCACACAACTTCTTGTTGTTTTCTTTCTAGATGCTGTAGGCCTCATAGGCACTGGTCGCTGGAATTGTAGCTATCCAAGTTGAACTTTTTTTTTTGACATTTTTGTTCGTGGTGTGACATTTCAATAGGTTTTTTCAGTTATTTAAAAAAAACAGTTATATTAAAATATTGTATGAATAAATTAAATTTATCAAATCCAGTTTTTGTAAGGATATCAGAAGTCTTAAAGAAACCTTACAAGGATACCTTATCAATTAAGGGTTTTATCACTTCATATCCTTTTCTTCTAGAAAAATTGTATACAATTTCTTTTACTTGTCCTTGTCGGGAAAAGTACACATACGCTGCTATAATTGAATCCAACTAGCATGCACTTATTTCTGATCAATTAAGAGTACATGATACTCATCGTCTAAACCATATGAGAAATTAAAGAAGGAAAATGTTTTTACGGTAAGCGTTTTAACTAATATAATTTGCATATTATTATGCAGCCTCTCCTGGGTCTTATATATAGAGAGCAACTTGTATATAGGGATGAGAATAGGGCATATTAGGTCAGGTTAGACTTTAAAAGGTCTGAGTCTAAACTATGATGAATTTTTGAGACCTGAGTCTGACCTATAACCTATCAAAGATTTTTATTTTGGTACGACTTGATCTTTTTAAAAACTTAGTCTGACCTGATAGTCTTTTTAAAAGCCTTCTTCACATCAAATCTTTAATATTCCTTAATGGAAAAGGAGGAGAAACGCTAGTCGGCTTTCATCACGAACAAAGAATATATGCATGAAAAAGAGAAGGTAAAAAGAAGATGAAATAAAAAATATTAAAGGAATAAGAAGATGTAAGAAAAAATGGTAAGGTTTTGAAGTTTTACTTCTATCAAAGGTTGAAGTGAAAAGGATATGATTTTTGTTTGCTATGAAATAGGAATGTAATAGAAAATTTAAAAGGAAAAGAAAAAAGTTAACAGAAATAGGAAGACCAATAAAAATAATGAGGAATATAAAAGGACACATGACTTACACCTAAATTGTAATTAAAATTTTACTTGATTATAAGAATGGAAGTTATGGAACAATAATGTGAAATCCAAAGTCTGCTAGTTTTTAAAAAAATATTAATTGTACCAAAAAAATAATATACTATCTTATAAGACTTTTTGATAAGTCTAAGTCTGATCTATTTAATTTAATAGGTTTTTAAAAAAAATCTGAGTCTAACCTTTTAATTAAATAGGTCAGTTCAGATCATACTTTATGTAGATCAGGTTGTAAGTTTTATAAGCCGATCTGATCTATTCTCACCCTGTGTATAAGTTAGTATATGTAATTGGTGGTTAAACTCACAAACATATTCTGGATCAGCTTAAAACTTTTTGTCTAGTGTAGAATGTCTCAGCTACTGTTAAGTGTTAACGCATGATTTTTTTATTTTATTTTATTTGGAGAGCAGATCACAAGTTAAACGTTAGGAACTATTTAGGGCGAGACAATTATAAGGGTTTTAATTAAGATATCACTATTAGTCCTGTACGTAATAATATTGATGATCTTAATGCTCTTTTCTGTGTTGCTTAAGCTATCATCGGTTCAATTTATAATGTCATCGTTGCCCGATAATTTATGTAAACAGATGGCATCGCAAATATATTCCAGAAAGAAATAATAAATCATAACGAAACACAGCCAAATCTCCTATTCCTGATCTCCTGCAAGTGCCTTGATGACTTTTATTGAACATCTCTTGTTCTAGTTATTTTAATACATCTTTAATTTGTTTATAAAATTATACTAAAAATAAATGCATATAATTTTTTCAAGGTAAATAGTAAGTACGGAGAGTGTAATTGATTTTTACATTATCATTTAATTAAAAAATTTATATGTAAATTAATTTTATTAATTTTTATAATAAGTTATTTTCAAAGTTATATATATATATATATATATATATATATATATATATATATATATATATATATATGATTTCTATTTATTTTATAAAAAAAATATTGTATAAATTAATATAACTCAAAATAATATAATTAAGTACATGTATGCTACATATTATCGATCAATTTTAAAGTTAGGAAAAGTGAATCAATCATGAAATTACCCGTGATCTCAGTCTTGACAGAACCAACCAAATTCCAAACAATCCATATATTTTAATCTACAGGTAGGTATATATAAAATACACAAATTTATGATGTTCAATACACAAGCTGGTGCATCCATGCATCCATTATACAAATCAACAAAATAAAATAATTAATCAATCTTTCAAACTAGTGCTGCAATTTTATTTTCACCGTATGAACGTTCTCACCACCTTCACCATCTGATCAAAGAAAGAATAAGTAGGAGACACAGTGCCATCATTCCCCGCAAGCACCCTATACTTATCCTTCCTCGTAAAGTTGGTGCACTCAAACCCTAGCGTAGCCGCCAATATTCTCTGGACATAGTTAGCCACGTCGTGTGGACTCTTCCCCGAAGAACACGTAGCTTCAACCGGCAACTGGTTAAGGAAAGTAACCTCGTACACCGGTCTAGGGTTCATGAAGAAGAAAATGGGGTCCAAACCCTTCCAACCCCTCGCGGTGGTTGCATGGAAGAACCCTACCCTATAGTTCATTGCCACTGGCACTATCCGGTCGGTTAGTTCAGCAAAAAGACCACTGAACCTTAAAAGGAAAGGCTCACGACATGTTGTTCCTTCGGGACACACTACTAGGTCACCTTTGGATAGCTCAAGTTTGATTTTTTCGGCGTCTATGTCGCGTGATCTTGTGAGCCTCACGGTGGGGATGGGGGAAAGGATCTCTGAAAGGCGTGAGATGGAGTACGTGACGGCGGGGATTTTGCGGCGGAGGACGGAGGAGAGGACGACGGGATCCATTAGGGTGCGGTGGGTGCAGACGTAGAGCACACCAGAATTGCCGCCGGAGGGAGGGAGGGGTGGTTTTCCCTTTACGATGACCTTGCCGCCGAATAGCCTTGAGATGTGTGGAATGGCCCAAAAGGGTAGAATAGAGCCCATGGCTATGCGGATTATGGCTAGTACAATGCCCACAGGAATCCATAGGAGGATTAGGAGGGAGGTGGATGGCGTCGGCCGCTTCACGAGGCGGCCGTCGTGGAAGATCACCGGAAGTGGCCGGAGCAGCTGGTGGTTAAAGTTTTGGTTTGCCGAATTCGGTGGATTTAATTGATCCTGCATGTAATGTAGGGAAGTTTTTAGCAATACTTATTATTTAAAAATAATAATTGTGGACACTATTATTTAACAACTAGAAAGATAAAAAGATATAATAATAGTAGAAAAAATATATAAATATGATTTAACAAAAGGAAATACGATGGGGTGTCTGTAATCATAAAAATTTCTAAATACGATTATTTTATTATTTATAAGACTTACTATGTACTCTAGTTTCAAATATACTCCAACATATATGGATCAGTTTGTGATTGAATGATCATAAAAAATACTATAAGCGCATATACTGTGTACTTTTTTAATTTAATTTTTAATATACAAATAAAAAATATCAAATTAAGAGTATTAACCATCAAACGGCAAATATCATAAAAATACTAAAATTTGGCCCATGAGATGGACATAAGGTCATTTTTTATTTATTTTCCCAAGCTAAAATTAAACAGCCTACTTGATTGGAAGTGAAAGGAATCTGAATAGTTTGCATAAAATCGTAAAATGTACCGTATATACTATTATTTTACCAAGATAGCTAAACCAAAGTAAATTGATTTTTAGTTTCATTTTCCATTTCTGTTTAGTTTGATGTATAGCAATAGGCCTTACCATAACCAAAGTTGGCGCTTCATTGTCGAAAAAGTTGGCAACCCTTTCAGAAATGGTATTGTTGGAGTGACCAAGGACGAAACCCGTCGCAAAGCCAAACCTATTGAAGGAGAGTTCGGTCCCAATGACCTCACCAGCACGTAGATGCTCCTTCACGAACCTCTCTACCATAATCTTTGGCGTCTTGGTCACCACGACCCTCTTGTCGTAGTTGCTGAACACCCTCCATGTGTCCATGTCAAGATCATCCATGTAGAACTTCGGCAAAACTGCCCTAGCCACTGATTCAATCTCGGACTTTGGAACACCAGCCACAGCCACGAAGATCATTAGCTTGAGAGATGCATCGTTCATGCCAACCATGTCAAGGAACCGAATCACGGGCAATAGTGTTAGCAACAAGGCGAAACGAACCAAACCTGAAGCTTCAAACGCAACCAACATGAAGTATGAGAACGCATCCTTGTCCTTCACAAGCGTGCCTTCTAGCTCACACACCACAGACTCCATAACTTAGGATTATTCACCAGATTTAATTACTCTCTTTCTTCTTGTACAAATGATGTTTTTTTTTTTTCTTTCTGTACTTGCCTTTGGCTTGTGATTTTTTGAGTTCCAATGTTTCACCTTATAATATGAATATGGTTTTTATGGTTATGACTTATATACAAGACTATGGAACTGGGCTTTAATTTATTTGACTGGTCTCTAACACAAAGCAGTTTAGCGGTTTTACAACTACCTTCTCTCTCTCCACTTGGTTTTTTTTTTTTTTTTTTTTCTCTCTCTATGTTTTTGGGTGGATATATCCGCGAAGAATAGAGCATTAGAAGCAACGTTTATAGGCAAAGATTAATGACTTAACCCCAACAAATTAATTAAAAAGTTTTTTTTTCTGACTTATTAGTTTAGAAGTACTATTGGTAGCCGGCTACTTTTGGTCTTCGGACACCTAATTAATTAAAATTTGCGCGTCTTTTACGAGTATTTTTAGGTCACTTACCATTGCTTAAAATGAAACATACGTATCTTGAGTTTTGACCAATATTTTTGTTTGATATGAAAAATTAATTATCTCGTCATACTATATATATACGACTGTTGACTGATGTCTAGAGAGTACAAGACAAAATTGATGTAGTTCATCCTAAAATATTGCAAATTATGTGTACTAAGCAGTAACCATATTCTTGACGTATTGAAGCGTCTATGTGATGTAAAATCTTGAGCATAATTACACGACTTGAAGCTTTTACATAAAGTACCTCTTAATATTATCCTTTATAATCTTAATAACAGCAGTGATATTCCCTTAGATAATTAATACTACTAATTAACGATGTGATTGCTTATTAGATGTGAAAAATCATTTTAGATCTGACATAAAAACATGTATATTTTATATGATAGTATTTGCAACAGTTGAAGTGAATATAATTAAACTTGAACAAAGTAAAACGACAGGATTAAAGAATCTAACAAAATTAATAAGTCGTAATTCCATGTAGATTACACGGAATTACTTATATTTTTTATGCATAATAAATTTCCTAAAGTAGAACGACCTTGTCTATGAATATACACTTGTAGTACATTTAGCAAGCTACGTGACAGATACTGACTGATAAAATGGCTTGTTTCACAGATGAGACGTGAAATATAAAGATCAATTTGAGGAAATTATATCCAAGGAAACAAGTTTTTTGTTTTTGTTTTAAGATGAAGGAAACGAGTTAAAGCAAGTGTTTTTCGTAATTTAATTATTGGTTACTTAATTATAGAAGCAAGACAAAAGATACTGAGTAATATTTAGTTATTGTCTGCACGGAAATTTCATTTGTTGTCGCGACATCATTTTCTCATAAAAACTGTAAACTTTAATGAACAAGTTATATTTTAGGGTACGTATGAAATTTTTTAATAACTACAACATTAAAATATTGTAGCTCTTTTTTTAATGTAAATTTATAAATATTTTTTTAACTATTATTGTGAAATATGAAAGATATAAAAGTTATATATATAAAGCTTCCCAATGCCATCGAGCGCATAAATCAAAGTAGGGGTGATCAAAATAATCGGTTATACTTTTTATTTAATTATAATCATAATTAACGGATTGTATAATAACTAGTTAATTTAAAATAATTATATATATATATATATATATATATATATATATATATATATGTATATTAATCAATATGATAAATGATTATTATAAAAAAATGATTTTGATTGGGACATAATTTGATAATTAGTAACTTTTTTTTTTAAAGATCACATGTTTTTAATAAATAATTTTAATTACTAGCATTTCTTGAAGGGAGTAAGACTTGTGCAATTTTATTTTTTTAATAAATGATTTTAATTTGCGATAAAGAATTTATTAGAAAATGTTATTAGGATTTCTTATTATAATTGAGGTATTTCACAACATCAACGCCGAGAAATAGGGTGAGCGGTGACATGAACATGACATGATATTCTTTATTGGAGTAATTTTCTTTCTTCATTGTCTTTTTATTATGAAATTCAATAGATGTAGATGCGATGTAACATCCAATTGCATGGCTACCAATTGTCATTTCCCAGTTTCTACTCCATATCCATGTGTTCCTATAGTTCTCTTGAAAATTTGGTGTTACAAATCAAAACCCACAAGGCCACAATTGTTAATAAATAATTTTTTTAATCAAATTAATAAAGTTTACATACAGTTTTTAGACGTTTTTAAAATTATCATTTAATTGGAAATATAAATTTACATCAAATATTGTATATGTTACTGAAATGAAATTTTAATTATGATTGAACAATATAACTAAGAACCTTTTTTTCTTAAAAAAAAGTACATCTAACTTTTCCCCAATATCAATCTACTCGCTTTAAAAATTACATTATAACTTTTAATCATTAATAAATAATAATCTACTTGCTTTTCTAGAACTATTTCTATCAATATCAACAAGTTGAACCTTTCAAGATTCAAATAAATAAAGTTCCTTGCTTCCCCCTAGTTAACTCAACTTCTTTTTTTTTTAACTGTTTTTTTAAATCACTTTTAATTAATTAAAAGTGGAAAAATCAAACTTTTATATTAAAACACGTTTGAATATGTGATTGAATTGAATCATTCAGAAAAAAAAGTGATTCAATTGAATA
Organism: Glycine soja; assembly: GCF_004193775.1. Lineage (NCBI taxonomy): Eukaryota > Viridiplantae > Streptophyta > Magnoliopsida > Fabales > Fabaceae > Glycine > Glycine soja. The sequence goes on from NC_041003.1 coordinate 45,854,428, forward strand.
CTCTTTAAATAAAATTTTATTAAAAAGAATTTATTGGTAATCATATAAAAAACGATGAAGTTTAATGAAATCAGTTAATTTTTTTTTATAAACTTTCATATAAAAAATGCATATTGTAAGACAAATAAATTTATTCAATAAAAATATAAGAAATACTCCAATTCATAATAAAATAATGAAAATTACATTAATTAGAATCATCCACATTAGAAATGTCCTCTTAAGTTAAGATATTGCATTGAGACAAAGCCAATCACTAGTTATACCCTCTTTAAACATATAATTCAATTAACAAATTACATTGAAATACCATTTATTAGTAAATAAAAAAAGCACATGAAACTTTTTATTTGATCCAACATTATCTTCTAGCCGGCTTTGATTTATAATTTGAAGGCTTCTTAGTATAAAACATAATGAAATAAGTTAGAAAATTTATAAAACTCACTTTCATAAATTCAAGTATGTTCTTTCAAATATCTTCTAATTAAGTTTCCCTCTCTCTTTCTCTCTCTCTCTCTCTCTCTCTCTCTCTCTCTCTCTCTCTCTCTAAATTAACTTACGTTTAAGGCAAAGAAAATTGTGCAAAGACTAAAAGCTAGAAAAAGTTATGTAACAGACTTCAAATTTAACAACATGCCAATTGTTAACTATAGTCAAAGCGGGTAGGAAATTAATATGTATGTTGTTGCTCAGAATGGCTTAAGCCAAAACAAGAAGTTTGGTGTCCCCTTTTTATCACAGCTTGGTAAAGAATTGAAAGTAGGTCAGAAAATATATCCCGATACCTTGTAAAATTGAAACTAGTACGGTTGCTCAACTCCTTTGTGACCCAGAACTACAATTTGTTTGTATTCAATATATCAACATTCCAAAATGTACAAATTTACGTTAATTCATAATCCATTAGCCTTATTGTCGCTGTGGAAAACTTGATCTCCCAATTAGGTAAGGTTGGTAAGAAATTGAAATCTAATGCCCTTTTGTATTTTAACAAAGAAATTAAAGCTGTTGTAGTATTTCTTTCTTTTGCACCACGAACGAATATTTTTTATGCGTTCTCTAGCCGCAATCCATTACTCCAAAGTTTCCCGCATAAGGACCAAAATTTGAATTGCGGATAAATTCGTTTTGTTGGCTAGCCTGTGTTTGGTGCTTGAGTTGTATAAGTATTTCAAAATCCCTTCTAGCCAATTCCATGCATATCCACAATCTCGAAACGAACGCAATTACATTCAAGGTTTCTATGGTTGACTTGCCAACACTAAACTATCACAAATATGCTAATTATATTGGTTGAGTAAGTGTTTAATCTTGATCTACAATTATCATTACGTGAATTTGATTTTATTTAGTTTGCTAAATTGTTTATTGTTAGAGATAGAATATGAATATTTAAGATCCAATCTATCATATGATGAATTTTAGTTTTAATTAAGTATTATCTTTTATTTCAGTGTCATATTTATTCTTTGATTGAATGATTATGGCTAAACATATAATTTAGTCCTTATATATGTTATTCATTCTCAATTTGATTCTTATATGTTAAAACTTATTAAATTGGTTCCTGTACATACAAATATTATTAGTTTGGTGTTTATCACAATTAATTCTCTTATGTGTTTTTTATTTGATCACTCTTTATAGTGCATTTCTAATTTAGTTCTTATACAACATATTCTTAACTTGGTTCTTACATATATGGACCAAATAAAAAATATATTACACATATAAAGACCAAATCAATAATGCCCTACATGTATAAGAATCAAGGCAATTATAACAGTTAACATATGACAACAGGGAACAAACACACTTAACACATGCATGGTTTCATGAACTCATTTTGGAGAAAAATGTATTCAGCTATAAAAACTATTATAGGGATTTGAGTCCTTATTAATATATCCAAAGAATTATTTACCTATTTAGCCATTATCACATTTTATTTAAAATCCTTATACCATCCAAATAATCACAAGGCAAAATTTATTCATTTTTCATCTCATGAAGAATGAATGGATGGAAGAAGTTAGGATAAGTTGTATTTCATATGCAGCTGCATGTAACAGAAAATCTTAAAACAAAAGGGGCCTCAGCTTCACGGGCTAATTATAAGGTCTACATGTTGTGTAATAAATGCTTGGGCTAATTACTATTGGCACCCCTCAATCCAAAAGACTATGATCCTCAATCCAATATTTGACATGCCTACAAGCACCCCGTACCACGAGTACCCCTGGGCCTGCACTTGGTATGAGAAATTACAGGCAAATAACAGATGTGATGTACTTAGTTTCTTGATGTACACCACAAAAAATTAACATCTGCCAATTTCCCCCTAACATTCCTATCAAACTAGTTTTTCTTTGTTTGTATTCAGTATCTTATCATGAAAAACTTTCTACGCAAAGGCAATTACCTGTTAATTATTCCATATAGAAAGAGGGATTGTGTAAAAAAAAAAAAGGAGAAGAGGAGAATAATTATATCATCGTGGCCATGCCAATAATTTTAAGACAAATTCAGGCAATAGGATAGACTGATAGAGCAATGAGCTTTCTTAAGTTCCATTATTTTTCTAGCTACATGCATGTTTTGCTTACTAATATAGAAAGGTCAAGGAAAGTATTTAACAAGTATTTCAATTTGAGATATATACTAGCATTCTAAATATAAAAATTATCCAAGAAAGAATCCTTTATTAGGGTTTGCAAGACTGAACAAGTTCAGAAGTGAAATCCGTCAATTGGTTGATTCATGGGTTGGCGATGGTGAAGATGATGTTTCTGATCAGGGAGACGCTCATTGATAATTTGTTCATCAAGGGAGTGAACGTGGCTTTTGTGGCGGCTTCAACTTTTTGTTTTTCTTCACGTAGAGCATCGCAAAGAAAATTGCGGTAAAAGTCCTCAAACTCCTTGAAGTCAATGTACCCATCGCCGTTTCATCAGCATCCCCGATACTTTTCAACAACTCGAAGGTGGGTTTAATACCGCATGCACAAACCCTGTCCTTCATATCCTTCATCTAGATTTTTCAGTCGCCTTCCATGTAATTAAATTATAGGTGAGTATTATAATTATGAGAGAAAAAGTTATACGTTAATAATGTAATTTTTTTTACATAATTATTCAATAATAACTTTTATGATAAATTTATTAATTTTTAAAATAATTATCTTAAAATAATCTAAATAATGGTGTGTGATTAAATGTGAGTCTAAAATTAATTTAACTGTTAATACATTGACATTAAATTCTATAACTATAATTATAACTAATTATAATTTGATATAACCCACTAGTATTTTTAAAATATGAATATATAACTAATTATTTTTTATTCATAATACGGTTCTATAATAAGGTTATTTTATATATAGTTAGTACTTAATACGAATTTCAGATCCCAATATGTCCTCATTTCTTCCCTTAAGACATAACTATATGTAACTGGGGAACGAAACTAGTATTCATAACTACACATTAATTTGTCCTTTACTACAAACAAGTAAATGTTCAAACAAAATACTACGATGTATATAGGTTAGATCTTAATTTTGCTTTAAAAAAAGGTTAGATCTTAATTTAATTATTTTCTAATCAGTCGGCAAGCCCTATTTGCAACTCTACTTGTATGATATTCTAAAATAGCTAATAAATGGAAATTTTAATATATTCTTGTCCTCTCATCATGTAGGCTTCATTATGTCTCTCCTTATATTTAGGATAGGTCACTCAACTCGTGAAAAAGAAAAGTAAAGAAGAAAGTAGATGTATATAAGCCACTCGGGAACAACAGAATAAAAGTTAAACCACAACGGAGTAGAAAACCACGAAGAAAATGGCTTTAACCTTGGGTCAGAAGTGTTGTCCTATATAAAGTAGAAGAAGCAAATAGAAAATGGAATCATTTCTAGTTTTACACAGAATTACTACATGTGAAAGGGGAAATAATTATATTTATTCCCCTTCGTTACCCACAGTTGAAATTCCAGCCAATAAAATCACGGGCTCTTGTCCTACAAATAGATAAATTCGAAATTACTCATTCCCTTTCTATCCCACGCCAACTCGGATGTGTTAACCCAACTCTCTTATTCGAAAAAAAAAACCCTCATATTAGTAAATTAAAATTAAGTTCAAGGATATTTAAAAAGAGAATATGAGCTCAAAAAGAGAGGGGAAATTCCCAATCTATCAAACATTTTTTTTCAACAACTTGTTTTGGAAATGATTTTAATAAAATGGATTTTGAAAATAGAAAACAAAACACTACCAAACAGGTCATATTGTTCACTTAGCATCGATCTGAACTGAAAAGAGAAGTAAATGGGTGAATGTTAGGTAGACATAAAAACAAGGAAAGTAAATTTTTTTAGTCTTGCATTCATGTGTTGTTCCGAACCTAAATGGGCAAAGAGACTTCAGCTGACTTTGTCAATTCAATGCTGATTAAGACACTTGAGAGGCCTGCGAATCAAGCAACATTTTGTTAATGAACAAAGCTATAACAAAAATGATAATGCATTATCCCTTGTTCATTAAAAAAAATACCACTGGGATATTTGGCATTTTCTTTAATTTGGTAGTTATTATGTTTTTAATAGTAATTACCAAAATAATTAAAATACATTGACAACATTTTTTTTACATGGTTGTCCAATTATATATTAACATATAATTGAAAATTATTTAATTTTATAATAATTATTTTAAAATTGGTATCAAGAGTATTTTTTTAATTAATTAATAGTGTTAAATTCTTTATATTGGCAGTATAATAAAATTGAAGTCTAATTATAAAAATATTCCCTTATCCTTCCAAAAAAACATCCTTATTTTCATCATGTTTTGTTTTCACCAATTCTTTTTTATTTTTAAAGAAAAAAAATTGAATAGACATAGTAACACTAATGTAAGTCTTTGCAATTGCAAATAATATAAATTAAATAAAAAAGAAAACAAACTAACCTTGACGTTTGTTTCTTCCTAACAAAAGTCTATTTATTTATTTTAACTTTTACAATGACTAATTATGTATAAAAAAATATTGACTAATTTTTAAAATTTTCAAAATTGTATTCAATTTGCATTTAGTTACAGTGCCATCTTATTAAAATTAGTTTTTCAAGTATAAATATGTAGTTTTCTTATTACAATCTTTAGCATTCATCTCCCTCCCCCCAACCCAATTTAAATTTAAATTTTTTCATAAATTAATAATGCATGATTTTACGCACATGACTCAACTAGCAATAAATATTTTGGAGGATTTAGAATTTGGAAGGTTAAAAACGAAATTGTTTCTGATGGTATACCGCCCTTTAAAACTAACAATTTTCTTTATTTGATATATATATATATATATATATATCATTTTTTTGTCAAATGCCCCTTTAAGCCTTATTTTTTCTTTATTATAAATATATTTATATAAAGAGAGCCTAAATAAATAAATTAAAGAATAAAAGGGAGGTATGAATCCATGATTAAACACTGCATGTGCATGGGGGGGAAAAACAAAATAGTAAGAGAAACAATAGGTAGAAATTAAATCTAGCTAACCTCTCTTGATTATTATCTGTGGACTTATAGCTGGGAATTGGAACACGTCCAGACTCTATATGCCTAAGGTCCTCCAAAAGGATTTCATAGTGTCTCTTCACTTCCTCAGCCGATTTATCACCAACCACTTTTGCTATGTTTTGCCATCGATCTGGGGTGTCTTGATCATACAAGGCAAGTGCGCTTTCGAATTGCTTGTTCTGCATGCGTGTCCAAGAGGAAAAAATTTCCTTGTTATTGTTGTGGGAGTTTGAAGCCATGAGTTAATTAGTTAGCTCACTGGAGGTGTTGTAATCTCAGGTAGGTAGAAATAATGGAAGGTTTTGTTTCTATGCAATTTTGAATTAGGGGACAAAGAAGAGGAGCTGAAAAGAAAAAAAGATGGGGTGGTTATTTTTTCATGAATGAAGGGTTGGAATGGTCATCTGTTTATAAAAAGGTGAAAGGATTGGTGGATCATGCCTAGATGTGACCCGTAAATGTAGGGTGGGACAACATACAGCTAGTCTCTTGTGATACACTTTAAAGAGTTTTTGAGAAATTAACCTCCAGGAGATGGAGATTATTATGTGTATGTGTATCGTGAATCACAACTTATGTTGAATGAATGGGATAAATTAAGAGATTTGGTTTTAATACAATGACACAGTTTATACTTTAATTCAATTATAAATTTTCATGGAGTATAAAATTATTAATTTTTGTAATAATTATTTTAAAAAGTAATATATATGATAATTTTTAATTGGTTGACCTTCACCGTTAATTGTGATTGCTTGAGCTAGTTTTATAAATTCAAGTAAGGGGTTAACTAGGTATAACACAGAAACAAGAATACAACGTACTACCCTAGAGTAGTTGATTATGAATATTCAACGTACAAAAATATTTTTTTATAATATTCTTACCTAATTTGCCTTCTAAAAAATATATTCTTTCTTACCTAACTCAAAAGATAAGATACATGTAGCTTCCTATAAAAAAGAATTACAGCTTACTACGGAGCTATGAGCAATTTTTTTTAATGAAGTTTTGTTTCTGCTTGTACGGTAAATTGTGGGTGTAGGGTAAAGGATAAATCTCACGTTTTCAATTTGCAGCTTTGCCCTTTTCTAAAATTTTTTATTTTTTATTTATTCGTTCAAGTAATATAATCTTCTTACCTTGCTAAAACAGTTAGATACCTTTCATATTCAGCAGAGTACTGAGTACCATTTTGTTCTGGAATTTCTAATGAAATATCAACTACTTGAGTGTTGAAGACTGAAGAGTCTCATTGAAACAAAGATAATTTCTAGTTTTAACAGCTAGAAACTGATATACATCCAGTACTAAAAGACAAACGTGTGGAGTCAAATATGATGAAGGAAAATGTTATGTGTACATTTTGTGTAATAAATTATGAGGAAAAAAAGAATGATAATATAATACAAGATGAAACCCATAATATAAAGAGAAAAAAAAAATGAAGTCATAAAAAATGATTTAAAACTGTTAGGTGAATATTGATGTGGATAACTACAGTATAACATTTAAATTAGTGTCAAGGAGACGGTTCCAATCTGACAGTTGACGGTGGTCTGCGGTGGAATTTACCGCAACAGATCGAGTACGTGTTTCACGAGCAGTGGAAGGTTCGGTTTTATGCAGAATTATATTCTTATGTGTTAGATTGTTTTTTTTTTCAATCAGCTAGCAGAATGTTAAATTATTAGAATGTGTTTGTTTTGTTAGCAGAAGTCTGAACCTGTGATATTTATTCTCTTTTCCTTTCTTTTAATTATCTAACTTACATTATATCTCTTGTTATGTGTTGATTGTATTTTTTATGTTGATATATACGTATCTTCAATATCATCATGCCTTCTATATCTGGGTTGGCATGCTCTTTGTTAATTAGATCCATTTTAACTTTATTCGAGAGTCATGTTAAAAAATTACTTTGTCATTTTAAATTATTACTTTGTCATTTACTCTTATATATTTTATTTAATTTTGAACTTACAGATTGCATTTCAAGTTGGTGCCTCTTATTTGTTTTTATTTATTTTTTGGAATTGGTTACAACTCTTATTTTCATTTATTCCCTAACCTTGTAATTTTTTCTTTTGTTTTAGAAATCTCAAGTTTAGCTTCATTTATTGAACTTTTTTTTTGGTTGCCTTGCCCCCGTTTTATTTAGTTGTGCCTTTCAACTTTTTTTTACTAGTCTGTATTTTTTGAGCTTCAAGTCTTTTCTTACATATAAATTACGTTAACATAATAGAATTTATGTGCATCAGGTCATGTCTAAAAAAGAGTGAATTTTCAGCTTGAATAACTTATTTGTACAAAAATGTTTTACTATTTTGGATTGGTAACCTCTTGTTTTTTTCCTCTAACCCCAACTCTCTACGCGTAACTTATTATACTATTTTAGCCGTAGGTAGCTATATAGGTCCGGGTTATAGGTCGGATTTTGCAGTGTTTTCATATACCTAGCTAGTTGTGAACAAAAAAACAAAGAACCTGATCCATTATTCTGCTACGGTCCAGCGGAGGCAGAAAGAAGCCATATCTATTTTAAGGTCATTGACTCACAACACAACACAACAAGAGAAACAATTAATCTTATTTATGGATTAATTCCCCTCATGTGACAAAACAAGTTAACAACTACACACTTCTATTTATTAACAAATAACAATATATCAATTCATTGAAGCGAAGTCTAGGCCTACTAATATACCTTGATAAAGGAATGGTGTTGAACATGATGAATAATTCAATGGTGAATTTGAAAACTATCTAATATAAATGGGGAAGAAGAATTTTAACTCATAACATTCCAACTCTTTTAAACACACAAAAACATAGTTGCCAGCTGCATTAACTGAGGAACATATAGTTGTATAGATCCTAAAATAAAATTAAAGATAATATACTACTGAAAAAAATTATGATACTCTTTTCTTCACTGCCCTTGATTTTATTCTCAATCATTTTAAAAATGATAGGTAGCTTGAGTTTTTCTTATCTTTGAAATTAATTCGTTCCGAACAAAATTCCAATATTAGTGTTAGGAATACTCTGGTATATTCTTTCAGATATTTTTTTTAATTGATAAAAAATTATTAAAAATTATAAAATCTAAAAGAATCGATAAATATCATATAAAATTTATCAAGTTTTATTATTTTTGATAAATTTCAATTAATAAAAAATGGAATGTTTAAAAGATTGTGTTATCGGTAACATTTCTCAACTTCTAAATGCTTCTAGCTGGCTACCTAAAACATGATCCATGTGGCTCTGTCTCTTTCTCTGCACACTTTGTTTGAAGCTCATTTCAGTATGCTTGGATGGACTAAGCTCCATTCTAGGAGTGACTCACGGATGCTCAATAGATCTATCTCTATTTCCTTTCATAGGAAAATGTCGGGCAAACCACTAAAACTAAAAGGGTTTTTTTTTTATATAAAAAATTTATCATAGGTAAAATTTAAATTAATATTTCAAAAGAGGTAAGTCTTAAGGTAACTTATTATTTTTTAATTGAAAGTGATAAATCGTGTTATGATTTTTTATTCCACTAAAATTGTAAAAAAAAAAATTGATTTCAATTTTTTTTAAACACGACTTTAAAGTTAAAGATTTTTTTTTTGTTTCACACAAATTTAAAGTGGTAATTGATTTTTTTTTTATTGAAATAGTAGATTATTTTATAATTTTATTTTTTCATATTTTTTTAAAATCATAAATAATTTTTTATTTTAATTATTTAATGAATTAATGTATGTTTTCTTATTAGTTTCATTTAATATTTTTTTATATTTTTTGATATTCTTTATTTAATATTTTTATATTTTTTTATATTATTTTATTTAATATATTTTCTATATCTTTTACTAATGTTAAGGATTATTTTCTATATTTACTGTATTTCTTATATTGAATGACTGTGTATTATTAGAAAATTTATATTTACAAGTATTTGCAAATAAATATACTATATGAAAAAAATACATCTAAAAGCATTTAACATTTCTCTGTAAAAAAATATTTGAAATTTTAGTTTATTTATAATGAAAATATAAAATATGCACCCATTGAAAACTTTTAATTTGTGATGTTTAGAAAAATAACATTAATTGATTAAATAAATAAGAGAAAGACAATCTGTTAAAAAAGTTTCAAAATAAAAGAAAGATAAAAAAATAATTTTTTAAAAATGATATAAAAACTTAATGTTCCATATATTGTTGTTTAAAAATCTTAATAAACGTAAATAAAATTAAGGATAATATGCAACAAACTTTTTGGACCTAAATTAAGGATGATTAGATTATTTAAATTTTTAGTAAATAAGGAAACTAATCAGTTTAGTTAAACAAAATTATTGCCTAATTTTTAATTGAATTGTAATTACTTTCTATTTTTTATATGTATTTTTATTATAATTATTCCGAGTACCGATATGATATGGATAAATGATGTTTTTTTAATGAAGATAAACGGTGTTAAATCATATATATTAGTTAAAATTTAATTATTTACTAGTGAGAAAAATATGTATATTTAAAACATTTAAAATTTTATTTTTTGATGATGAAAATATAAACTAATATATAAAATATGTAGTCATTCAAAAAAATTAATTATCAAAGTTTAAAAATTAATTTTAATTGATGAATAAATTAATTATGATTGTAACATGTGTCTCTAAATGTTATGTTACTATGGAACTGAGTATTAGTTAAAATAATTTTAAAAAACACTGGATAAATTATTTTTAAAAAATCTTAATATATTATTTTCAATTCTAATTCATAATAGTGATAAATTAAAATAATTTCTATGGGAAATTTATGTAAATTTTTAAATAAATTTTAATTGATTAAATAATTTATTTTGATTTGAATATATATATATATATATATATATATATATATATATATATTAAATGTTAATTATAAGTTGTTAAATAATAGAAAAATAAATATTTTTGGCCGAATAAATAATTGAAATTTTCTAACATATTAATTTGTATTCTTATTGATACTATTTATCAAAATAAAATGTTTTACTTGAATAATGAATTAAAAATGTTAAAAATAACATAAAGATAATATACAACAAATTGTAAAAGAATAAGAAGAAAAACTCAAATGACTTTATAAGAGTAAAAGAAAAAAATAACTACTAAGAATAAAAGAAAAAAACTCTTAGTACTTTAAGTATGTAAACTCTTATAATTTTAAAGTCGTATTAAAAATTTAAAAAAATAAAGTAGTAAAATTTTTTATGACTTTAATGTAAAATAAAAAGTTGTAACATATATTATAATTTTCAATTCAAAAGTTATAAGTTACTTTAGGACTTATTTTTGGAATATGAATTTAAGCTTTACCCAGAAATGTTAATTTTGAAAATAAAAAATTCCCCCAAACGGTGGTTCGCCCGGACAATGTCCTTCAAGGTTAATTTCACTCGCTCTGGTTCCTGTGTGGCGGACAATTTAAAATAAAAAAAAAGAAAAAAATCCAAAGGGAGTAACTCATTTATATCTCTTTTTAAAGAGTGCTAGCAATTTTCTTTAAAATACTCTTTTTCTAGCATGTTTTTTTCTTATCAATTGAAATTCATGGTAGTTCTACTTGTTTGAAAATAAGATCATTAAATTAGAAATGAGACTCAGATAAATTTACCATAATAAAGTGTTTTAGAATAACAATGTTAGTGAATATATTATCAGTATTTTTTATTTTTCATATTTTTTTTATAACAATACAAATGTAAGCATCACAATAATTAAATAAATTATAATGTTTTTTATTCCTGCAATGACACATTTTACTCACTTTTAAAATATTTTTTTCTTTTAATTGAATATTTATCTCTTATATTAATTTTTTTATCAACAAATATTAAATTGTTAATTTTATTACAAATATCAGTGGTGGAATTTAAATCTGCAATCTGTTTCTCTTTCTTTTTCTTTCATCCTTTTTAACCATTAGATCATTAGATGAATGTTATATCTCCTATTTCATATTAACTTTATATGCTACATTTTGATTGTGTCCTTTTTTTAATAATAAATTTGTCATATTTCATATATATGTTGTATGATGACTCATGTATCAATGTAGTGTAGTATAATTAATAGATAACTATATTCTTAATCATGTTAGAGTTTGATTCTTAGGGTTGTGTGTATAGAAAAATATTTGTTGAAATAAATAAATCTCTTAAATAGATTTTAATTTTATTTTTTTTGTACATCCATGTGGTATTTCCCTGCTTACCATTGAAATGTCTTTGGTCTTGGTACTTTCGAGGGAAAAAAGATAAAGCCTGGCTATAACTTTATCTCACCGCTTGATAATTAAGAAAGCTTCCAAACAGAGGAGAATGGAAATGATGCAGACAAAGGAGGCAGCGTGACCAAGTTCGTACATGCCCCTATTTAATTGTTTTGCGGAATAAGCACTTCCATATTAACTAATCTATTAATGGCTTCTGCATTGTTGGAACCTAGCGCAGATTGCGTGCCTAATAATGCATATGCCGTGCAACTGAGGCAGCTGTACCTTGTTGGCTGCAGTGTTCCAGTAGCTCCTAAATGGAAACTTGTAAAAGGACTTATGCCAAATGTACTGTCTCCAAATTCTCATCATCACATATACTCAAGGATTTTATAGTTGGATTTTATCTTCAATGCACTTAATAATACCAAAAAATATGTTATTTTTTAGCGTATAAAATAATTTTACATTATTATTTAATTATAAATTATAATATATGATAACTTTGTTAATTTTTATAATTATTATCTTAAAAGTCATATTAATTTTTTGGTACCTGTGAAAAACAGTACCTGTAAAGTTTGATCCAAGTAAAACCAGTAATAACGTGTTTGGATTTTCGTCAAGTTAAGGCGAGTATCCGGGTTACTGAATTCAAACAAAAAATACACTGAATTGTACATGCGTGGTTACATCACAAGTTAGATCTAAATGCATTTACTAAACTAAATCTTGGGTCAGACCACAAAAAGAGTCAGAAGATTGCTCCAACCCAACGTTATCTAAATGATGGTTACAAAACAAAACCAGAAGTCTTAAATGTTAATGATAAAAAAAGGAAGTTAGAGACTACGCAAATGTGTAGCCATTAGGAAAATTTTCATACAGGGACTTGTCATTCATTTTTCCCTTTCAGAGAACGTTTCTGGTTTGGCCAGTGATCCATCCTAATATGTTGGAGTGTCATCATAAAAGTTAAGATGTTGGATAACAATTGCGGTCGTGCAAGGATTACCAATACAATATTTTTGTGTAATTAGGGCCCATATCCTTGCTACCTCTGGTTTTCAAGTGCCCCAGAAGTCGAATATACATAGAATCGGTCCCTAGCTAGCACTGCAATCTTTTGCTAAAGCTTCAATATCCATATCATATGCAACTTGGATATGGATGCTTTAACGTTTGAAGAGAGAGAGAGAGAGAACAAAAGAAAGGCTTAGAATAAAGCACTAAAAATTTGCATGTGATTCATAATGTATCATTGCATCTGTCTGTGGCTTTGAATTAATATTGAAACAATTTCATTTGATAAGATGGATCAAAAATAGAATAGTACACTCATCCCACTTAAGATTTTTAGCATACTAACCATTCAATTGTTCAAATAACGTGAACTAATAACATTTGAATTGAACATGCTGCAGGGACCAGTTGAAAGTTTGTTTGTAGTACAAGCTTTTCTCAAATGGTGCATTCCAAAAGCCAATGAGATATTCATGAATATGTTATGAGACTAATTACAATGATGAGCTTCACATTATATCTTAGTGTTACAGGATCTTTTTCTTAACATGTTACAATCACGACAGAACTGAAAAATACACATATCAACTAATAACAAAAACACCTAATCATACAGCTAATAACAGGAAACTAAATTGCCATATTAAAAACTAATCCTTTGACTTAGCCTGATATAAATCATGAGCTACGAGTCTGGCCATTATTTAACTCATTTGCCACCACGCACATGTCTACGTCTTTCACACTTGGATTTCCATTACAAAAAAGAGGAAGAAGAAAAAACCTTCAATAGGCCCTCGTCGTATGCAAGCCCAATAAGATGAATGCACACAAGGACCACCACATAAAAACTCTGTTCCACAACTGACAAGTAGCTGAAATCTGAGTGGTACCATGGAACCAAAAAATGAAAAAAGTAGCCACTGGAAGTAAAAGAATTCTGCGTGATTGTAGGTGAGTAGTACTAGGCTTTGTTAATTATTAGAAGTTTTCCTTTCGCATCTTAGCCTAAAAAAAGTGCAGATTAATAATGTCAAAATATGAGCCAAGATTAAACTGGGTAATTAAGGCGGCATGAATCTCCAAATTAGCTTCACTGCTGCTTTTATTTTGTAATTGGGGATATCATACTATGATTGACAAATAATATGAAAGAAAATTAGAGCTGAACTAACCATAGCCTTTACAGTAGTTCATAATTTTAAAACGAAACTAGCAAGTGGGTTGGTTCTGATTAACAACAGAATTAGAACGATATATGTCCATTCATTCTCTTTTTTTCTTTTCCCCACCAAGTAAGATGTAAATGCAAATTAAATAATTTCACATCAAAAAGAAAATGAAGGCTCATTCCATCTATCCTAAAGTGCAGAGTCTACATATCAATTTTATTGTTTGCACGTATGATTACGTAAATATTACAACAACCTTGTTCCAATAGGGTGAGTCTGCATCCTAAACTGCCTCTGCCGAGTAATATTAACCTTAAAGTCCTCGCATAGCTGCCAAATCTTCCACCATGAGCCTTACTGACATCACCCTAGGCCTAGGCCTATTGATCTATGGAACCACAGACAATTAATTAATATCTCACCTAGCTCAAAATCAAAGAGTAATTTAGCCTTCAGGTATAGATCATGAGAACTAAGTCCCAAGACCATACCATTAAGTACAGATGAGAACCATTCACAGTTGACCATGTGTTTGGAAACTGATAGAAATGGAAATCACGTCTATTCACTAAAAGATGTAGTAGAAAAAGGTAGTGTGTTTAGAAATGTGTTTGCATAATTGATTGTGAATTTTCATGATTTTACAGAATTGATTATAAGCAAACATGGATTTGTATTAATGTTATTTTTGTTTGAATAACAAATATTAAAAAATTGATTTTTACAGATAATATTAGTTAAAAAATTATGATCTGAATTGATTTTGAGGGCATAATTACTAAAAATAACTTGAGTTTATATCTAAGGGTTTACGTGGAACAAACAGCATGATTAAATGTCTGCATAAAACAAATAAAATGACTCAAGATAATATTAATATACAAAAGTTACTTTTAATAACTTCAATGAAAATTAAGTCTAAAACTTGAAATTAAGTTTCTAACACAATGCCAAACAATATGCTCAATTAAAAAAGTCATGTTTGAACAATTTTATAGACTCGAGTTAAGGGCATCCAAACGTGGATTCAAAAATACGTGTTAACTTCGCAGTAAATGCATAAATCCATGTCAATAATGTATGCAAACACGCTCTGACTTTTTTATACATACTTTATTTCAACGTTTTTTTGTTATTGAATGAAGTTTTATGTTGGCCATATTTTAAATAATACGAGCCCAGATATAGTTGACAGGAATGAAGTAAGATGAGATCTTCCATATTTGACAAATTGCAAATTCTAATTCTTACTCTCTTTAATAATGAAGTAAATGTAACTTTTTGAAAAATTTAAACCTGTACACTAGGTAATTTCCCTATATTAGACTGGTGAGTGGTGTCATCTTCTACCTCTAAAATTTCCACTACCAAATTTCGTAATAAAAATTATATTAAAACATGTATCACCAGCATTTCATCGGCGAGGTTAATAATTAATTTGCTTGAAATTTCTCACTCTTAATTAGCTCTGTTCGTGTAAATTTCTTAGTAAGTATTTTGTTATGAATTAAACAGATACTGCACAATGGTATTGAAAGAAATGAACACCTAGGCTAATCAATAGTGTTTAGAGAAAATGAGAGAATTATTGAGAGAAAAGTTTTTTTTTCAGTATTGTTACATGTCAATGGTGTTAGTTATAGATCTTATAAAGGTTATTATACTTTCACTAGTGACAAAATTACGTATCTCCTGACACTCTTTCTTCCCAAAAATACAAGAGAGAAAACAGGAACAATTGTTTATGGTAAAACCAATTTTAACAATTCTCCACTTTGGTTTAAACCTTCAACTATCTACACTATTTGCATGTATGTATACAATGAAGAAACTTAGGTTCAAGTAGAGCCTTGGCTAAAGCATCTGTTGGGTTATGACTAGTGTTGATCTTCTCTAGGTTCATCTTCCCACTTTTAATGATTTCTCTCACAAAGTGAAGCTTGACATCTATATGCTTAGTCCTCTCATGGAATGTTTGATTTTTAGCCAAATGTATACCACTTTGGATGTTGCAATACACCTTAGCAACTCCTTTCTGAGCCTGTAAACTCACTCGTCATTCCTTTCATCCATATTGTCTCTTTCACTGCCTTAGTCACAACAATGAACTCTGCTTCCGTTGTGGATAATGAGACCACCTTTTGTAGGTTGCACTTCCAACTAATAGTGTTTCCACATAATTGAAACACATCATGTTAATGACCTCTAGTATCAATGCATCCAGCATAATCTAAGTCAACAAATCCAACAAATCCTGTCGTCACATTCCCTGTACTTTCTTCATGTTTCTCATACAAGAATCTATCTTCAATGGTTCCCTTCAAGTGTCTTAGGATCCACTTCAAAGCCTCCCAATATAGTTTTTCTAGTTTCCCTATGTATCTACTGACTAGACTTACTGAGTAGGCTAGATCAAGTGTGTTTAGAGAAGAGAAGATGAGAGAATTATTAGGAAAAGTTTTTTGAGAGAATTATTAGGAGAGAAGTTTTTTTTTTGTATTGTTATATGTCAATGATGTAATTAGTTACAAGTCTTATAAAGGCTACTACACTTCCACTAATCACATAGGAAATTATGATATGAGAAGTAATAGAATTATTTAACACCTAACAACCTCTTCCTAAAAATACTAGAGAGAAAATGGAAACAGTTATTTAAGGTAAAAACAATTCAAACATATTTCTTGCTAGAAAAGGGAAATAAAAAAAAAAAGGAATTGAGTTTCATAAGTAAAAAATAACTTACATAAGTTAAAATGTTAATATTTAAAAAGAAATTAATTGAGGGGATTTCTACAGAGATTAAAGTTCATGAATTAATTTTAACTTATAAAATAAACAATTTATTTTATCTTCTTATTTTTTTATTATAAGTAATTATTCAAAAATTATCTTAGTAAGATAAATGTTCAAATACAGTGGCAACCAAATGGAAAAGCCTATGGATGTAATAGCAGGATAATTCTATAAATGATTTTCATTAGAGTTAACATGTAAAAATCAAACGGAGTTCAAACATAAGTTCTGAAATATAGAGTTGATTTGAATATCAAACAACTTATAAAAAGTTTTTATATTCAATCCTAATGATTTAATATTTGAGTTTAATGGTCATCATATTAAACATTTTAATATTATTGTTTAATCATAATTTATCGTTAATATAATTTTAAAAAGAATTATCATAAAAATTAACATATTTATTATATATGATAAATTATGATTAGATGATAAATATAATTTTTTTATTATTTATAACTTTTTTTCATAATATTTATATATTCACGTATTGTTCGTATAATTGTTCAGTTTTTACACACCATGACACCACTAGATGAAACGCTATTGTAACTTTATCAAACCCAGAGAAATCTCTCTTTTCTCCTTTATCGTTTTTTAAGGAATATTGCCCCCACAATTCGCAATTTAATATACTACCTTTGCTTTTAGCACATTGTAAACAATAATCATATGAAAACAATCCGTAGGCCAATGAGCTCCATTCAGCAATCCACAATAAATACAACTTATAAGAGACTCACTTAACCATCTAACAAATTAAACATTAATAATTGTACAACATGAAAGTTTCAAATGATTCAACACTTCACTTTGGCAAATTGCTTGAACAAGAAGAAAAGAGAATCATCACAACATCGATCAGATTAAACAACAACAATTAATAAACCAATTATAAAAACACATCTCTTCAATGTTCATCACACACTACTAGTGTTATGCCCCCATCAACCTTTTGGGGGACAGAATGTGATAACATACCGATGTGCTTTGCAAATCTTAAGCCCTGTTGAATCATCATAAGCGTAGCTATAAGCCTTAGGGCAAATAGTCTTAAAAAGACGTGAAAATGCACTTGGCTTACAACTTTTTGGTGTTGCAAACTCCCCAGTGCAACAATACCTATCTGATTTTGCAGCCAAACAAGCACTCTTGCACCCAACTACCTTTCCTTGCCTCTTCATAACCAAAGCAAAGGGACAACAAACGTTCAAGTTAGCCTCACAAGCTGCTACCCCACAACCTATTCCTCCACCCACAGGCTTCATGGACACTGGAAGGTTGAACCCATCAACCAAACTAACATCATAGAAATGCAAGGCGGATTGAGGGGTACCAAGTGTCATTTCCACAAGGGTAGCCGGTGGGACTCCACCCATTCCTCCACACTTCAAAAGGCCTCCACAATCACCTAAAACAATCATAGAATTAGATAGTGATGACTAAATTTTGGTGATGAAGAATTTATTTTTTTTCACCAATTCTTATTAAGTCATACAAATTTTAAAGTTTCATGTATATACATTATTATTACAAATGTCAACCAATTAAAATTGAATTTTGGTATAACTTTTAAAATAATAATTATTAAAGTTAAACAATCTCTATATACATGACATACTTTATAATTGAAATCAGTATTAAAAAAATTATAGTGTAAGTATACATATAAATTGTTTTGTTTGAGGGCCACGTGACCAGTTGATTATGGATTCGAATTCAGGAAATTGTCTTTTTGCGTATATAAGAGTAAAGCTGCATACAATAACCCTTGCCAGTACCTGTTTCACAATGGGGCATCCTAATTTTTTTATATAGAAAATTGTTTTGTTATTAATTTTTAATTTTTAGTACCTGTTTCACAAGTGCCTTTTCCGGTTTTGGTGTCAAAGCAACAGCCTTGTCTACCCCAGATTCTCCCTGACCATCCTTCAGGGACTTCCAACACCACCTCGTCGCCGCTGCAAAGGTGAAAACCACCGTCTTTAGGAGTTGGGTGGCCTCCACTGCCAAGGATTCCGGGCCACACACTCTCTTGGCAGTTGTTCACCAATATGAGCTGCGTCCCACCTGCAACAAAAACACCAGAAGGCAATGACACCCGTTTCCAACAATCTCAACGATAAAGTACTAGTTATCAAACAGGAATTGTAAGCATTAGATGTGCAAGCAGAATCAAAATATATATACCATTTTTTAACTCCTATAATGTTTGAAGTTCAATTTTCAAATACACTCTCAGAAAATTAGTGTGCATGTCACTTTTAAAGTAAAATTATACGAAGTTATTTGATCACAAAATGTCATGCTAAGTTGATAATTTTATAACAACTATTTTAGAGTCATAACTAAGATAATTTAATTTAATTTTTATACAATGTTAATGTAAAAAAAAATTAGGTATGATTTTAATGAAACTGATTATGATTAAAGTCAACAGATCTATCTATCATACACAATAAATTGAATAAGAATATTATAAAATTATTTCATATGATTAGTGAATATAATATTGAGTACATTTTAAATAAATTCATAATTTTTATTCTATTTTCAAATAATCCTACCAAAGCATATCATAGAGAGTTCAAGTGCTAGTGAGGAAGCTAATGAGTTGAGAGACTTCTCAATTCATTGGCTTGTGTGACGAGGAAGTGAAATTAAAAGAATACCTGTGAGGGGGATGGAGATGAGAATGCTAAGGAATATGAAGGGGTACATAGAAGTAGGCATTGGAGTTTTGAAATAATGCTCAACCACTTGGTGCTATTCTTTGCTATTTGTGGGAGAGCCTCATGCAGAGATAGAGTAGAGGGAGAGGGTCTATGAAGAGTTTTAGCCATTTCAACTTTGCAGAATGGTGTTGTTTTAAAAACTACTACTATTTGCTAAAGCAGAGACTATTTGTCTCTTTGACTGGTTACCTCCTACGTCCTGCCTTTCATGCTTGTTTCTTTTAGTTCCTTTATTCCATGTTTCTAACTTTAATATAATCAACTTCATCCGCGTTGTGAAAAATGATAAACAGCATCAACCTCTTTTCCTCAAAGTACATAACAAAAAGAAACAAAAGTAATTACCACAAATTTTTAGGAATAATTATATAAAGCATTATCCATGGTAAAGATATCTGCTGTGAATGCATTGATTTTAGTTATTTATTAATATATGGCCTATACAGAACGAATAAAAATGATTGAGAGGAGTAATCAGTGGCGGAAAGGGAACCACTTATTGGGGGTATGAGAGCAATTGTCTCTCCAAGATAAATTCTTTTACTATTGAATAAATATTTTTTTCCTAAAAAAATAGATTTTTCTTTCACAAAATATTTTTTTTAATGAAATGAATATAAATAGTTGTAAAAGATAAAAGATAAAATAAATTAATATTAATTTTATTCACTCTATTCTTTTAAATTTAAATTTTACTGTTTTTAATTTTTTATTATCGTTTTTAATAAAATTTATATAATTTTGTTTGAAAAAATATTAGACTATTTTTTTTCACGGAAATTTTTTTTGGATCCACTGCTGGTGGCGGATCCATGTTGTTGGGTATGGGCACAATTGTCCCTCAAGAATTCTTTTTTACATGGATATATATAATAATATTTATTTTTTGCCACCATAAAAAAGATTAATTTGATTCTCATAAAATATTTTTTCTTTAAATAAATGTAAAACGTTACAAGAGATAAAAAAATAAAATCTAAAAATGTATAAAAAGTAATTATAATTTGTAAAAAGATAGGTATTTTAGATTTTCTTTTTATCTACGCACCGTGTATTTTGTAAAAAAAAAAAAAATGCCCCAACTAAAAGAAAATTTCTGGAGGAGTAAAGATACAAGTAATTAACTAAATAACTGAACTAATCTAAAGCTAGCCAGTTATAACCACTTGTTTATGTGGTAATAATTGCAAAGAGGATGGAATATTATTTAATTGATAATGCTTTTCATGTTTGACTTGGGTAGAGAAAGCAATACAAGGAGAAAACTGTGTTTCATTGGATAATGACTAGTAAGATTGGCCGAAAAAAGAAGGAGATTTTTGCTTTTATCAAAGAGAAGTCTTGGAGATGCATCAATCACTGGTTATAACTAATAATTATAAATTAAATTTAAAAGTTTAACTTATCTGAAAACTTCTAATTTTAAGATTATGTTTTTTACTTAGTCGTCCAATCTGTTTTTTTATAAATGTATACTTACTTTTATATATATATAAAATCTTAATTTTCTTCCTTAAAAACAAGTTACAATCTACTCTATCATGTGCATAGACAAAATAATTTTGTTTTTCTTTAAATTAAATTGTTATCGTTAATAATAACTTATAAAATAATAATATTAATTATTCATGTTATTATTATTTTAAATAATTTTGATTATAAATGAATTATGAATAAGTTTTGCAATTAAAAATTGCAAGGCCAATGATATTTAAATAATTATGAAAGCGTAATTTTTTGTTTACACATGACAAAAAAACCCATATAGAAACGACTTTTATGATATATCTCGTGACGGATTTAAGACCTTAAGTTAATAAGAGTAAATTATAAAAAATAAAAATCAATAAATTCAATTATATAAATATATATGAAATAAAATATAAAAATATAAAATTTTATTTACAAATTTTAATTTAAAAAAAAATTATTAATAAATTTTAAAAAATAAAGGGATGCAAGTGGATACCCTTATCATAATGTAGGTGCACCACTGAATATACCTGCACATGGCCGATACCAGGTGACAAGTGTGATGGGCAACATGAACGCTGAGGAGAGGGGAGCTAGGTTTATCGAAGCCCCAAAAGACAGAAAACAAAGATAACGTGAATTATCAGTCACACACCAAGAATCATGTCCCTGCACATGGCGACGATACGGTGGTCAACATGGATGGTCTAAAGAGGTGAGTTTGGTCTATGGCAACCCCAAAGACAGGAAATGAAGACAATGAGCTACACGATGGGTGCACACAAAATTGTCTCTCTTTTTTTTTTTTTAATTCATTTTCGCACGTTTGATTTGTTTGTTATCTTATGTGTCTGTGTCCGTTTATAATGGTTTTTTAAAGGTTATCAAACTAAAAAAATTATCTAGACTTGTAAAAAATTTATAGATTTAACTAGTAAATTTAACTGGTACATTCGTAAAAGTTAATTTCATATAAAATATTTATAAATAACATATTAATTAAATATTTTAATAATATAAAAAAAATAATATATCATAAATTTCAAAATACTTAAATAATCAAATCTAATAATACATCTATAATAGTGATAAAACAACATTTTCATTAAATATTTGATATTAGTAGAGAACAAGGCTTTAATAACGTGAAAATTATTTTATTAAGAAATAACATAATAAATAAAGGTTTGTTGAACATTAAATAGACATAAAATAATTTAAAATGACTTATATTTTGATTTTTTTTTAATTTGTTAATTTGTTGATTCAATGATAAAGTTGAAAATCTACAGAATTTAATTAAAGTTTATAAACTTTATCCAAAATTTACTAAAAAGAGAATTTACCTTCGAATTAACTTATAGGGAAGTATAAATAAACGGATAAATTCATAAAAATTAACGAATAAACTCTAGAATTTAATAACCATCGTGTTTCATTATGATTTTTTGTTGATTAATTTTGTCCAACCTTCTATGATCATATATTCATTGTGGACCTATGTTTCATAGGAGTTAGGTCCCAACATAACACTTTCTAAGTTCTAAGTTCTGACCATTTTCTTACAACCACTCATCACCTTTAGCTTTCGGTTAACCTCTTTTTTCATAACCACCCATCACTTTTAGCAGTGGATCACCCCAAACACTAAAATAAATAAATAGATCTAATTTTTTGCTATTAATATTAAAATAACTTAAATCCTTAATTTACAATCACTGATTATTTTTTTAGTACACAATATGCACTAAAAATTTCAGATACCACATAAATATACAAAAATCGGGGGGCATGCATGCTGAAACTACCTCCCTTCCGTGTCACCGGAAAGTGAAAGCGAGGAAGCATCAACATCCTCCGTAGTACAAGACCACATACTCACCCTATCATAAAACGACGTCGTTGGCTCCTCAACATCAGGAAGCTGCATGTCCCTCTCCAAATACATCACCACTTGCCTCATACTGGGCCTCTTCCGGGACATCACTCGAACACATCAGGCCCAATCTCAGCTTCACCAAGGCCTGTACCGGATCAAAAGCCCAATTCAACTTAGAATCCACCACCTCCAAAACCCGGCCCGCGCCCCACCGATCCTTAACCCAATCAACCAAAATAAGCTCCTCCGGCAACGCCTTGGGCTCAAAGGGCCTTCTCCCGCACCCCACCTCCAGCAACAAAGCCCCGAAGGCAAACACGTCGGAACTCGCCGTGGGCTTCCCCGTGAGTGTAAGCTCCGGCGCCAAGTATCCCAACGTGCCCACCACGCGCGTGGTGTTCGGATTCTCCCCATGATCCATCAACAAGCCTTCCCATTCATCTCCGAATCCAACAACACATTTCCAGCTTTAACATCTCTATGAATCACCGCTTGTTCCCACTCTTCATGCAAATACACCAAACCCCTAGCCACGTCTTTTATAATCTTAAATCTTTGTTCCCAACTTAAAACCCTTCCGGGTTCATCGAATAGGTATTTGTCCAAACTCCCATTTGGCATGAAATCGTAAACTATTAAAAGATCGCACCTTTTCCGACACCATCCTCGTAACTGAACTATGTTCTTATGTCGGAGCCGACCAATGGTTTCTATCTCCGACATGAATTGCTGCAACCCTTCCTCTGAATCTTGCTTGATTCTCTTCACAGCGATTATAGTATTAGACTCTGCGAGAACACCTTTGTAAACTCTACCGAAGCCTCCGAATCCGATTAATTGTTTCTCCTTGAAGCCATTTGTTGCTTTTTTTAACTCCCCTTATGAGAATCTGTGAGGACCAACTTCAAGCTCCCATGGTTCAACAGCATCACCATTCTTCATCCTTCTCACCACATAAATCACAAACCCAATTGCAATTATTATTGTCAGAATAGCAAAAGACACAGCAACCCCTAATATCATAACCATTTTGCGGTTCTTGGAAGTGGGGAGTGAGGGTAATGTTTCCAAATGCAGAGATTTGGCTTCTTCGTTCATCTTAAAGCTCCAACCGAGGATGTAGTGTGAACTTAATAACAACCCAGTTGAAGCTGAAAACCCAGCATACATGTTTTCATGAAAAATAAGTGAGAGATCGAGTTGGCAAAACAAGATTGGTGAACTGGGTTACGACGAGGTTAAGGAAAGTCTAACATGTAATTGTTTCTTCGAGGAATCATAGTCCACCCACGCCTGAATCACTTTGCCGGACTTCAAACTGAGGTTTTGCTTGGATGACCCGTCGGTGAAGTGAGCAGCGGTGACAGACTTGTTAGCAACCGCGCTGTTGACGTTAACGCCCACGTTGTTGTCGTCAATGTGGTATAATCTATATATTGAGAAATATTCAAGTCTCATATCGGTCTCATTTTTTGAAGTGCAGTTTATATATTTATTGAATAATTTCACTTAATACTAATTGATTTTAAGATAAAATCTAACTTAATACCAATTGTTTTTAAGATAAAATCTAACATAATATTACATTCGAGATCCGTGGCCACCTTGTTTGGGTTCGCGGGTTGTTATTGCCAACGCGAAAGCGGTGGAGAAAGAGAAAACGTTCGAAATATGGAATGGAAGTGTTAGGGGATTGGTCTCCGTATGCTTGACGGGACTAGAATGTTGGGATTTTTTGTTTGAATGAGAAAATGAAATATAAAGAGAAGGGTAATATGTGCCGTATGGAATGGAATAGGAAAAACGTGGTTCTTGGCTTTCACGTGAGCAGATGTAATTGAGTTAGGTTGACACCACTTAATAATGATAATGATGCTTCGCTATTTTTGGATTCATTCAATCGAGACTTCCGATCATGTTTTCATATAATACTATGATTAATATCCGGTTATGGTTTGAAAAATGATTCTTGAACATCCTCTCCTCTCCTGAGTAATCCTGAGTAAATTGATTTAATTGATAATGTAATGTATCAGGAAGAGGGATGAAAAAAGGAATAGTGTTCATGAAGTATTTATAATTTATGAGTGTTTAAATATAAGTACTCATGCATGTCTTAAATAAGATAAAAATATATTATAATATGACAGAAAAAGAAAATTAAAAGATGTTATAGAATGTTTAAAATTAAAAGATATTTATATGTCATTAACATGTGTTTTATTATGGTTATAGTTTCTAGCCAGATTGAACAACCTTAGATAGTTTCGCTACTTTGTGTCTAATTTCTTAGATTCCACGTGAAACGCGGCATATTCTGAATATTTAGCACTAGAAGCAGTTCAACAGATTTTCTTCTGATGATTAAAACACCATTAAATTCTCTCCTCCGAAACACCGACCCACGATAATAGCCGCCAATTCTACGTGGCTCTCATCAGTTGGTTCAGGGAAACAACAGACCACAGCTTCGGTCATGTGCTCTGCTGAACAAGCCAATCAAAGACATTATTAATCTTAGCTTTTCGGAGTCCACAATTAATCATAACGAGAATGTTATCCACCGCAAATATAGTTACAAGGATAACAATTCTTACATATTTGTACACCCTTAAAATATCAATTTTGATTTGATTCACAAAACATATTATAAGTCATTCACATTCACTGATTCACACTGTGACTCCAAAATGAACATTCTCGCGGTTTTACATTAGTCACTAAATTGTTTATATGGCTGATTAATGGACCTTAAATTGTGGATCACGTCATCTCATCATCTGATGCCGCTTGAATATTTAAATTGCGTTAGCAGTCATTATGCTGTGATTACGAATTATGTAACAATTAACTTGTATTTGCCCGTAATGGCCGCAACACAGTTGCAATTCCAACTGCAGTTGAAGTTTGTTGCCAATATGTTAGCTCAAGAATAACCCCAAGAAGAGAATTCTATCTTGTTTTCTTAATATGTTAATTTTCTTTTGATGAATTTCATACTTATTTAATTAAGAAAACGTGTGGTTCAGTTTCATTTTATCTTTTACTTTCTCTTCTAATAAAATTAGAAACCAAGAATATATTTCAAATGAAGGATATTTTGATCATACTAGATCAAAGTAAAAGTAATTAAATGAGAAATGTAAAACGGCATTAAAAAAATATGATATAATAGTGAGAATAAAAAAAAATTGAGTTTAAATAATGTTACAGGAAGTAATGTTTAAAAAAAATGCTAACAAAATGTTACAAATTACAAAAAATAAACTTTATTAACTAAAACGAACAGGTAGCATAACATTAATATCGTGTCAAGGAAAAAATTAAATGTAGAAAAGCAACAAATGCGCAAGCGGAAAGAGAAAGACATCAAGACTTTAACATTGCACACATTGTAAAATGTAGACAATGTAACTCAAAATTATACAGGATAACAATCCAATATGAACAAGATAACTTATTTTATTATCTCAACTCTTAGCTTCTCTCCAAGTGGAGAATGCTTAGGTTCTCAGGGTGTGTATAAGCAGGTTCCATCATCACTTCTTGCAGTTGGGTCGAAGTTTGAGGCATTTGGATCAGTACAACCTTCAGGAACGGGAATGTTTACTTGCTGAGCTGCTTTGCCTGTGCAGAGAATGTAACAACCAAAAAGTTTAGACCTGGTTTTATTTTATCAAAATACACTTTCTAATGAGTTTAATTTTGAAGAAGTGTAATCTTTCAATTATATTTTGTCAAATTGTTAAAATAGTTTAAGTGAGCAATATATTATTAGATATATTGGAAACCTTTTTACTAAATCAAAATTTAAATGTCTGTGTGTAGAAGTTGACAGAAAATTAAGCTATATGCAAATATCCTATATCAAGGTTCAGGATACAAGAACAAACCATAGAAAGTTCCTCTGTTGATGGAATCTTGATTAGCATCACCAAGAGCAGCCTCTTTCAAGTACTTGTCTGCCAGTTGTACTCTCTTCACATTCTCTTGTTCTTGGACAAGCATGTTACCATACTCCAAGAGCTTGCTCAAAGTCATCTTCGGTTGGTCAAAGGTTGGAGGTCCTTCCTTGGAGTTCACAAGCTTCTTCCCAATGAAGTCAACACCAACAACAGAAATCCACTTCCTCACCTCATCATCATATACTCTAGCCCTGAGTGCACCAAAGAAATCTGCAATCATAAATTGCATACCATTAGTCTTATTGTAATGTAAGGACATCTAAGAGCTAAATGACACCTAGAGAAAAGTGTAGGCATGATAGCTGAGATATATGATGTGATAGGATAAGAGATATAAAGAGAAATAGTCTGTAAAGGTGTCCACATATTATTACCCTTAAAAAAAATCAGGATTAAAGTGATTGTTGCTTATAATTTAAGGGACAAATATGAAAGTTTAATTACATGGACAAAACTTAAATGTAGTTTCTTAAATGTTTTTTCATGCTGTTTTTTAATCATAATTGGAGCTTCACCCTGCTAATCTGCATAATAAAAGTTTGTATTAAATATCAATGAGTTACCCAAATGTTTGGGGTGTGAAACATATAGATCATTTGCAAAGCAAAGGATTCTTGAGTTCCCAATAGGAAACTTACCAATAGATTGGCCGGGGAAGGTGTCAACAAGCTTGACAATGTCATCCTTAGGAACATTGTCAGTGCGGAAAATTCCATTGCAGACGCCAACACGATCGTCCCTTGTAGGTGCCCAGTAGAACTTCTCCATACGCCCATCACGGATGAGAGGAGCATACAGTGTTGAGAAATCGTTACCGGTGACGATGATGGGCACACGGGGGTTCTCTTCCTTGTTGTACATACCAGGAAGCTGCACATTGGTGGGGTTATCAGCAATGTTCATGAGGGTGGCATTCACCATCTGGTTGTTGACAGTGTATTGTGTAGTTCCACCAAGACGACCAGCTCCTGCATCAAGATCGTTGATGAAGAGAGCACACATCTTTCCCTTCTTGATCATGTCTGCGGCTTCACGGTATCTCTGTCTGATCAGTTTTGCTGGCTCTCCTGCATTTCCACTTTCCAACTCTCCAGCACTCATCATGATAGGGCTGTAATCACATCATCATGAGGACCAGAAATTAGCACCAATTACCAAATGATATATTCAAGGCTAAAATACATTTATTAAGAGTAACATAGTTTTAGTCTCTCACCAGAGACTACACATGCATTTATGTAAAAATATAGGAACTTTTATAGGGATTAAACTCGATTTTTGAGAGATCAAAAACATATTTTAATCCTACGTTCAACTAAAGTTCCATTTAGAGATGTCATTGGAACACACTTCAACTACTGAGTGCTAGGTACTAAGTTCTAATGCAATAGAGTTGCTAATGTAGTAATGTATATAACTGATGTGTTCTGTTTTGTAGTAGTAATATATATACAGCATTTACTCACTTGATTCCCATCTTGGCAAAGACAAGCTCGCATTGGAAGGATTTTCCTTGACCTTTGCCTCCCCAGATACCAAGAATGAGAGGAACCTGTAAAAAACAATGAAAAATACTGAGTGTGTCCTGTTTCATTAACTAAAGTCTTGGGGCAATGTATGAAGGAATCATGTGTGCAATTTACATGCCTTGATGTTGGGCAGGGTCATGAAGTTCTTGCTGATGTGAACAACAAGCTTGTCCATAAAAGCAGGAGCAATGTAAAAACCGTCCATGTTGTTATCCAAGTTGTACCTGAAATACCACCATCATGAACACCTCTAGTTAGATAAAAATATAAGGGAGTTTAGTTTTTCAATTCATGACAATAGAAGTGATAATAAGCATACACTAGTTAAGGGGTCTAACTCAGTTGATTGAATAGGATAGTGAGTTATTATAAACCCCTTGATACTGTCTTCGATTCCTACAGAAAATAAACAAACAAGCACTATTTTTGTATGTGTCACTCACTGTTTAAGTCCAGTGCTAAGGTACTCATAAGAGCTCATGATTGCATAGTGAGTTCCAGTATCCTGTGGAGCTTGGAAGAGGGAATCAACCAAACCCTTCCCTCTTGTGATGTCTTGCTGGTCGTCTGAAACATCATAGGCAAGACCTTTCCATCTGTCCTTGTCTGTCTGTTGTTTCTCATCAATCTCTTTTTCCGCGGCAACGATTTTGAAACTTCCAGAAGAAATCTTGACGTTAGGGACCCTTGAGGCAATAACCTTCTTCAAGCTGGTGCCAAAGAAGGCTGAACTGGGAACTGAAGCTCCAGCTCCAGAGCTGTTCAAGCTCAGCTGCAATATTCACAGTAACCACTCTTTCACACTGTTCAAACAACTAATTTTAAAACTTCACACTCACTTTGTCACATGCTTCTAATATCCAAATCTGTTTTTATCTTCACTCAAGTAAGAAATAACACCATTGTCTTCTAATTTAATATCACATATATCGACTATTACATTACATAACACATAGTTACTAACCTATAATGAGTTTACATCAATATAAATGAGGAGTTAAAAGTCACTAGAGTTTTCTCTCTAGGTATCTTATTCTTTAAATTTACACTTTTAGAAGTGTACCAAAACTCAGTGATTCTTACTAGCACGAAAAAGAAACTTGTCATAGACATGTATATTGGAATAATTCTCAACTAAACTAGGATAAAGGTAGTGTCATATATCTTTCGGACATTCAAAATCGTGTTTGGAATTGGATGCACATTGGCTACCTAAACTACATAAAAGAACGTAGAAATCCCATGATGAGTTGCTTCACTTTCAACGTGAAAAGTTAATTGATTTTACTCCACAGTGCAACTCCATTATTTGACAAGTATAGATATGTTATATGTATATTTCAAACATAATTCTATAACCTTACACATACTAATAGTGATTTGAACATTTATATAACAAAATTCATATAAGAATTAGTTGAGAAACTAAGGACAAGAAAGTGAAAAGAGTGGAGAAAACATCATACTGGAGCTCCGTTGACAGCTCCAACAGTGGAGACTGAGGCAGCCATGGCAGTGTAGTCCTACTCAGAGAGTGGCAGAGGCAGAGCAAGTCTTTTTTGAGGCTGGCAGAAATTACAATAGGGAAGGGACTTATGGCAGTGGTGCAATTGAGTGTTCAGAAATTCATATCCTCAAAACTAGTTGTAGAATCCTTAACATCCACACGATGAAGATTAGCTTGGCTGCCACGTGGCAACTACATAGTGCATTCCAGGTCTCACCAACCTACTACATCCATAGATCTTGAGGTTGGAATTGAAGCCTTTTTCTGATCCATAAGTTTCAAGGAGAATTTGTTACCACACGTAGCTTGTAGCATTCATCTCATCAGGATCAAACATTGGCTAGTGTTGCTTTCACTAGAAGAGAAAATTGTTCAGCAACAACACTATAATATTTCTAGAATTTAATTGTTACACACTTTTACATTATGTAAATCATAATTCGTTCTTAATATAATTTTTTAAGTAATTATCATAAAAGTTAATAAAGTTAATTAAATGAAAATGTAAAATTTTTTACTGCATAATTTTTTTTCTAATATTTGTATTGGTCAATTACATAAAAATCTGTGGCTGGGCTGCCATTTATTTTAGATTTTTAGCATGCTAACCCACACAAGTAGCCAATGATGTTGAAAAAAAATTATGAAATTATGTCAAAAAGTGGGCCATTGCATTAATAGAAACAAGGATAGTGGTTGATTGAGATGATGTAATGACCCCCCTCCACTCCCGGTTCAAAGGGGGGCCAAAGGATGCACACAAGGTGATTTTTTCAGCTTTTATATGTGCCTCTCCCTGTCTTATTGGTTAAGTGATACATCCTTTATGTGCTCCAAGCATGCCCATGCTATAATTGAAGGTTCCAGAGCTAGTCCTTCCAAATTACCTGCTATCATAAGATGACATTTTGTAACATAACTTGTTTATTCTGTTTGTATTTTAGATCAAATTAACAGCAGTGATTTATTTAATCCCTAACTAGCCTTTGTATTTGCAGTTTAGAATATATTTTTTTTATAAAAAAAAAAGTAAGAGTTTATTTTAAAACACTAGTGAATTCAAATGAACTCTTACTAAGAAAGTCGAGGGTTATTAATTTCTTAAATAAGTGATAAATAAATTCATGTAGATAATAGTCTAAGTACTGATTATGAAAGGAAAAAAAAAGGTGAATTAAAAAATATCCAATTCATAGGTCTCGCAACATGCTCTATCTCAACCCACAGACCGAGGCTGGTGCCCCGTGATTCTCCCTCAAAAATTTAGAATTCTTAATTTTCAATTCATTTTATTTTACTAACGGCCATTTTCACCAAAGCATTTTTTTTCATAAGTTTTGGTCTTTTAAATTGAGCATAAGACTATCTTTATCTAAAGGTGAGTTTGATGGTAAAAAAATAGGCGAGAGAAAAAAAAATTCAAAAATATGAGTGGTCTCATACCTTCACTCCACCATGCATATTCCTTTTTAATTTAAACATTTCTTATTTATTTCATTCCTATTTTCATGTACATTCATGATCCATCGGCCCGTGAATGGTTAAAAAAAAAAAGAAGCTAAGTTGACCTTTTCAATCTATTTTTGGAATAAACTAACCGATCCCACCTTATTTTGTGATGATATGGTGAATGAGAAGGACAAAAATAATATTCTAAACTATATTTATTTTATCATCTTTAATTATAAATAATATTTTAGGAATTAGCTTGTGAAATTAAATTTTAATATTGTTAATTTACTTCTAGTTTATCAAATTCATTATTTTCAACACCAGCATATCCTTAGTTCTAGTGATAATGTATTCGGACTCGGTCTCACTATCTGAGTTTTATGATTTAAGAGATCTTATTAAAGATAGTCGATTAAGTATTTTGTGAATATTAATTATTGACAAAGTTAATCAATTTTTTTACTAACGACAAGATAATAAAAAAATCATTATTTTTAACTATATTTAGTATTTTTAAAAATACAAAACAAATTCAAATTATTTTTTATTAGATCAGGTTGGATTTAAATTAAAATCAATATGTTTAAGTGCATGTTTGACTTAAAATTTTTTAACTCAATTTTGGGTTAAACCTATGTTTGTAAATTGTGTTTGCAAAAGTGTCCGAAAGTCTTTCAAATAATTAAGCATAATCTTGAATTGATTTTATTTTCAAACATATTTTTAGATTGGAACAGATCCAAAGATGCGTTAAAGTGGACTGATTCTTTTTACACAATTATTTAAATATTAACTTTTTAATATATAATTATTTAGTAAATAACAAATTTCACAAAAATATTTACTATTAATTTATAAATGTTGAAGCTCGATCCTCATTGAATGTTAAAAAAAAGTAATTAAAGTTGGAGACTACATTAAACCTGTGTAAAGAAAAAAAAAACTCTTAGCAGAAAATCGAGAAAACAAAATTAAAAATAAACAACTTTAAAAGAAGAGTTAAACATAAAAAAAAAAAAAAACATTGATCATCGAACTCTTGGCTCGTGAGAAACGTAATAGATCGTGGAGTATTTAGACAAACAAGTTAATTAAATATTTATTTAATAATTTTTTATTGCATAAAGCTTAATTCATAAACTTAATTATAAAATTTATTTAAAAATATTGTTTTAATAAATTATGTAAAAGAATTTATTAAAATAAAAATAACTTGTAAAAGTTATAAATAGCCTTTTCATTTTTTTATAAAGTCTTCTAAACGTTCAATAAGGATTTAACAATAAAATGACAAAATCTTTTTTTTCTTCCCTATTACTCATAGCATCTACAATGCATAGTTGATTAGATGTGTTTTTATCTTAATTTTGTAGATTCCATGTAATTTTAAGTATTTTATACAAAAATTCATTATTTTAATGTTGAGATTATTAAGATGAATGTTTAACTTAATTTGTGGGTCCTATAATATTTTAAAAATATGTTATTTAAGATATAAATTTGTTAAGCAACAAACTTATTCCATATGTTCCAATAGAAAAAATAAAAAAATAATAAATAATTTTGTTTAAAGTTAAGTAACTCATGTAAGCATCCCATATTAAACTGTTCAAATTTATTTTTATAATATTTTATTTTAATCTAATTGATAAGTTACTTACATCCCAAAATTGTGTTGTTAAAGATTAAAGAGCACACTAACAAGTTGTGTTTGATTAACTTTTTATTTTTAAAATTAGTTGTGCAATGAATAAACAAAATGATATTGAAAGTATTTACCAAAAAAAATTGATATTGAGATTTTTTTAAGACAGTAAAATTAAGAGAAAAAATATGTATTGATGGTTATTTCATCTAGAAATGTCAACTTGATTAATTTTATCCATTTGAAGTGACTCCTCACGACTTAAGATATTTGTCGGTTGGATTATATTGAACTGATTTAATGATAGATTAAAATTTTGCTAGCACAACTCAACCCTTGGCAAGTTGTGCGCCAAATATATAGGAAAATTCAAGGGTCATTTTTATAAAAATAAAATAAAAAATATCCAAAAAAATCTTGGTACATAACAAATTAATTTTTAATCACAATAAACTAAAATAAAAATAATGTAGATTGTCATTTGTATTATAAAATAATAAATAATAAATAACAATAATTATAGAAATAAAATATATAGTTTATCAATCACAGCTATAAATAAGTGCTAGAAATTAAAACAAAAACCAATGTTCATGTTAACCTTAAAATGAGCATTAACAGCATATATACCAAATTTGAACTTTCAATATGCGGTTGCTGCTTCAAATATTCATATGGTGAGTTTGGCTGCTCATCATGATCCTATCAAATTTGCATAAAATTTCTCTTTGTACATAAATAGATTATATGTGTGGTTGTATTAAAAAAAAAACTCATTCATTTTCATAAGTATCTTTAATATTTAAATGTTATAAATAATCTGATTCTAACATCCAAATAAAATTAAGTAATTTTTTTGTAAGATTGTTTTAAATAATTGGCTTAGTTTTAAAAAATCATCTCATAAAACTAATAAAAATAAACTATAATTTTTATAAAACAAATTACACCAAAGTAGTATTCATTCTCTAATCTTAATTTTAATTTTTTCATTTCTAAACACAAATCCACTTTTAACCTAGCTCTTTTAAAAAAAATTAACAATATCATATCACTGTTGATAAAATTAATTTTATCAAAATTTATAGGAGAGAAATCAAGTTTTTCTTTGAATAACACTTGGTAAAAACTAGTGTTTCCTTGGATACTTTTATATATATATATATATATATATATATTAAATTTTATTAATCCAATCATTAAATTAAGATTTTTTATTAAGTAGATAAAGTCTACGAATTTTCATAAATTTTAAAACCATTAAAATTATGGCAATAAAGACTAAAATAATTTGTGTTTAATAATTTCAAGAAATAAGTTAATTAAATTTTATAATTTTAATAACGAATTTGATTCGTTACTCAAGATTTATATTTAAAGAAATGTTAGTGATACATCCTTTTAAATACACTCTTTATTGTTTGTCAAAATTTATTAAAAATTATAAGTTTTTGTGTTTCACTTTTTATTTAATGGAATTTTTTTAATTTTTTAACTTTTAATGAATTTTAACAAAAATAAAAAGTGTGTAAAAAAAAATGCTAAAAAGTGTTCTATTATTAAGACTGGATGAGATTGCAACTTGAGAAAAAAGTTAGAAGTTAGCAGTCAAGAGATAACAACGATGATTGATACATGATAGAGAAAGACAATTTCATCGTTATACTCGAAAGCCCGAAGTTTTTCATCCACCAACTCATAGCTCTCCCTTCTCACACATGTTCCAATGGGTCAAAGACAAAATAGTTCACAGTTTTGAAGTGACAGAAACCAGAAAGTTTTGCAAGTGTTAATGGCATTGTCTCCCAATTCGTTCTTCGTTCTTGCACCCTGCTTCATTTCTACATTAACCTCCCCCTTTAGCCAGAAATTATTGTATGGTTTAGACTTTAGAGCGGCAAATGGCATTAAGTGGTCCAACAGATCTATCTATAACATCTTTAGAATATTTTTTAACATCCTCCTCCAAGGATGCTTGTGATCAACTCTGATATCATATTAAATTTCAGTTTAAATTTAATTGACATAATTATCCAACAAATACATAAGTTACATCCTAAAAATTAAAGCAGTGTGACTTCCTTTTTTATGTGCTGTATAGAGATTATCGAAACTGAGAGTATAAATATATAATGGTCCCAAACCATAAAATAATTTTTCCCATTTACCACTGCATCACAACAGCCACCAAAAGAACAGAGAGCTTGTATTATTAATTTGTTTTCTTGAGTCTGAAAGAGTCAGAAATAAGCACCAAAGGAATAACAGAACAGTGGATAATTAGTCTAATTACACACCTCAAACCATATAGTTTAAGTGGCCAACAGCTAAACCTGAATTATGGTGGGGATTAAAATATGCACACATAGAACAAGTGGCAGATAAATGACATATTAAATTGGACGAATTAAAGGGCCATTAACAATATCCAGACAAATGGCCGCAATAAGTCATGTACTCTATGCTAGAAACTAGATTAGCTAAAGCATGCATTATAATTACTCAAACTCACAAACCGATTGTAGTAGTAACTTTTCTCCCAACCCAAAAAGTGATGATGATTGGATATTCAATAACTGAAGCATTAGAGAAGAAACTTTAGGAACAAAAGCCCTTTTGAGGCATAAAAGAGGAAAAAAAATTCCCTATTTGACAAAGACAATGTAGGCCACAAAAGAGACCCAAAAGAGGAACATACTCTAAAGTAAAGTAAGTGAAAATGTCCTTTGGACACGGCAAAAGAAATTGAATCTCCCAGGTGATGGCTATAAAGGTTCGAACCTTAAGCTCTCCTTAGACGAAATTATTACAAGTCTTCCACTACAGAAATCATTGACATAACATCAGTAAAAAAAACTTGAGACAATGACAGGGTTTGGCTCATCATGTGGAGCATGCAAGTTCCTAAGGAGAAAATGCACGAGTGATTGTGTATTTGCTCCTTACTTTTCCTACGACCAAGCCTCAACCCATTTTGCAGCAGTGCATAAAATTTATGGTGCTAGTAATGTCTCCAAGCTACTGTCACATCTTCCAATCCAGAATAGAAGTGATGCTGCCGTCACCATATCTTACGAAGCCTTGGCTCGCATGCAGGATCCTATATATGGCTGTGTTGCTCATATCTATGCATTGCAGCATCAGGTTTCTGACTCCACAGTCTACTTTATCACACCACAATTTATGGACCTGGATTCCCTGCAGTTGAATTTCCATGCATTTACGTCGTATGAAGACCGGAAGGCTCATATTTTATTTAGGTTAAAATCTGAGTCGTCTGGTTTTCATTCAGCAGTCATAAATGTAATGACTGTGTAAATGCGCAGAAAAGTGACTGCACCGAATCCGGCTCAACAATTTAGATAAGTTGAGTGTTTCACATGTAACTCAAACTTTATGTGTGCAGGTTGCCAGCTTGCAAGAGGAGATAGATGCTCTTGGAAATCTAGTGGCAAATTCCTCAGTTAGTGTTGTCAATTGTGGCAGTGTCCAAGCAACAATTAACTCAAACAACGGAACACAGTTTAATATTTTGCAGCATGATGCTACAAGGACACAGTATTGTCAAAATAATCTAGCTAATTTTCTTTCACAAGAAGGAAGTGCCACAGTCTTCCAAAGTCTGATCAACTCACAGATGGATATAGAACTTCCTAATTGTACACAAGTGGAACACCCTTCATTTGGTGATTTCAACTCTAATCCGTTAGAACAGTTCCTATCTGGAATTGACCAAGAGATGTTCGTGAATCATCCATGGTTCAAGCATAATGCAGACATAAAGAACTAGGAATAATGAAAAAGCTGTGACTAGACCTTTATGCGCACCATACTTGCATCAGGTGCAAGATGATTGCATCAAAATCAACTTTTTTGTGACGTGTATTTTTATTTTACAATATGGTAGGTACGTGTGTCATGTTAATGCTACTTTCACAATCATTTGGACTAAAAAATTCCCAATTAAATGGTTAACAAATCAAGGGACTGACAAGTGTAAAGCCAGTTGTAAAATTTTGTAACTAAAATGATGGGAGAATCATTACTCGGTAACTAATTGCACGTATCTGGTTAAGATTATCTCCAAAGAAATAATAATCGTTTTTTTTTTACTAAAGCTCTCTCTAAAGCTTAAAATCAAATATTATTTTAAATTAACTAAACATGCACTACAAGCAATTTTTCTTCCTTTTTTTTTTCTTTTCTCTTCGGCTTGTATACTTTGTTAATTATCTCACTGAACAAAAAACGTTAGGAGAAGCATCTAACTGCACGTATCAATTAACAATTATCATAACTAAACAGCCTACTCAATAGGTAGATAAACATTAAACCACAGTTATATGTACTCTATGTCATTATTTTCAAACTAGAAAGATTACTTAACAAGTGAAGTTTAACTGTCCGAGTATAGAACAACAAAACCAAGTCAGAGTTGGCACGCTACCAAGATCAAATGGCATTTTTGGGTTCTATATATCAAATACTAAATAATCTATTTACGGCAAAGGCTTTTTAATAATTTTATTATTTTTGTTAGTCTTTCTCTTACTTGTTATCATTTGGTTAATCTATTCACTTCATATTATTCTTATAAATATTCTTATTTTAAGTTTTAATTCTTATATGAGAGATTTTTTTAACCATTTTTTTTCGCCAAAATGTTTTTGTGATGTCTTTTTACCACGGAAAGGTTTTTGTAGCGGTATTCATAGCAACACCTTCAGTGAGTTCAGTCACACTAACTGTGTTAATGATAAGGACTCTACAACATGGATAATTCTAAATTCATGGGGTACATTTACCGGATACATACTCCGATACTTGTTTGTGTATATCAAAAATATATTTTTTTTAAAAATAATTATGTACTTAATTTGAGTGTTTATGGGTTTTTTTAGTGCGTATAAGTTGATATCTGAGTCTGCATGTATGTTATAAAAGAAACAGACTCAATCCAACAAAGGATTTTTTTTTCAATTATAACTGGTACCAATACAAAATAAATAATTTAGTGCAGGCTTGATTTCAGATTTCACATTAGATAATTGATTTTGTCAATGGATCAGAAGCAGGCCAATGTTATTTTCAATTTTCAATAGTTACTATATTAGATATTTTAGTAATTAATATAATTATATTTTTAAGTAGGTCAGTCCTATTTGAACCTGTCTAACTCATGTTAAAAGGTCAAATTTTAAATAAATTTTGACATGTTTAATTTTATGTTGAAAAAATTTTATAATTAAATAATTTCATATTTAATATAAGTTATTTTTACGTTAAATTCAAAAATCTTATACATAAATCACAGTCTAAAAAAATTTCAATTTGATTCACCAAAGTCTCAATTTGCTATTCTCTCTTTCTCACGTGACTTAGCCACTTCAAGCAAGTTGCTATCAGCTTCTAGTGCTACTTTAATTTTCATCAATGACTTATAGTTTTTATATCATATACTCATCCACGGAAACATTCTCATATCCACGTCACTCTACCAAACACCAAATTAAAAGAATTAATGTTAACAAAGAGAATATAAAAAAGGAAGTTTATGCACATTCTGAATGCGTGAACTTTTTGTAATAAATAATACAAGTTAATTATCGTTATCCAATAGCAGCATTGATGTATAAATGTGATTCTATAGTTTAATCAACCGCAGATTACATTTCGTATTATTCTATACATCAATATGTAAACTAATAATTACGTTCCAAACAAGTTAGCAAATAAATAAATACATTCGGATCAAACTAAAAGTGAAAGCATAATCGAAAATTAACATTTAGCCATTGCAAGCTCCAGCATACACAGACACCGAACGGTTTTAACTTTCACTAACCAACGCGCTGGTATTTCGTTTTCTGCAGGAACAATAGGCTTGATGAGTATGACCCAAACAGTGAGCAAAACTTCTTATATAAAACTCTACTCGTCATGGAATTCAAAACATGGAGAGATTAGTGAAAACCACAAAATCCGCACATGATTTCATTCGGAACGTTAGTATTGATACTAGGTTGAATATTGCTTGTAAATGGACCACATACAATAACAACTTTCAGATAACCTTTTCACTATCTCAAAGAAAACAGAAAAAAATATTAGATCCCTAAAA
Source organism: Glycine soja (assembly GCF_004193775.1). Taxonomy (NCBI): domain Eukaryota; kingdom Viridiplantae; phylum Streptophyta; class Magnoliopsida; order Fabales; family Fabaceae; genus Glycine; species Glycine soja. Next base: position 45,893,588 of record NC_041003.1, read on the forward strand.
TATTGAAAAGTGAGAACACAATCAACTTGTTGAATAAATTGTTGGAATTTTCAGTTCCTATTTTCTCAAATTGTTTTTATTTTATTTTTTTTTTGTGATTTTTATGGAAAGTGGATGTCTGTACCTAGTTCATTTTCAGTTCACATTCAACACATTCGTGCAACGTTCAATAACAACTAACAATCCATGATCTTATTATGTGTATCCACGTTCTGTTAAACAGAACCGGGTGCATCTGCCTTGCTTCTTTTTTTTTGACACTCATGTTATTTTATTGAGACATGGATACTTTATTTTTTGAATGTTTTAATTAATATTAAGACTAAAAATTATATTGGAATCGATTTTTTTTATCGGTGATTTAAAATGATAATTTTAACTTTCTAAATGGTTGAAAATTATCGGGTTTTCATTGGGTTGCAACTGGGTCAAAGTGACCCGGCTCAAGGTTAAAGAAGATACAAGTCTTTCGTTTTGTTTCATTTCTCCCGTCGTTTTAATGCTATTGACGCGAGCTATTTTTGTTTTTTTACCCGTTGCATTTTGGTCAGCCCATGATTGCTTTGATCAGCCCACATCTCCTTTCAAACAATTTAAGGTTTAATAATTATTTCTAAATTAAAAAAAAAAGGATTTATATGTTGCCAGCCATATACATGGATTGCTATTAAAGTTTCTTTTTTGTGAAATACCTTAACATCTTTAATTAATAATTACTAATATCATCTTGCTCATAATTAATTAATTTATGTACTAAATTTATTTAGTTATGAGTTATGTGTTTAAATTATTTATTTATTTAGTTTAATTGTATGTTTATTTATGGTCTTTGTTTAAACATGCACTATTATATTAAATAATTTATGCACATTAATATTAAAGAGCTCATTGGATAATTGTATGAATATATTTTTTATTTACTTCTTGAAATTTTGTGTAGAATTTTATGATTATTATGCATACGAAATTATACTAAATAATTTTTTCTATGCAACATTATTTCAATTTATTTGCATTATGAATAATGTTATGCAAATATTTAGCTCTTTATTAAGAATTAATTAATGTTAAGGGATTAATATTATTTAATTGATTAGAGAATTATTATGTTTGTATGAATAATTAGAATAAAATATCAAGTTATATTTCTTAATTTACTCACAGAAATGAAGAAGAAATGAGCATAATTTGATAATTTTATCATAAGTTAAATCTAATTGAATAGGACTTTAGCCCACAGGCAAGTTTTATGCCACTAAGTTCATAAACTAATACAAGTTTTACATTGGTAAAACATAATATTTTATTTAGTCTCAAATTATGAATAATGAGAATGTATGTTTAAACTTTGCAGTTAATCAATCTGCAAACATTTTTTATATTAAGTGTGATATTCCCAAATTGAAAGGAGACAATTATAAGGTTTGGAAGGAAAGAATTTTCCTTCATTTAGGTTAGATGAATATTGACTATGCCAATAGCAAAAATGAACCATCGGGAATTATTGAAACTAGCATTCCAGATGTTGTTGATCTTTATGAAAAATAGGAGAGATCTAATCGTCTCTTTGTGATGTTCATAAAAAACAATATATCTGCTAGTATCCATATTTTTGTCGATCAGCATGAAAAGGTCAATGATCTTTTTAAGGCCATTAATGATCAATTTTTTACATCTGTTAAGGCCTTGTCAACATCCTTATAATGCAATTCTCATCCTTAAAACTCCATGGGATAAGAGGAGTGTGTGATCACATCATGCGCATGAGGGATATAATGGCTCAGCTAAAAGCTTTGGAAGTTATCATATCAAATTCTTTCCTAGTACACTACATTTTATATACTTTGCCTATGTAGTATACCCCTTTCAAAATCTCTTATAACATACATAAGGATAAGTGGTCAATTAACGAGCTATTGACTATGTGTGTTCAAGAAAGAGAAAAGGATAATAATGGAAAAGGGTGAAAAGGTATATTTGACTGCTCAGGGAAAGAAGAAAGGGGATCAAGCCAAGAATAAGGGCAAGATTCCTGCTTAGTCAATCATAAATAAAAAGTCAAAGTGTTTCTTTTGCAAGAAAAAATGGGCATATGAAGAAAGACTACTTAAAAATTAACAGTTGGCTTGACAAGAAAGGTACTTCATTTACTTTTGTTTGTTATGAATCTAATATGGTTAATGTTAATTATAACACATGGTGAATTGATTATGGTTCTATAATCCATATTTCTAATACATCTATTCAGGAGGCAAGATGAGCTCACATGTGGAAGTCATTGGGACATGTAGTTTAGTTTTAAGCAGTGGTTTTATTTTATGTTTAGAAAAAACATTTTACATTCCAAATTTTTCTAATAATTTGACTTTTATATCAAGACTTGCACCATTGGGTTTTTCCTTTAATTTTTCAAATTCTGGTTTTTCTTTAATTAATAAATATGAAATTATTGGTTCTGGTGCATTACTTGATGGGTTTTACTTTATTGAATTGCAAAATGATGTTGCCTATAATTCTTTGCATTTTACTAATGGGTTAAAACAATGTGTTGTGAATGAGGAATCCTCTATGTTGTGGTACCGAAGATTAGAACACTTCTCTATCGAGAGAATTAAGAGATTGGTAAATGAAGGAATACTTAGTGCTTTGGATTTTGCTGATTTTGAAACTTTTGTCGATTGCGTTAAGGGTAAGCAAACTAACAAGTCTCAGAAGGGTGCAAAGAGGAGCTCAAACCTATTAGAAATCATACACACTGATATTTGTTGTCCAGACATGGACTCAAGTGGTCCAAAATACTTTATCACTTTTATAGACGATTATTCACGATATATGTATCTCTACATACTTCATTCTAAAGATGGAGCTTTAGATGACTTTAAAGTTTTTAAGGTCGAAGTGGAGAAACAATGTGGAAAGCAAATTAAGATCGTGAGATCCAATAAAGGTGGAAAGTACTATGATAGATACACGAAGAATAGACAAAAACCTGGTCCATTTGTGAAGTTTCTTAAAGAACATGGGATTGTTGCCCAATACACTATGCATGGTTCTCTGGATCAGAATGATGTGGCAGAAAGAAGAAATCAAACTTTAATGGACATGGTGAGGAGTATGATGAGTAACAGAAAACATTCTCAATTCTTGTGGACTGAAGTACTAAAGACGAATGTGTATATATTAAATTGAGTACCAACCAAGGTTGTCTCAAAGACACCTTTTGAGTCATTCAAAGGTTGAAAACTGAGTTTACAACATATACATATTTGGGGATGTTCGTTTGAAGTTAGAATTTATAGCCCACAAGAGAAAAAACTAAACCCAAGGACTATCAATGGGTATTTCATTGGATATGTGAAAAATTCCAAAGGGTATAGATTCTATTGTCCATCACATAGCACTAGGATTGTAGAATTGAGAAATGCAAAATTTCTTAAGAATGACTTGACCAGTGGGAGTGGTCAATTTCAGAACATTGCTTTTGAAAATGATCACTATGAAGCTCAACCCTCTGGCTCAAGTGATTGTCATTTACACCCCTCAAGTACAAATGGGTATTAGACAACAAGTGATTGAAATTCCACAAAACTGTTGAAAATGATCATGTAAATCAAGTTGTTGATGAGGAACAACAGGTTTCTCAAGAAGATCAGGAAGCAGCATTAAGAAGGTCTATTAGAGTTATAAAAAAAAATCAGTAATTCCTAATGATTATGTGGTAAATCTGGAAGAATCGAACTACAACATTGGAGCTGCAAATGATCTTGAATCATTTTCACAGGCCATGAGTTCTAAGGAATCAAACTTGTGGTACAATGCTATGAAAGATGAAATGAATTCTATGGCATCCAACCAAGTGTGAGATCTCATCGAGTTGCCTAAAGGTGTAAAAGCCATTGGATGTAGATGGGTTTTTAAAACAAAGACTCACAAGGCAACATTCAGAGACATAAGACAAGACTTGTTGCTAAAGAGTTCACTCAAAGAGAAGGAATCGACTATACAAAGACATTTTCTCTTCTATCTAAGAAAGACTTCCGAGTAATTATGACATTAGTTACTCATTTTGACTTTGAGTTACATCATATGGATATGAAAACGACATTCCTTAACGGTCATCTAGAGGAAGAGGTTTACATGAAACAACCTGAAGGATTCTCCTCTAGTGATAATGAACACTTAGTCTGCAAGCTTAATAAATTCATCTATGAATTGAAACAAGCCTCCGGTCAATGATATCTAAAATTTCATGAGGTCATCACTTCATTTAGTTTTGAAGAAAACATCATAGATCAATGTATATACCAGAAGGTCAATAGGAGTAAGATTTATTTTCTTGTGTTATACGTGAATTATATTTTGCTTGCAACTAATGATAAGAATTTGTTATATGAGATGAAACAACTTCTCTCAAAGAACTTTAATAATATGAAGGATATGAGAGAGGCATTTCATATCATTGACACTAAGATCCATAAGGAAAGGTCTCGAGGCATTTTAGATTTGTCTCAAGAGACCTATATTAACAAATTTAAGAGAAATTTAACATGAAAGATTATTCACCAAGAGTAGCTCCCATTGTAAAGGGTGACAAATTCAATTTGAGTCAGTGTCTAACAAATGATTTTGAAGAGAAACACATAAAAAATATTCTATATGCTTCAATTGTTGAAAGTCTTATGTATGCTCTCTCAAGTTTGCACTAAACCTGATATTATTAAAATTTATGTAATTAAATCTGATTAATTAATTTTCTTAGTTGGCATGACATTTTTTTCTCATCGAAGAGAATATTAGACTACTTAAATTTCCCTTGAAAGATCAGGTCCCACAAATTTCTACTGTCTTAAATTCTGGAAAAATAGCTAGCCTCATTTATGAATTAGAATTTAGAACCCAACACTCCAAACAGCAGTACCCAAAATGGTTTGTAGCAACAAATTGTGTCAAAAAATTTCAATTTAGATAATTGAGATTTATTTATATTTAAAAAAAATAAACAAATATTCGTGATAGGAAGAAGTATATGAAGAAAACCATTCTGCTTTTAACCATCACCTAATCCCATTATTACTACATGTGAAGAAATATTAATTTCACCAAAAATGCTTTTGACCTTTCATACCCCAAAAGTGACTTATGTGATTTTTATGGGTTCATATAGAATAGTTACATCAACATCATTAAAATCCCTGTACACTCTATAAGGATAAAACAAAGATAATAAACTCGATCGTTGACCAAGAAAGTCCTCGTCATTGCCCAAGTCCAAGTTTCCTCTTGGCTAAAATGTTCATCTCCAGAATCACCAAAGGAAAAAGTTCATCTCTTCCTAAAGCAAGATTATTTCTTAGTCAAGAAGTATCTCCAATGTTTATTTTAGGTCAGACACAACTAAATTGAACGGTGGGTGAGTATATCCTTCCTGGAAAAAGAAAATTTCATTCACAACTCACAAGGACTATGCACTAATAGGTATCTTAAATATATTCACACATTAACATGACGTGATTGGTGGTGACGTTATTAGAATGAATAAAAAATAATAGTAGTATTTAACAGGTGTGAAGAAGGACATTTGTTTCTTCGTTCTCCCTTTCCCCACACACTTCAATAAACTAATTAAGGCTGTACAATAGCTAGAACCACTTATTTCACCAAAATAATAAATAAAAAACTAGGACACTTAGGCTGCACAAGTCTTGGCCAGTAGACAAATGACAAATAACTTTTAAGAAATTTAGATGATAAAAATTAAGCTTAAAAAACTTTTAATCTCAAACCATAGAATTAATTTCGTTTTATCCTCTAAAAGAAATTCCAAATTATATGCCTGCAAAAATATTGGTTTACTTGGGTTCTTATCATGTTAAGTAATGATGTGTTTGGTGGAGAATAAAGAAATAATATTAGAGAAATAAAATTATACTTTTTTATGAAACACATTTTTTATGGTCTACTTTAATTCAAAAAGAATTCTTCTATTTCCATCCCTTTATTTTCATCCTCTAAACCAAACATACCTAATTGCGATACAAAACAAAGCTGATATTTCCTAAATTACAAAAAACTAAAATGAAAATCTTTCAATATAAAAGAAAATAAAAAAAATTGCAATTATATAGGAATTGAAAATTGAAATAGTAACATCAAGAGAGAGAAAAAAGAAAAGAAAAACAACTTAATTATAAGGACCAAAATAAGAGGAGGAAGGATATAGATTAAAACAACAATTTTGTATTACAGGGACTATAGCACAAATCTTAAAGGCAAATTAAACAAAGTTGAATTGCTTGACCAGGGAAAAAGAAATAGGCAAAATTATTCCGGTCAATACAGATGTTCCCACCTCTATTTTGGTATTGTTCAATAAATATGCACAAAGATCCATAGAACGAATAAAGAACCCAGCAATTATTTCAAGTTTTCAACCATACCAATAAGCAACCAAGTCATATTAAAACTCCCCAGTTCCATAATTATCTAAAACAAAGGAGTAAAGGTTTAGCGTGTTAAAATAATGACTGAATTGATTAAGTTTTAGCGCTACATAATTATTTTATCAAAACTCTTAATCAATCAATTGATCCATATTGGCTTAAAGGAAATGAAGATGAACTACGAAATAAAAAGGACTAGTGGAGAGTCCCTTCTGTTTACTACCCTCAATCTAATGTCAAATAGTAGTAAGAAGATATAGGGGGCACAATTACTCTGCTCCCCTCCATCCCTTCTGTTTAGCCTATGTTAGCCTTATACAAACTAAAGACGAAAAGCAACCATTGCATCCAAAACTCACATGTGTGGGCTTCCAAATACTTGCACCTAGACAACCTTTTTTGGCACCTTCCTGATAGAGTGCAATAATGCTAACTAATTATAAGCTCAACAGTCAAACAGCTCCTAAAAGAAGAGGAACCTACATACCATACCACCCTTGCCCTATAATACCCTATTGGTGATTCAAGGTGGCAAACATTCAAAATTTCAGAGAAGAAGATACCCTAAAAGCTAATGTATAAAGTGAAAAGGGAACTTTTGGACATTTACTCATTCAACAAGAATTAAATCCTAATCTCAATTGTTTCAAATGTTACCTAAGATACAAGGACATTTCCTGGTTTCACCAACCTAAACTTTTCATGACTTACAAGAATCAAGCAACTACAATTTCCACCTGTCCCATTAGGAAAATGATGAATGAACATCCCATTTTTGGATTAGTGAAAAGAAGAGTGATAAAAACAAAAGAAAAGGATGAGATAAAAATACGAGTGAAGAAAAAGTAATAGTAAAGTATCAAAACATAAATCTTCCCTTTACAAAGCCCAAGTTCAGCAAGACAGAAAGAACAATAAGTATGATAGTGATTATGCCTGAGAAATAAAGAGCACATAGTGACCCCGATATACCCCAAAAAAAATTAACTTTTCCTTGCACATTTCTTAAAAATTCAATCACCATTGTTCTCGTTCATTTTCCAGAGTTCAACTATACAAGTTGCAGTGTACAGCACATCTCCCAAACCCCATCCGAAGTACTGGTACAAAAAAAACGTCTACCGTTCATTCAATAAATTCCCAAATGAACTCTTCCAAAACCAAATTAACTATGTAGATTAAACAGAAGAGACAATAACAAAGACAACAAAACAAGTTCTCCGAAGAAATTAAGATACTAACATGCAACAGATATGATATGATCATCAAAATTCAAATTAAAACGTTCTAGCTAAGTTGTTCTAACCTGAGTTGCTACGAAAACAAAGTAACCGTCTGATCACACTGCACATATACAAGTCAGCAAGATCAGCGGTGGAAAGTAAACAAGTTTTTTTGAGTAAAAAGTTACCAGAAGAGCATGAATCAAGACTCATAGATTGCCCACCAAACAATGTCCTCACATCGCGCTGCAGTGTGATGTGAGGACATGGTTTTAATAATTAGAAGGTGGAGGTGGAGGGCGAGGTGGAGGCCCCCAAAACCCATCACCATTACTAGGCACCAAATTATACAGCGGCATTGAAACCTGTTGTTGTTCACCTTGTGAAGGTGGTGGTGGTGTTCCTACACCACCCCCACCTTCATTCACATCTGGCATGTCCTCTTCACCTTGTTCATCCTCCAAAGGCAACCTTTCATAGGTGGCATTAGCGAAAGTAGCAGCAACAACCATCACGGGCCCCGAGGCGACAAGGGGCCCCACCACGCTTCCACCGACTACCTGTCCCTCCCCCCCGGCGAGGTACACGGTGAGTCCGGTGGCTTCCGGCGGCGACGGCGCCGGCAGAAACGCACCGGAGAGGGAGAGAATCTCAAACCTCCCCTGGAGGGTGATGACTCCTCCCGGGGCTGCCGGCTGCCGGAGCGTGACGTTGGTAACTACGCCACTGCCGCTGAGGACCGAGACACCGCGGTGGCGGCGCGTGGCGAAGGTGGCAATGCACTCCGCCACGTCGCTGCCACCGCTGATTTCGAGGATGTGGCTGTGGAGCGCGTTGGGACTCTCCTTGGTTACCACCACTGGTGGCTTCGGCTTGTTTCTCGACCCGGGTGGCCTGCCACGCGGCCGCCGCCCGGCACTTAGATTCTGATCCTCGCCGTCGTTTGTGTTGGCATCGTCCTCAGTAACCGCGTTAACGTTGGTGTTACTGTTCCCACTGTTGGTCGGAGTAGGGTTGTTGTCACCGTCGTCTTGTTCATTGGGCCTCACCGGCACGTTACCTGCCCACCAACGATTTGCCATCAAGAGAACTTGTTTCTTTTTCTAGCTAAGATCAAACAAAATCTATTTCAGATCTTATCCACCTTGAACCAAAAATAGTGGGTTTTTGGTTTTGCACAGAGCAAATATATAAGAGAGTAGAGAATATGACAGAAGAAGGAGTTCCAGAAAAGAATGAAAAGGAAGCGTTTAGAAATGATGCAATCTGAGTTGGGTTAGGTCTAGCTAGCTAGTTGGGAGTAAATGCTTTGAGTTGTTTCAAAGGGAACGGAAAATAATAATATTAAAGTAGAAAAGGAAAGGGGTGAGATTTGAACTGTGCTCTCTGACTCTGGCGTTTTGTGAAGACTTTTTTTTTAATCTTTGGTTTGGTTGAAGAAGGCTTGAATCGGTGTGTGTGTCTGGGTAATTGCTTAGCGGTTTTCTGCAAAAGTTTCCTTTTTTTGTCTCCCGGGGAAACGGTTCAAAGTTTTCGACTTCCCAAACAACTATGCTGCATTGCTCACTAAACTAAACCGGGCTCGTTCCAAACGAAAAAGAATAGACCAACTTCTGCAAAGATTTCATTAAAAGGATTGGTTCCACTCTGCGACTTAACAGGAAAGGATTTCTTTTATTTTACCACAGAACAACATATCAGTATTTAATACTACTATTTCAATGGGAGACTCCAATCTAAATGAAAAAAAAAAAAAGTAAAAAATGTTATTTATATATTAAAATGAAAAGGTTTAATTACGTTTCTTATTATTGTCATTTTTTTAAAAAAAAATTAACAGTCATTTTTAAAAGTTAGTCATATTAGTTTTTCACAAATTTGGTCTTTTATTATTTTAACTATACAATTTTCATTCATCCGTTGTGTTAACATTTAATATAACGTTGACGTAACACTTTTTTATATCAACATTTCTTGCAATTTTGAATGATGAGTTGATAAATAGATTAAAATTGCATGATTGAAATAACGAGTCCTTAGAAAAAAATAAGAAATCGAATTCAGGATATAACAGTAATAAAAAAATCAAAAGTATAATTAAGTCAAATAGGAATTTGAAAAAAAATTATTTATATAAATGAGTAAATGAATATTAATAAATAAACTGTAAAAATTATTTCTACTAAAACAATAATTTTAAATACCTTGTTACTTTTTTATTATAAAATTATTTATTATTCATTCCGTTATTTTATGTTATGGAAAAATTTTCAAGAAAACTAGGAAGAATACTCTTCTCTCTAACCTTTTCGTATTGAGGGGATAATTCTTTATATATATAATTTATTCCGTTATTTTATGTATTACGATATTTTTTCCATTAAATTAAATCCTCGCGTGGTTGCAGGGTTTTAGTTCAGAAAAAGTTAAACGTCAATAGAAACAGAAAAAAGAAATAAAGAGGGAGAGAAAAATAGCAAAAAGGTATGTTAAATGATGGATTTGATCCGCTTCAGTTTAGTTTATTACATAATAAGTCAACATCTAAAATTAAAATTTACTGAGATTATGTTGATTAAAACTAAAAAGTTTATTAGAAGTTAACAAATTAATTAATATTTAAAAGTTGGTAATTGAAAATTGAAAAAATTAATTTCTTAAATTAAAAGTATTTATCAGTGAAATAACTAAAAAATATAAAATAATAAAATTATGATTTATTTTAAAAAATAACAATAAAAATAAATAAATATATTAAAAATATAAGTAAAAGAAAATATAAAAATTAGAAGTTAACAATGTAGTATTTTAAAAAAATATTAAAAATTTTAAAAAATATTAAAAAATCTTATTTATCAAATAATTAAATAAACTTTTCAATTAATAAAAAACTAAAAAATAAATAAAATATGTTAGTTAACACAAACTAAGTATTAATTAGATTTATAGGTACTCTGTACTGTAATAAAAATATAAAATTGATTCACTAAAAAAAATAACACTTTTAATAAAATTAACACATTAATATTTATGAATAAAAAATTATACAATGTAGTTTACAGTTTCCTTGGAAACTGTATTCAATGACAACTGGAAAGTACTGAGATCCAGTAAGTAATACAATAGAAAAGAAAAACAAAAAAAAGTGGAATAAAATGAAGATTATCTTTTACTTTTGTATTTATACTGTTCATAAATAATAAGAAATTGAGAACCGAACCAAATGGCTCGAGCTCCCAGTGGAGTGGGGGTTGACTAAAGACGTGTGAACTGTGAAGGCATTGCATGCCGTCGTTCGATAATAGTACTGCATTACTTACATCAGGAAATAAATAATGAGTCTTCCTAAGATATGTTTTACGGGTTTTATTAAAAATCATATTAAAGTGTATTAAAAATTATGATAAATATATATTAAGAATATATTTTTAAATTTTTAATCAGTATTTTTGTTCTTGATGTCGACTTGTATCTGTCATGATTTTGAAAACAAAACCAATTCAAATTTGGCAACAATTATGATTTGTAAATGTAAGTACGTATTAATCAAGATAAAATGTGTGCTTAAAAATATCATATAAATTGTGAATAAAAAATATACAAATGCTTTGAAATATTATCTATCATTTAATAAATAGGTACGTGTAACTTAATTTAAATTAGTCAAGAGTTTAAATTTTCTGATTTCAGTTGTTTTTGTTTAAAATAATAAGAATTTGGGTAAAACAAAATTTAGTTTGGTTGGGAATTCTAACTTAAATTTAGAAAATATTTTTTTTCTACGAAAATAAGTTATTTTTGTGAATCTAAAAATTTGTGGCTTATAATTAGTTCTTAGTATTCTTTTCTTTTCGGTTTTTTTATATTCTTTTATTATATATATAAAAAATTCTAATCCAAAGGAAATTAATACATGTTTAATAATAATAATAATAAATTTTAAAAATTATGCCTAGCGCGCGCAACTCTGATCCTATATATGGTAGATCGCTCATAATTCTTCATTGACAATATATAGAATAAGTGAATAAGGAATATTCAGCTTGATGGTTCCTTATGAACGTGAACAATGGGAAGGACTCTCTTCCAAATTAAGCTAACTCTTATATGTTGCTGGTATGGATATGATACTGCAAATAGGACAACGATCAGAACGAGACATATTACGACGAATATATTATATATTAGTACTACTTAAAAAACGTAACCTTCTATATCCTTTTTTATGTGATAATGACTGATCACATAAATAAACAATAAGCATGTGCTTATTAAGATGACCCGAAAACAAATATGTGTGCATTATTGTAAATCATTTAATATTGTTTTTAATTTGGATCAAAAAATAGAAATATGTAATGTTACAGTTTATTAAGAAATTGATAATTTCATATAAACTGTTTGAGTGTGTTAAATATTATGTGTGATTCAATTCAAAATAATATTTTTGTTTGGAATTAAAAAATACTTTTGACATATTATTTTAATATTTCTTTTATTAAATAGAGAAAAAAATTCAAGTAATTTAGTGAATGATATGAAATTTTATTTGACTTGGCAAAAGTAAAATAAATCTATCAATTAGAGGATCTAATTTGATTGGTTAAAGAATACATGAGTTATTCTAAATATTTTAATACGTATCTCCCATTATTACGGACTAAAACAGAAAGTAAAATAAATCTTGTACTTTGTTAATGAATTTTTTCCAGCAAAGTTAACGAATATCTCATTAATACCACTATTTAAATATAAATAGTATAAGACGTATAGTATGAAAAATATTTTTAACTATTGATTTAAAATATCAAATACTTGTACACTTATCCTGCTTAGCATGGACCTGTGTAATTAATAATAATTTTCAAGTTTACCAAATACTTACGAATTTAGTTAAAATAACATTAAGAAGTTAAAAAAAAAATCTAATTACTTAAAGAAATGACATTGCATTTTTTTAAAGTTTTTAAGGCATTAAAAATATTTTATTTGAATTTTTCTTAATTTTTATATTAAAAATACTCATCAAGAACAAACAATGCTAATTTATTTTAAATAATTTCTAAAGATTTAATAAAATTATTAAAAAAACTTTGAAATAAAACTAAATAAATTTCATGATTCGTTCACCAAAAAAAAAAAACAAAATAAATTTCATGTGTTTGAAACTGATAGAGGGAATCCACTTGCACTGTCATGCGAACTCGTAAACTTTCGCATAGTGAGGAGAAAATAAGGGAGCAAAATAAGTTTGATATTTAAAATAAGAGAAGGTGAAATAATATTTTATTTTTAGAAATCAACATTAATTTTTCTCTTTTATTCTTCTACTTTCTCTCTAATTAAATAATACATATCATCATCTCTATTTTTTTTCTCTCAGCCAAAAGTAACATCAAACTGAAACTTGGATTTGGGTGGGGCGCATGGTATGAATGAATAATGTGTTCGTAGGGTTGGAGATGGATGGATACAAACAATGTCTCGTGCAACTCGTTCCTGCTGAGTCTGCGGGATCATCTTGATGTGGATTATTCTTTTTTTTTATTATTAAAGTAATTTTTTAAATATTGAATATTTATTAAAGTAGTCATTATGTTTATATATTCTACTAAGGTCTAGGGACTAATTTGAATCCTTAAAGAACTACTATTCAGTATAATTTCCGATACCTAATTATGAACTGCTTATATAATTTATTTACTTTAACTGTTATTAAGAAAAAAAGACTAATGCTTAAGATTGGAATTATTAATTTATTTTCAATTTTCTAATCAACAAAGATATGGGACATAACGTAAATATAAAGTAAGAAAAACAACAACTTTAATAATTGTATTTAAAAAAGAAAAATATAATATTATTATGAACAATGCTTTTTAGTACGGAGTAAGTTAACACGAAGCTTTACAAAGTATTATCTAGAGGTGCATGGAGGATCTCATCACCTAATCAAAGGAGAGAATAAAATGAAATAATCTTTCAATTAAAATTGAATACATCTGGTTCGTAATCTTAAAAAATAAATTATATTACAAACAATCAAAATTGATGAAATATATGTAAAAATAACAAGTAATATATTAAAAGTAAATTATAAGTGTCTGATTAAATTACACTTTTTTGAAAAGTACAATTAAAAAAATTACTGAACTGAATAATTAAATAATATTAAGCGCAAGAAAAATCAATCTTCCTAATATATTAAAAACTAAAAGAATTATAAAAGTAAATTATGTACAACTACCTTATTTATATAAAATAATAAATACATTACTTGATTGAATTGTGCACCTAACAACAATCTAATTAATTATCTTAATTTAAAATATTTTCATTATTCATTATCTTAATTAAATATCATGTATTTTGTTAGTCATGTATCAATACTAAACTAACTAGAGTTAATGGTTAGGATTAAAAAAATACTTACAAAATATTTGAAATTTAAAAATAACAAAAAAATATATTAATTTAAATCAAATAGAATAATATTTACATAGACTTAAAATATATTTAAATTTAGAATTAATGTTAAAAAAATAGGAATGATAATTTTTAACATGTCTGCTTATCATGTCAAATCAATAAAGTTATAATATTGACGTGTTACCGAAAAGGGATGAAAGTAGGAGAAAAAAATCAATTTTTTTTCTCTCACTGATAAAAATTAATAATTATTACGAATTGATATAAAATAATTAGAAAGAAAGGGATAAAGTTCTCCTTTAACGATCGTGATGAAAATAATCCTACATAGGTGAGTACATCAAAAGCGAGTTTGTAATATATCATTTGAGATATTTGTTAAGATAATAGTCAGTAACTCTTGTTTTTCTTAACAAATATTCTTAAATGCTTGTTAAAAAGCACAAAAAAAAATTATTTTATTTTTTGTTGTGTACCTTTTGATTTCAATTCTTTATCCAGTTGTTTTAAAACATTAATTTAAATTTTCAGTTAAAAATTAATTAAGAACTTAAAGACAATATCAATAAATAAGAATATGAGTAAATTTATTTTATTCTTTAAAAATGCTATACTACTAATTTATAATAAATATTTTTTTCTAAAGTTACTGTTAAATTTAAAATGAAAAGATCATTCATCCACCAAAACGTGAAAGATGAGGTTAATTATATGTTTGATGGAGATGATAAAAAATAATATTAGATAAAAAAATTAAATTTTCTTTTTTCGAGACTCACATGATCACACTTTTTATCCTCTACCTAACTAAGTTCAAAAAATTATTTTTTATTTTTATTTTCTTTATTTTTTTATCTTTTAAATCAAACACCAATAATATTTATCATCAGCAATGGGAGTGGCATGGGCACGGTAGGGTAACGTGGAAAATAATTAGTGGGGACACGTCACCGTCCCAGGTTCGGACAATGTAGCCGATGCGAATGGCAATGTCTAGAACATAACCATATATATTCACGTGAAAATTAGCCCAATCACTAGTTTCATTGTAACGTATTTCTTTTTTTAAGCAATGATTTAAAAAAAAACATTTTTTTAGTACAGCTTTTTATCCAGAATTACAGGTTAATAAAATTAACGTACACAGTATGAAACAATTTTTTGGTTAGGTTTTTTAATTGTTCAAATTATTTTTAAGAGTATGGAGTTTGTCTCTTGCTCGTTAGCGAGCGTAGGGCACCTCCATACTGTTATGGTCACCGATCCTTCTATTTTTTAATAAAAATTAATTATTAATAAAATTAACAAATACTTGACATTAAATATTATTTTTAAAAGAATGTTTCTTTTTGTTTTCGTTTCGAAATACTTTAATTTCAATGATCGAACTGAAAATGAAGAAAAGCCCTTTGTGTAGTGTGTTGCGTGTTGCTCCGTGACTCTATGTCATCTCATGGTGTTTGTTTTTTCTTTTTTCACTGATAAGACCTTTTCCTTAGCATGGGATGGGATCCATTGTAAGAGTAATCAATCAGTAATGCAAAGTTGCTGTCGCTTTGTGTACGTCTCCCACTCCAAATCCAAACTAGACAAAAATAATCATTAATTTCCCGGGAGATGCGCTAATCAGCCTAAGCCATCTGATATTAGTGATTAAAATTTCTTAAATATATTTTTATAAAAAAGGTATGGGTGGCTGCCTGTAATAAGCATGCAACAGTGGAATGTGGTTGGTGTGATCTATGAGACTTCCTCAAAGATGAATTTATTCAGGGATTCTTTGATGCATGAATTCTCACTTCTTCTGGTGTTCATTATGTCTTGAAGGATATAGAAGAGTTTAATTTACTCTTTTTCAATTTTATATTTTACCGTTACACAGATTTTATATAAGTCCCATCAAATAACCAAGTCCATATTATAATAACATGGTTCATATAAAATTTATTTGAATAAAATATTAATATATACAATGCTAACATTTCTCGTTCTTATTATCATCATCTTGTCTTATACTTGATAAAAAAAAAAAACTAGTCTAATACTCTGAATGGGTCTTGATTTCATCTACCCATAATTTGCTGGTGGGAAAAAAAGAAAATCAACTAAATGATTTTAACAAAAACCGGAAAAATCTGCTTTACCTCATTGATTAATTGCATGTTTGTGAATAACATAATTAATTCAAGACATGTAGCTTAAGTAGAAAAAAGTAAAAAGGCTTATGTTTTATATTTGTACGAATACAATCTTTATTATTAATAATAAAATGACAAAAAATTAAGACAGGAAAATAATTATGCATAATGATGTAACAACAGTACATTGAAATAATGGTCAGGGGGCACATAATTTCGTACTAGTAAGAGAAAAGGAATGATGACTGTAACCATGCCAGTAGAAAGTCCATCTATCAACGGGCGTTTTGAACATGAATTGATCCTAATGAATGATGGATCAGGATCGTGGTCATATAAGACAATGGGGGCTATTTATAGTGGATGATAGACCAGTATATCTTTACATTCATATGGCTAACCTGAATATGTTAAATTAAAACAAGTCCAGAGACATTTGTCTTTTTATGAATATTTTATTTATTCTTAATGATATTAAGTGATTTGATAAGACATCTTTATGGGAGGTTATTTTTCAGACTATTTGTGCCCATCTTTGATTAGCTACATTTGTTCTCTCACGTGCATCAAGAAAAATAAAGAGTTGTAGTTGTTGTGTCCTTTCTCTCTTCTGCTACTTTTCACAAAGTTGCAACAAGAGGTTTCTCTTGATTCTTTCTTCCAGTTCTTCTTCTTTAGATTGAACCCGCTCATTTCATCAAGAAGCAGGTATGATCCGTGTTAGCATTATATTTGAATATTACTTTACTTTGTGTCTTTCTTTGTTAGTGATTTTTTAGTGTTTAATTTCTTGACCGGTCTCATTTCTCTACCTTATTGTTACGTATTATTTGAACACTAGATATGATGGCTTTGTCTCCGTCACGACAAATCCAGCTCAAAGATATACACCCAGGCTTCCATTCATGGGCAGTGACAGCACAAACCATTAGAATGTGGACTATTGTTGACAATGACCAACCTAACCAAGTCTCCATTTTGCATTTGATTTTGTTTGACTATGAGGTTATGTATAATATCAATACAATTTTGGATTTTTTATCTATCACTATAACAAATTGATTTATTTTCCCGTTTATCATATTGTGAGGTCTCACATTTTTTCTTTTTTTAGTTTAATAAAATCAAATTGATTAGATATTAGTAGGAACATATTATTGTATATATTTTTCTTCATGACTAATAAATTTACTATTATTATTAAGAATAAACAGGGTGCGAAGATGTATTCCACCTACTTGATTTGGATATAGAAGTAGGTTGGGTGTGTATATGTTTTAGAACATGCGTGTTTGCACTAATGATAGACCACATATATATATAAGTTGATTATGACAAGATACTCTGTAATTAAATATATTGATATAGAGAAAATCATAACAATTGGCCTTCCACTAGCACCGGTTAAGGATGTTGTGAACATGATAGCAATTGCAAGTCTTCTTATAGGTTGGTCATTTTACCTTACGTAGTTATGTTTTATTGTCAGAAAATCATTACTAACTTTATTTGTTGTATTATGAAATTAGATATTTTTGGATTGCTTATGAAAATGTTATTAGAAAGAACTTATACCAAAGATGAACATCCAATCAAGAGAATTTTCATATTTCTTAATGTGATGGAAGATAAATGTAAGATTTTTATCAATCTATTATTTTGTATATGATGAAACAAAAATATTTAAATAATATTTATAGAATTTAAATAGTTTGACATCAATCAAATAACAAAATTTATATTAAAATAATTTTGCATGTTATAATAACTTTGTCATATAGTAAGGTAAAAATTCAGTGATATTGAGTTGTGTTTGTATTTTAAGTGCATTATACTCTACTTATCTCTCTAAATTTTGTTTAAAACTTTTTCTAGTGTATTTTAGTAGAAGTAATGCTGCTTTGGTTTTGTGAATCTATGAGCTAAATATACAGGATTATTTTATAAAATATATTACATACTCTAATCTTATTTACTAAGTTTTACATAATTTTTACTAAATATATATAATTATATTATACATTTATTTAATTTTATAGTTTAATTGAACGTCCGCAGTACTGTACTAGTTTTGTAATAATAAGAGAAAAGGAACGATAACTACAATCATTCCAATCGAAAATCCATCTATGAACCGGCGTTTTGAGCATGAATTGATCCTATTGGATGATGGACCAAGATCGTGGTCAAAATAGACAATGGGGGCCCATTTATAATAAGGCCATACTATTCCAAATTCCAACCCTACTTTTAGCTTTTTTAATCCTTATTGTTTTGTTATTTTTTCTGAAAATATCCCTAATAAAATTGTATTTTTGTTGTGCAATTTACATAATGGAAATGCATTTATATCTTATTAGGAGGTGCGTCCTCCATACACAACAGAAACACGTTTGTTATGTATTATGCAGTTATGCACAACGGGAACACTGAAATCAAAATTGAATTTTGAAGAGGAGAAAAAAGATATGAACAACAGACCCCTTTATAATGGATTCAAGACACATAATGTGTGTTGGGAAATCCATTAAAATGGTATTGAAGAGGTTTTACACTTTTCAATGCACAAACATAAAAGTTATATTAAGTTCAAAGTTGAGCATAATTGCAATTTAAACACACACTTAATCTACAAGCAAATTAATTAGTCCAAAGTTTGACGCTTCCATTTTATAGATTAAAAAATCATATAAATTACTTGAAGTGGCTCAGATGTGTTCAGAGTAGAGATTGCAAAATTAACTTCACATAAATTTGATTTTACATGCTTAGCCTGATTTTGGCTACTGAAAAACAACCACGAATTGCTTGTCATTGTGTTAAATGGTTGTTTGAAGTATCTTAACGTAAAACCAAATTGACTCTTAACCGTTTTATAATCAAACTGATTGAAATAACTAACTAGTATAGTCAAAATTGTGAAATAATGGATAAAACCATGAGAAGAACCCAAGCAAGTTTGTTTAAGGAAATAAAAATCATTGAGACTTGCTGTATCCACTTTCCTTCTTTGTTTATTCACTCCCTGTTTAAGTAAACAAGGGAGTGTATTTTTTGGGAAAACAAGTTAAAAAGGGGTAGATAAGTAAAGATGGGGAGTAGATATAGCAACTACTATTTACTAATAAGAAACATAGTGGACAGGCCCAACTCACCAACATTGAATCTACCACCTTACAACTTAATAAACATTTCAACCCATGTTCAATTAACTGTAAAATAATTTTCTTCCGCTAAAAATTATACATTTTTTTTTTGCATAAATGTGTTAGCTTAGTAATAAAAATATTTTCTTTTGAAGGAAAAATATTTTATTTTAAAATTTACATTTAACCCAATGTAAATATAGTACAAATTGTGTCATCTCTAATTATTGAAAATCTTAAGACAAGAAAAACTTTCTATTCCTAATACAAATATTTAAGTCTAGAGAAAAATATTTGTCCAGCAAAATGAAACTGTGAAAATATAAATTTATTAAATTATATAAAAATATTCTCAATTGAAATATTTAAAAAGAAAAGAAAATATTCTGAGGAAATCAATATTTATTTATTAAATTACATTATAATTAAGTAACTTGATTTTTTAGTCTATTCTCTTTTAAACTATAATGCCTTTTATTCTTCTCTTATCATTATTTAAATTTTTAAATTAATTTTTTTAGTGAATTATACAGTAGGAACAAGAGGTCAACTCTTTAACTCAATGACAACCATTTAAATTTACAAGCTTAACCTAATTTTGCCCATGAAGTTTTTTATTTCTGCATTTTGACCATAAATTTATATAATTTTATGAAATTTGTTGTAAAGTTAGTTTTTTTTAAGCTAAAAGTTGTGTAGTGAGTTGATTATCGTTGCCATTAGTAGATTTGGATTTAAATTTTTTTATGTAACAATATCGATCTCTGATACAACAAGGAAACAAATATTTTAAAAAAGCTTAATTATACTGCATCAAAAAGTCTTAATTTTTTTTCTCAATACTGTTAAAATGTTGCATATTCTACCCAGATGTTTGAACAGAACAAACGGAAATCATAATTTTTGAGAATGATTAAAATGATTAAAATATATTTGACTAATCATAAAATATTTTTTGAAACATTTATATATGTTTTTTGATAATCAAAGTTTTTTTTTCATTTTTTAATATAATTTTTCATAAATTTATTTGTCACATTAAATTATATAAGAGTAATATGATATTTTACCACATTAAAATTATTTATTTTTAACTCAAGCTAGATTTTCACCTCTGCTATAAATATCATTTTAAAAGTCATATTAATTCATAGTGTGATGACTTTAAATTAATTGATTTTTTACCTCTAAATTAATTATCTAGAGTAATCCTGACAATACTATATAGTAATCTTGACCATGAAAGACACTGTATAATTAATTTTTTAACCTCTAAATTAATTCAATCGGAAAGACCCCAAAATTATAAAGAATTTAAATTCTTTTTACTACAACCATGTGATAAGAATTTACTGAAGTAAAAACAAAAGATTAAGAAACTGGAAGTATTTAAAATTTTAATAACATTGCACTATTCATTTTTTTTAAAAAGGATATCCCATATTCATAAATAATAGATCAAACTCATGACGATAGAAACAATTTTATCTATTAACAATGTCAAATTATGTTTCTTTTTGTTTGAAGAAAAAAATCTACTCATTTTAAACACTAGAATTTAATATTTAATACCTAAAAAATCTACTGGCAGTTATAATTAAGGTGTAAAATTCTGCACCACTCTGCACACACAAAAAAATTAGGCAAAAAAATACCTCATTTTATTTTATTTTTTAAAAAATATGTAAGAAAAAAAAAACTGATCAGTTGTTGTTGCAGTGATAATGCAGAGGCTATGTGCAAAAAATGAATGAAATTAGTTATTCTTGTCATAATTTGTTGTAAAGGAGAGATATAGAGAGAGACAGAGAGGAAGGTTTCAATTTGAAGGCATGATTTCAATGTAACACATCAGCTCGATTTATGCCCTAACACTCCCGATCTCGCTCTCCGTAAGCTCTTCCTTCTTCTTCTTAGCCATCTCTATATGCTTCAATTTTCATTACCACTTTTTTTTTTTTTTAATTTCGATGTCAATATTCGTTTTCTTCATGTCATTGTCGGGACCCCATTATATTGAATTATGAGCTCAGTACCAAATGGGGTCATCTCTCAGTGGATTAGATCATTGTCATTTGTTAGTGTGCAACGGAATTGATTCAATCAAAAGGGTCATATTTGATCGTAGATCTAAGATTTGAACTGAATTCAAGATTTTTTTTTCTTTGTCCGAGATTGAATTTTGGCGGAGGAATCGGTGAGTGATAGTTGATGGTAAGAAGAGTAGCTTGTTCAAGGTGGGTTGTTAAATATTGGGTGGGTGGCACCATACTTTAGCCACTGAGAAAGTGGATGCAGTGTTGCTTGGTATTGGCACCTTTATATGTAGTTTATCTTGGATTTATTGGATCTCTTATAAAAAATTTGAACACTCATATCTTCCTTTATACATGTTCTTCTATGTATGTCTGTTGTTTATGTGGTCTGCTTATGTATTATTAACCGTAAATATGCTGGCTTGATGGATATTTGAGGTTCTAGTAGACTGTGTTTTATGTGTATGTAATATAACTCTTTTGAAGTTAGAATGTTTGGTTTACTAGTGTTTCAATTTTGGCACGTGGATACCCAAATCACTTTGCATTGGTTGTCTGTTTCAATTTTCAATATTGCTTTTTTGTAGGGCTGTGCTTCTTCTTGGCAAGTTCTATTGGTAAATGTCCGGCAGATCTGCTTGACAAAATGGGACATGTAAAGTTGCAAACACAAACTGGTATTAATGCAATAGAAGAGGGATCTGGGCAGTGCAAGGCTGAATATCCTAACAAAACTACTGTGGCATGCATGATCAATGCAGAAATTGGCGCTGTTTTGGCTGTCATGAGAAGAAATGTTAGATGGGGAGTTCATTATATGTCGGATGATGATCAATTGGAGCATTCCCTTGTTCAGTCTCTGAAGGCATTAAGGAGGCAAATATTTTCATGGCAGAATCAGTGGCATGTCATAAGCCCTGCCTTGTATTTCCAGCCTTTTCTGGATGTCATTCAATCGGATGAAACTGGTGCACCAATTACTGGTGTCGCTCTATCATCTGTTTACAAGATCTTAACATTGGATGTAATTGATCAAAACACTGTTAATGTTGGGGATGCCATGCACTTGGTAGTTGATGCTGTCACGAGTTGCAGGTTTGAGGTGACTGATCCTGGATCAGAAGAAGTGGTATTAATGAAGATATTACAAGTTCTTCTAGCATGTGTCAAAAGTAAAGCATCTATGATGCTGAGTAACCAACATATTTGCACCATAGTGAATACTTGTTTCCGTATAGTTCATCAAGCAGGAACCAAAAGTGAGTTGTTGCAGCGGATAGCACGTTACACAATGCATGAACTTGTTCGGTGTATTTTTTCTCACCTTCAAGATATTGACAACACAGAACTTGCATTGGTAAATGGGAGCACTGCTTTAAAAGAAGAGGTATAGCATTTATGTTACTTTAGTCTTTTTGGTTGCAATTCCATTTTCTTTTTTCCTGTGATTATTTTGTCAGTTGCTTGGGAGGTAAATGATTGTAACGAAAAATTGGGACCTTGGGTGTAGGGGTACAATTCAAATTTATGCATGAATTTTTGTTTGGCTATTATTTGGTGTTCACCTTTTCTCCGCTGATAAAATCTGAACTTGTGAAAAAGGAAGATTTCCTTAGCTTATTTACCATCTACTTACTTTACTGTTTATTACTTGTTTCAATCTTCCAATTTCCATGATTTATCATTTCCAACAAATTGTATGCCAACAATCCTGGAGTTTTAGGATATGTTTGAGTCTGAGGTTTTGGAGGGAAAGGGAGGGCAAAACTTTCATTGTTAATTAATTTTCTCTCATTTTTTATATATTTTTTAAAAGGAAATAATTTGATAGGTTAACACAAACTTAATTTGTTAATCATTTTTTTAGAAACATTATATATCTCTTAATTCAGAAATAAAAAGTTTGCCCTCCCTTCTGTTTCCCTCTGAAACCTTACTCCTAAACATACTCTTAGATATCATATGGTGTTTGATCAGTTGATTAAACTTGGCTTTTAAGTCCGTTTAATAAAGCTAATAAGCAATCCTCTAGAGCTTCTTTAATCCACCTTGTCTTATGTCCATTGCTAGATAACATACCACCTTTGTTTTCTTTTAATCTAATGGTTAAAGGTGGGGTTGCACTTTAGAACCATTAGATTAAAAGAAAATGATTAGAGTAATTTGATCCCTCCTGCATGTAGTACCTTAGCAGGACTTTGGATTTATCTGAATTACCCTGTAACTACCTAAAATAAATCATCAATAAAATCCCTAAGTATATTATCTAGAAAAATCACATGAAAGTGATACTCACACGCACACACACACACACATACAAGGACTATTAGAAAGAAAGAAGAGAAAGATTGTTAGAGGCTGTTTATGCATTGTTACTAGCTAGGGTTTGAGAGATTGTTATCAGGTGTCATTATCAAATTTAATGCTGCAAAAAATATTTGAATTGCCATACTGAAATAAACATATTGCTGATGCGAAATTTGAGTGAGGACACACAAACTTGCAAATTTAGTTGCTGATAGTTTTTTTTTTTCCAACAGGTTGGTGGGATAAATGATGAGCATAATTCTGCAAACGTATTGGAGAATGGGAACTTGAATTCTGCAAATGATGGTCGACCCTTATCCACAGGCATTGCTTCTAGTACTGTGAGTGATGTGGCAGCAACTTTAGTGGATGAAGACACTGCTATTGCTAGCATTGGCAAAGAGACTGATCTGAATGAATTGCAGCTTATGAATGAACCATATGGGATTCCCTGCATGGTGGAAATATTTCACTTTTTGTGTTCTTTGCTCAATGTTGTTGAACATATGGGAATGAGTCCTCAATCAAACACAATAGCGTTTGATGAAGATGTGCCTCTTTTTGCCTTAACTTTGATTAATTCAGCCATAGAATTGGGAGGGCCTTCCTTTCACCGACACCCTAGATTGCTGAGCTTAATTCAGGATGAATTATTCCGTAATCTTATGCAATTTGGTTTGTCAATGAGTCCTCTTGTACTTTCAATGGTCTGTAGCATTGTTCTAAATTTGTATCACCATCTTCGTACAGAACTCAAATTACAGCTAGAAGCATTTTTTTCTTGTGTAATTTTGAGGCTTGCACAAAGCAAACATGGGGCTTCATATCAGCAACAAGAAGTTGCAATGGAGGCCCTTGTAGACTTCTGCAGACAAAAAACATTCATGGTGGAGATGTATGCTAACTTCGACTGTGACATAACTTGCAGTAATGTCTTTGAAGACATTGCTAATTTGTTGTCCAAAAGTGCTTTTCCTGTGAACAGTCTGTTGTCTTCCATGCATATTCTTGCTTTGGATGGTCTTATTGCTGTCATGCAAGGAATGGCTGCAAGGATAGGCAATGGATCTTTGGGTTCAGAACAATTTCCTATGAATCTTGAAGAATATACTCCATTCTGGCAGGAAAAATGTGAAAATTTCAGTGATCCAAATAATTGGGTTCCTTTTGTATGCCGGAGAAAGTACTTCAAGAAAAGATTGATGATTGGAGCCGATCATTTTAATCGTGATACTAAGAAAGGTCTTGAGTTTCTTCAAGGAGCACATCTTTTGCCTGACAAACTTGATCCCCAAAGTGTTGCCTGCTTTTTCAGATACACTGCTGGGTTGGATAAGAATCTCATTGGTGATTTTCTAGGAAATCATGATGAATTCTGTGTTCAGGTTCTTCATGAATTTGCTAGAACATTTGATTTCAAAGACATGATGTTAGACACTGCCCTGCGTCTATTTTTGGAGGCTTTCAGACTGCCTGGAGAATCACAGAAGATACAGAGGGTGCTCGAAGCTTTTTCTGAGAGATATTATGATCAGGCTCAAAATATCCTAGCCAATAAGGATGCTGCTCTTTTGTTATCATACTCAATTATAATGCTTAATACAGATCAGCACAATTCACAGGTCAAAAAGAAGATGACAGAAGAGGATTTTATCCGAAATAATAGGCGAATAAATGGTGGCAATGATCTACCTCGACAGTTCCTGTCAGAACTTTACCATTCAATTTGTAAGAATGAGATCCGGACAACTCCTAAGCAAGGTTCTGGTTTCCCTGAAATGACCCCAAGTCGGTGGATTTATCTCATGCACAAGTCAGAAAAATCTGCTCCATTCATTGTCTCTGATTCCAAAGCATACCTTGATTATGATATGTTTTCTATATTGTCTGGTCCAACAATTGCTGCCATTTCTGTGGTATTTGATAATGCTGAGAATGCAGAGGTATACCAGACATGTATGGATGGATTCTTGGCTGTTGCAAAGATATCGGCTTACTATCATCTTGAAAATATACTGGATGATTTGGTGGTGTCACTTTGTAAGTTTGTTACTGTTTTTGATCCATTATCTGTTGAGGAGTCAATCCTAGCCTTTGGAGATGACACAAAAGCAAGAATGGCAACTGAGACAGTTTTCACTATTGCAAATAGGTATGGTGATTACATCCGCACAGGGTGGAGGAATATTCTTGATTGCATCTTAAAATTTCACAAATTAGGTCTTCTTCCTGCTCGTATGGCCAGTGATGCAGCTGAAGAGTCAGAGCTTTCTACAGAAACTGAGGATGGTGGGAAGCGGAATACTAATTCTTTATCTTTATCTCGTCTTCCATCTGCTAATACTCCGAAGAGATCCTCAGGATTGATGAGTAGGTTTAGTCAACTGTTATATCTTGGCGCTGAAGAGCCAAGATCAGAACCTACTGAAGAACAACTTGCTGCTCAGCAGTGCACCCTTCAAACAATTCAGAAGTGTCACATTGACAGCATATTCACCGAGAGTAAATTTTTGCAAGCTAAATCTCTATTGGAGCTTGCAAAAGCACTCACTAGTGCAGGAGTGCGGCCTAAAAAAGGGAACAGCACATCTGAGGATGAAGATACTTCGGTTTTCTGCCTGGAGTTACTGGTAGCAATCACTCTGAATAATAGGGATAGAATTGAACTTCTTTGGCAGGGTGTTTATGAGCATATCTCCAATATTGTTCAGTCAACTGTGATGCCTTGTGCATTGGTAGAGAAGGCTGTTTTTGGCCTCCTACGAATTTGCCATCGCTTACTTCCCTACAAAGAGAACATTACTGATGAACTACTGAGGTCTTTGCAACTTGTCCTGAAGCTTGATGCACGTGTTGCTGATGCATACTATGAGCAGATCACACAGGAAGTTAGTCACCTCATGAAGGCAAATGCTTCTCATATTAGATCTCATTTAGGATGGCGGACGATTACATCACTGCTTTCCATCACTGCTAGACACCTGGAAGCAGCTGAGGCTGGGTTTGATGCATTGTTGTTCATTATGTCAGACCAAGCCCACCTGCTTCCAGCTAATTATGTTCTCTGTGTAGATGCTGCAAAGCAGTTTGCTGAATCTCGTGTTGGACAGGTAGAACGATCTGTAATGGCCCTCGATCTTATGACAGGGTCTGTCGGTTGTTTAGAGAAGTGGACTAATGATGCTAAGCAAGCAGCGGAAGAAGAGGAAGTGGCAAAGATGTTGCACAATATTGGGGACATGTGGTTGAGGCTCATACATGGACTAAAAAAACTATGTCTGGACCAGAGAGAGGAAGTTAGAAACCATGCGTTGTTATCTTTGCAAAATTGTTTGACAGGATCAGTTGGGATTAATCTCCCACATAGCTTGTGGTTACAATGTTTTGATCAAGTGATCTTCTCCGTGCTTGATGACCTGCTTGAAATTTCTCAGACACACTCTCAAAAGGACTTCCGCAACATAGAAGGAACGCTTGTTCTTGCTATGAAGCTCTTATGTAAAGTTTTCCTCCAATTAATCCAAGACCTATCACCATTGCCAGGCTTCAACAAATTATGGTTGGCTGTACTAAGTCGGTTAGAAATTTATATGAAGGTGAAAGTTAGGGGAAGGAGAAGTGAGAAGCTTCAGGAGCTTGTGCCTGAGCTTCTTAAGAACACTTTGCTTGTTATGAAAGCAGGCCGTGTACTAGTCCGTAGCAGTAGTGTAGATGGAAGTAGTTTATGGGAACTGACATGGCTGCATATAGATAATTTTGCTCCGTTGTTGCAATCTGAGGTATTTCCCGAGCAAGACTCGGAGCATTTGCAGCACAAACAGACTGAAAAAGTTGAAGGTTTGGGGGCTGATGAAAGCAATTCTGTGTCTTCAAATGTAACAGCAGGTAAAGATGATCCTGGTATCGGTTAATCATAGCTGCAGCCCCATGGCTAACGGAATTGGTTTTGTTTGTGTCCCTCTTTGAACCCATGATCTCAGTCCTTCATTGATTGGTTTTCTTTTGTTCCGTGGTTGTCTGGGTTCTCTTGAAGTGATTATGCAGCACATCATAGATCTCATTCACATCTTTATTGGGACGCTTGATGTTAGTGTAAGATTTTTGGTTGAAGGTATGTTATGGCTTGAGACACATTAGAAAGAGCCCTTGTAGTGTGGTCGTTATGGAGACCACTTCCTTTCTCCATGAGCTCTCGCCTGAGCTGGTTAGCTGAAAAAATTATTTGGAGTTTTTCTTACTAAACTGTACAGAACTCGATATTCTCTTCACTTAGCTGCGAGATGTAATTTACTCGGTATGATGCAAGCAACACAAATTTTGAAATTGTCATAAATATTTGAAACTTCAAGAGTATGCCTTCATTGATTTATCAACTTAGGCTATTGTTTAAGAGTCCAGATAGAGTTTTGATCATTTTACTGCTACAATTTCAAGTTTATGCCTGTGACTAGTACTTAGCTTCAATTCGTCATTTTTTTTTTCATTTTATATCTATGGTGAAGCATTTTCTTGATAACTCTAAACGTAAATATTTTTGTTAAAAACAAAATATCTTAATTACTATAAGTTTTGTAAATTTATAATCATTATATATCAAATGAATTACAAAAGAAACAACTCAGATACAGGTAAAAACAGAGAGACAACGTTTTTTTTTTCTTTCTAGCAATCCACTAAAACATCTGTGGAATTCGATTCCCAGGATCAGCCAGTTTCTTAAGATTTGGTTGGATTAGAGGTACTGAAAGAAAAGGTAAAGGGATGGAAACAAAAATTACATATGCCACCGTTTAAAAGACTAATAATGGGGGAAAAAGGAGAGGAAATGGGGGAAATTGTTCCTTCCCTGTGTCACAGCACTAATCTTATCTTTTAGTAAAGGAAATCGTATTTAACTTTAAAGGTCTTAGGGTATTGGCTATTGAATCAAATAGAAAAAATTATAAAAAAATTACGTTGAAGTGTATTGGAAATTATGGTGGATTGTATTAATAATTGTTTTTAACAATTTGTAATTTGTAATTTTAATTCTTTAACTAATATTCTAATTTTACTAGTGTTCTTCGAATCCTGTTTAACATTTTTTTATGGTAATCTAATATAGATAGATAGAAAGATAGGTAGATAGATAAAAATGTTGTACGACACCAAATCCTCTGAAATAGTTGTGATTTTGCCATTTTCCTGGATATTGGAGAGATGTTTAGACCGAATGGAGGAGGTTCGAAATCATGCCTTGTTATCTTTGCAACATGGAAGGCACACTTATCTTGGCAATGAAGCTTTTGTCCAAAGTTTTTCTTCAATTACTCCAAGATTTATCACAATTGACAACCTTGAGCAAAATTATGTGTAGGTGTATTAAGCCTAATGGAAAAGTATGTAAAGGTGAAAGGAGTTAGATTTCTACACGTTGATAATTTTGGTAATACTAAAAAATCTTGTCAGATAAAGTAAAGTAATGCAAAAGTTACATCTGATGCCTTGTGGTTTGATGCAGATCATTTATGATTTGAAGCAGAATGAAACATGCACTACTAAAATTAAATTTAAGTTAAAATCTTAAATATGTAACTATATTAAATACTTATAAAAAAATTATTATTTATAATTATCTTATCTAAGTCAAACAAATTACTTCTAATAAAAGATGCATATAATTTTTACTAAAAAAAATTCACATTCTCTCTTTATTTTTCTGGGTTACACCACTCATTTTATCCCACACTTTTATCTTCTCTCTTGATGTCTTTTTTATGTAAAAATGTATGTATAAAATTTAAGTACAATGCAAATACAATTACACTCTTCCTAATTTATGGTCATGAAATGAAAACCTTTCATAATTCTACTCGATCTTCTCAGTTAGACCATTCTCTATTTGTTGTATGATTAAGTTACAATTTACACATGTATAATATAACGTCATTTAATATTTCAACTACTGGTTCCAGAAGTTGAGAGTAAAGACATCACAAGTCCATGAGTTCGGCATCATGCTATGTAAGTATAATTAATTGATTTTCTGGTATTGTCTGTGCTGTTGGAATTATGTATCTAGAACTATCTTCACAATATTTTCTAAGTCATTTTAGAAATGATGTTGATTTTATATTTTCCTTGTTCACTAACACTGTACTTGGACACCTATTCGGTATTTAATTCAACTGAATTTCATTTTCTGTTTTTGTTGGGACAAAACCGATCTAGAAGACGATAAGGATATTTAATTCAAAGTGAGTTGTACTATAATACCTATTAGTCTTTAATTTTATATAAACATTTAAAATTTTATTAAATCTAATTAATAAATAATAACTTACATTGAAAATTTTGTTATTATAAATATTTAAAAAATTACTTTACCCATGAAATTAGACTAAAATCGGACTTGACTATGTACAGTATTTACCATGTTTCATTCGTGCACGTATATTTTAATAAATAGAATTTAGTTGATAAATTGCATTATCATCTAATAACAAATTATCTTATAACTTAAAATTGTTAATTTTCGTAGTAATTATTTTTAGAAACATATTTAGGACCACTTTTAATTTGTTGATTGTATGAAAACCATTATATCTTATAATTTAATATTGCTAACTTTTGTAATAATTATTTTGAAAAACCTACTTTGGGTCACTTTTAATTTGTTAATAGTATAAAAATCCTTACATTAATAATATCTATCAAAACTAAACTCTAAAAGTATATTAATTATTTTATGAGATAGGGTCAATGGATATAAAATGAAAAATATCGTAAAATAATATATTTATATTTTCTTATAAAAACTAAATTTTATTTTTCAATTATTATATTTAGATCTTACGTAAAATATATCAAATTTATAGAATTTGACACTTAGTTATACTATTTTATAACATATGATATATTATTCAAAATATAAGTAAATACCTGTTATATTATCTATTTTATAAATATTTAAATTATTTAAAATTTAATATTCATAATTATTAGAATATTTAATATACTGTAATTCAAACTATTATATTAATAAAAACATTATAAAATGTTATTGTATTTGTATATTTCATTTTATAAAATTTGATACCTGATATCAATTGAATTTATCTCTTATTTTAGTAGTAAGATATTGTTCTTACTTTAGTATTTGTAAAAAAAATAAGGTCACATAAAAGAGAATCTATTTCATGGGAATGCTCTAGTGTCATAGCTAGACCTTACTCATCATCTTCCCTACATATCAAAATCAAAACAAATTATCATACTTATTTTTTATGTTTCTTAAAACTAATATTCAAAGATTATTTTATTAGAATTGTTTCGAATATTCTTCAACAAAAAAGTATTAGATTTGTCGATTACTACATTAATCATTGTACTTTTTAGGATTATGATATATGTTCGATATGGTCCGAACTCCACGATCAAGGAATTTTATCTACACACAGGCACACACATTGTTAAATCTTTTACAGTTATAATAGGGTAAGTAATAATACTATTGGCCTAATTCAACAACATATGATTCTAGTAGTAAGGATGATTATATTTGGATACTCAAATTTCAAGCACCAACATAAGTCCAACAATCATTTTCCAGAAAATAAAAAGCATATGTCCAATGCAACATATTTGGCTAACCAGAAAATTATCAAAAAGTAATATAAAAAATTATTTTATTTAATTCAATATATCTTTGATATTAATTTGAATAGTTATAACTTTAAATTAATAGGAAATTAGGAATAAATTGATAGTCTGTAAAAAATTAAAGAATAAACTGTTATAAAGTTTTTTTTTCTATACTATCATCAATCATAACTTGTTATATAAATAAAAACTATTGTCTTTGCAATAATTACTTTTGATAAAGTAGTTTCCAAATAGTTAACATTACATATAATTGTTTTAATAATAAATTAAATTAATTAAAAAAATTAATTTCCAAATTTTAGTTCAAATTCTCAATTTTTCATCCCTCTACGTTTCCAAATAATATAGGTAAATGAAGTGTGAATTAATCTTGATAGAAGTTTCAAAAAAAATCTTGATAGAAGAATTTAAATATTAACTCTGAGGTATTCAATTAATAAAAATTAATCTATGCAAAATTAAATTGATAGCGAGTATAATGAAGTTGAAATAACTCATCAATTACATGACCTTAATTATGGTAGTGTACAAGATTTGGCTGTTAAAGATCAATGTTTATTAATTGTGGATCATGCTTGTCGTATCTTACTGGCTTTCAGTTCCAACTGTGCAGAAACATTGATTAGCATAAACACACATATAGTTCCATTTCTTTATGTCAGCACAAATGGTAGCCATATCCTTTTTTTATTGGGAACTTGTATTTAAGGCACTTGTCCTTGCTTAAGTCCAAGGATTAGGGAATAATATATTTAGGGAGTACTATAACTGATTTAGTAAGACCTATTCAATGAAATGGTTCTTAAACATGCCCTGACAAAAAATGTAACAATAACTTACTGCCAATTTGCTCTACATGGTTTAAAGAATGTGTACGTTAGAAAACGCTCGATAAAGATTAAGCATTTAAATTCTGAAAGACCTAATTTTCTTACTGAAATTGAGAGCTTCTTAGTGCTCTTAATACTTAATAGATATATGCTTCATTACGAGATTTTTTTTTAAAATATCTTTTAAAAGGTTATTATTTCTTTTTCTCAATCACACTTTTGGTCTAATTAGTTTAAACGATGTGCAATTTTAATTTTTAAGTTTTTTTAAGATTAAGCAAATTTTATTTTGCTTTCAGGTTTACTTAAAACCTTTATATTTTTATTTTCTATTCAAAATATTCATAAATTAAATTGCTTAAAATAGTTTTAAACTTTTTTTTACTCGACTCACCAATCAGAACATCAAATTTTACCAATTGTTTTAGTTTTTGCATATTTTCACTATTTTTTTTATTTCTAAACTTTTAAAATATTCCCAAACGAACTTGCCTATAAATGCTTGAAATAGAGAGAAAGAAAAGGAAGAATAAAAAATTTGAGGTTTAAAATTTTCACTTATTTAGTTGATGAAAAGAAGAAAAAAAAGAGTAAAAACATTTAATCCATCATATATTAGTTTGACTATGAATTTGAGGGCTAGCTTAATGTGATAAGGAGTAAAAACATACAAGATTCTGTGGAGTGTCTATGAGCTAGCTAGGGACACATGCAAAGTGTTTGTGTTTGTGATTATCAAATCAAGGAAGGTTGACCCTTACCTACGATATAAACTTTGATATATCATTTTTTTCATGGACGATAGAAATGAACTCTATGGACTACTCAGATTTTGTTTTCCTCTGTTTATTTAAAGTATTCTATAAAACAATTTTAAATTAAACAACCGTAGTCAAAGGGGGGAGAGGGGGACTCTTTGTTTTAATTAGAAAACTAAAAAAAAAATCCTATTTTTTAGGTAAATTTGTTTTAATAACATTTTAAAAACTTAAATTACTCGGAGGGAGTACGTAGTAAATTAAAACTTACAGAAGGCCTACAACGTACAGATAGGTTACGGTACTGGTTCAGAATTATAAATGACCTATAAATGTAATTTGCAGTTTCAATTCATTATTTGAATATAATAAAATTAATAACATTATATATCTGTCACAATTTTTTTTAGTTTTAAATTAAAAATAAAAAATAATTAAAAGATGTAAATAACTGTTACGTTGGATTTTTAGAATTAATTACAAGATAAAATAATCTAAAACAATATCTACACCAAATAAAAATAATTCTCTTTACTAATAGTTATATAACACATCAAAATCAAAGACAACCTATTGTTCTAATTAATTTCGGGTTCAGAAAACACTTTTCCCCAGTATATATACTATTTACCCAAAAATAATTAAAAGAAAAAACAAAAGTCATATATATGGGCATAAGTTAACACTATTACCATATAGTATAGGGTTGAGGGAAGCTTAGTATCCAGTTCAGCAGTATTTTCACTATTTCTTACAATCATAACCGTTATATCTCCTTCATCCGTATAAATCAAATCTGATACAGAAGAGACCCCACTTGCCTTTGTATCAAACCAAGCAAATAATGATAATTACATTTATCAAATGAAACATAATTTGACTTCTTAAATTAAAAATGTATTGAATTTGAATTTTCTGCATAGAATAAACATAAGAAATTAATCTCACTAAAGGTAGATAAAGGTGGATCAACCGACATCTTTTATAAATATTAATCATTAATAAATTATTTTTTATGATAAAAATATATTAAAAATATCTTTAAAAATATTTATTTAACAATTATTTTTTACTTAAATATTATAAATTGATATTTTTTTTATTTATGACTTACAGATATAAAAAAGAGAGATTAAAAATAAAAAAATCTTAAAAATATCAAAAATATAAATAAAGAATTTAGGAAAATTTTTCTTCTCTTTCATTATTTTCTATTCCTTTTTTTATTCCTTTTCTTTCATCAGTTTCTAAATCTATTTTCAAGTGTAAGATCCCTTATCAATGCAAACATGTATTTTCTTTCTTGTTATCTTTTTTTATTTTTAATTTCATGCATCATTCATTCTTGTATCATATTTGGGGGTTAGGTTAAGTGCTAACAGAGGGTCATCCTTAGTAAAAATACAAGGAAGATTTTGCATGTATCTGTTTTAGGAATTAGTCACTCGACAAAGAGTAATTTCTAATAGAACTAAAAGGAAGGGGTATCTTAATAAAATCATTGTTAGACATAAAGTAATTACATTATGCTCATACATCAAAACAAGCATCTAGAATTAGAACTTCATGCATTTTATTTATTGAATTATTGCAAAGACATTTGGGAGATAGATAGATAAAATATGTTTGTCATCATGACACATCAAAGACAAGTATCTAGATGTGGGTAGAAAAAATCCACCTAATTGATAAAAAAAAAAATCTCAATCAATAAATCTTAGATAAATAAAACATGATAGGTTGTAACATTTTCATCTTATTAAATTTCCTATTATTTCCTTTTGTTCTCTATTAATATTTATTATCTTGTTCTTTTAAATCCATCTTTTATATCTCATCTTATATTTCCCTCTTTGAAAATTATCAATGCAAAAACAAAATAAACTTGATGTGAAACTTTTAAGTTTTTACTACTTAACATTTATTACACTTCTCAAACCGTTAACAATAATAATAAATTCAACAGCTTCACTACAAAAGCCAAAGAGATTATCAGAACGTATAACCAGACCTAGAGCTAGTCATTTTCTCTTCCCTAATAGACTCCTAAGTTGCTTTCAATTATCTTTACTGGAACATGCACCCCTCTTGACCATGAATATTCACTTCACCTCGTTTGCTATTTTTATTGCTTAATTCTTCAATTCTTTATAGAACCTTCATATAAGTTTTGCTCTTAATCACTACCCTCGGCGTAAATAGTCAGCATTTTTTCCTTGCATGTGATCATGGAGAGATCTCACTCTCAGACTCAGTACAGGATGTATGTGAAGAGAGAACAGCACTCACACCTTGGAGATTACTCATCGTGGGAAGAAAGGGCTTTTGCTGAAGACGCAGCAAGGATACTTGGTGGGAACATGTGGCCTCAAAGATCTTACTCTTGCACCTTTTGCACAAGAGACTTCAAATCTGCTCAAGCCCTTGGGGGTCACATGAATATCCACCAAAGGGACAGGGCTAGGCTCAAACAACAAAATCATCTTAGCCCTCATCACAAAAATCATCATTTCATCATCAAATCCTTATTAGGTAATAATAAACTTCATTTCTCATCTGCACCAGAAATCTCCACCCAGTTAGATTGTGGTCTTACTCATCATGCTTGTTATTCTTCTAGCCCTGCAACTACAATCACAACAACCAGACTCTTCTCTTGTATATCATCCACACAAGATCAAAATTGTGGCCACCATAATTTTTCACCTTCTTCTTCTAATTCTTGTTCTTCTTCAATTATCTTGGGACACGTAGGGTCTCCTAATTCAGAACAAGAAGGGGTAGTCAAAGCAAGGGACTATAAATTTAATGGCTTGGGTTGTAGTAATTATGTTGAAACAAGTTTGTCTGTTGGACTGACTTCAATGTTTGGCCAAAATTCATCATCACCAACAACCGTTCCTTGTGGGGACAGATCCAACAACAGTTGCAAGAGACTAAGGAGTAGCATTGTTTCTTCTCTGCCTCTCTTTCCCAAGCCATGTTCAAATGATAAAAGCTCGGCTTTTCAACCTGTGGTACATGGAACGGTTGAAGACTTGGATCTTGAACTCAGGCTAGGGAAACGTAACAGAAACTTAAGTAGTTAATAAATAATAGTAATTTATAGTACAAACTTTGTGAAGTTATATTTAAGTCTCTTATCAGTATTGTTGCTTTGTAATTCTCCTCTTGCCCCTTCTCTCTCTGGATCATCCATTTTTGGTTGATGGAAAAAACTAAAAAGGGAAGAGGACCTTCTCTTTGCTTAAAATTATAAGGTTTACTTTCTTCAAATGTTTGAATACTAATTCTATGATCTTATGTTGCATGTTGCTATCTTTGTTTTTCTTTTTTCCTTCATCAATATATGGTGTTTTGTTTGTTTGAGATCAGTATGCAGTTCAATGAAGGTAAAATGACAAAAGAAGATACATTGCTAAAGCAATTTAAAGAATATACTTGATCTCCAAATTAGTTTTCGATGGAAAATGAAATTTCTGAGCTCTACGGTTTATGTGAAGAGAGATAAAAACAAGATGAACCGTTACAATAACTTTTTAGATAGAATTATATTGGTTGTATAATATTTGTATTTAATTTCATAATAATCTCATTTATTTTTCTAAATTTAAATTAAATGTATCTTCAATATAAAATATTTTTAGACTGCCAACGTCATCTAATAAAATATTATAATAAGTTTATTAATTTTTATAATAAATATCTAAAAATATATATTTAGTACTACTAAATTTTTTACATTAACTTAAATATGAAAATTAAAATTTATTTTCTATTACATTAATTATCTCACTTTTTATATTTTTTCTCCTTTTTTGCTGTACATAAAATTATACAGCTTTATTGTACAATTATAAACTTTTCACAAATCAAGTACTTAAGAATTAAAAAAAATAATAGAAGTGTACTCAAACAATAGTAGTTTACACGTACAAGTTGGAGCATCCAGAAAACTGCAATTTCGGACAAGAATCAAAGAGGAGGAAAATTTAACTGTAAGGTATTGAAGTGGTTAAAGAAAGTGACACTAACTCACACGATTAGAAGTCACTTCAGCTACATAAATTCCAGAAAAGTAAGAGTATTTTTAATGGTGATTCTTAGAGGAAATCTTAATTTTAAAATTTAATTTTCTTAAGATTTATTATTAGAGTTAATAGTCCGATTTCTATGTGGAAATCTGATTCTTTCTAATAGTAGTAAGTTGTAACCTCAATAACCTTCTTACACCATTTATCACTAATAAAAAGGTAGGAAGCGCTTTTCTTATAAATCTATTATCCTCAACAAAGGGGGTGGTTAGACTATATTTTGCACGTTCAAAACCTTACTTTGGATAATGTAAATTGAAATTGATCGACAGATAATACGTTTAAC
The DNA here is from genome assembly GCF_004193775.1 of Glycine soja. NCBI lineage: Eukaryota > Viridiplantae > Streptophyta > Magnoliopsida > Fabales > Fabaceae > Glycine > Glycine soja. Next base: position 45,930,919 of record NC_041003.1, read on the forward strand.
AAATTCGAATTATAGTTTAAGTTTTTTTAACATGATTTTAGCTCTTAAATTATGGTCTGAATAGTAGTAAAAAAAAATGTTACTCTTTCGTTGAATCAAACCATGATTTGCCGACTATAATCCAAATATATTTGTATTCTTTAAAATGAGACGTGGAGTGTTGTAAAGCAACAATGCATTTATCACTCATTTAAATTGAATTGAATTAAATTTACAAGATATTTCAATTTAGATTAACATAAGTTTAATTTCCATAGTTTAAAATATTTTTATACATACATTCAATAAAATTGACTTTATTAAGTAATATTATTAGAGATGATATGGTACAAAAGAAGTATAATTTAATTGATTAAATAATGTGTACAAATTATTTGTAAATTCTCATATATTTGAGTCCTATTCCTTCTTATAAATCAAAAAATAAAAGATAGTATGATAAAATGATTGAATCTTATGAAATATTTGGGTAAACTCACTACATATAAATAAAATTATGATGAAGTCTAGGGTGGACAAGTGGACCATGTGATCTATGGTGGATCATTTTTTACATCCTTGGATTCATCTAGTGCACAGGTTAATTTGGTACACCCTTTGCACATGATTTTTTTCCTCTCACTTTATCTCTTTCCTTTTCCCTGATCGGTAACCAAGGGGCAAAAATCCCTAACAGTTAATTGAAATTAAATCACAATTTTCGTGAAAATAGAAATGCTTGACAAACCCACAACAAAACCAAAAAATGATTCGATTCCATCATAATCTCTCCATAACCAACAATCTAAAAGATGTTCCTTCATTTCATTGTTTGATAAAATCCAAGATGGTCAAGTTTGTAGCTGTGATTTTGTCACATAAGAATGAAAATAAATCTGAAATTTTATTTCCAAATAGCTTAGCTTCGAAGCTTGTAGCAAAGATGACGAAACTCTGCAACTTTGCCCACAAATTGAGTGAAACTCATAATTATAGACAATCTATTAATAGAAGCTTTGATGGTAAATTTTAGATTCCACCTTAGAGATATTGTTGTGATATATTCAATATGAAAAATCATTATTTGGAAAGACCCAAACCATTTGGGAGTTATGTCATCATAATCGCTATTGACATAGGCAAGACCCAAGAAGGTGCCCTTGATGGCAAAGTAAGCTTTTCTCTAAAATTGAAGGGTGTCCATTTTTCATCTCTAAGATTTCTCTCTCTAATGTATGGTGGGTGTTGATCAAGAGAGAAAAAGTGAGGAACTTTGATTGAAGAAATTGGTAAGACTTGACGCAAGGGAAGATCAATCAATTGCTCCCGGCATTGCAAAATCTGCGAAAGAAAGTTTCACGAGCGAGGCATAGTTGCAAATGACAGAAGATACTTATATCACTACAGGCTAAATCATCGTTTTAATGGGACAACAATGGTGAATGACGACGACGGCGACATCACTTCCAAAAGGAAGAAGGGAGAGTGCACCAAATTAATGTGGGAACTAGATTAATCCAATGGTATACAAAAAATGGTCCACTTGACCACCCTAGGCTTCATCTAAAATTCATTTTATTATATATATATATATATATATATATATATATATATATATATATATAACACATATTTAAATCCAATCAAAACACCTAAATATTAACATTGTTAATCCTTGCATGATGCATTAGAATCTTAATTCCCCTCATGACCCCTACACTTTCCAAAATCCAAAGCTTTTAGTTATTTTCCACATTTTCTTGCTAACGCCTCCAAAAACTCAACTAACCACACGGAATCAAATTGAATATATATTATAGTACAAGAGATCGAATTAATGTAGTAAACATTATTGTAATCAACATGGCCTAGCTAGTCTGAAAACATAGGGAGAGAGAGAAGAAGAAGATCACATCATAGGCCTAGTTAACACGTCTTAATTTGTATTTTCTCATGGAACAATATATCCACATGTTGGCTGTAGATGTTACACTGAGGGATCCCCCTCCTCCAATAGGAGCCTATAAGTGTCCACACATTTTCCTGGGAGTTTTACCATTCAGGGATATTTTTTTTCAATTTTTTTATATGAGGATCATATTTAAATTATTTCTAAAAAAATAATCCAAACAGGTATTATAACTTTTTTTTTCTTTTTAACAAAAATCATAAAATGTACGACTTTAGTTTAATTTTTTATTTTATTTACGACTTCAAAATTGTATATATATTTTTTTAACTTACGACTTTAAAATTATAAGTTTTATTTTTTTTTACAATTTTGAAATCGTATTTTTTTATATGTTTAAAGTTTTTTATTTTAGGATTTTTTATTTACTTGAATTTTTTGTTTTCAATTTTTTTAAAAAATTATAAATAATTTTATTTATTTAATTATTAATTAATTAATTTTAATTTTAATTTTACTCGTTATTAGTTTTATTTAATATCTTATATATATTTTTTATATGGTCTTATTTAATATGTCATATAGTTTTTAAATATTTTATATAATTTTTGAATAATGTTTTATCTAAAATATTTTGTATATTTAAAATTTAGATAATTTTATATATTTAACATAATAATAATAGTAATTGTGTATACAAACAACTAAACGATTATTATAATTTTTATTTTTTATGTTCTCTTTAAATTATATTGTTCATTTTATATTAATATATTATGTTATTTTTAATTTAACAACTACTTTTGTCACTCATATTAACTTATAATTTATGAAATAATATTATTTATTTTGTATAAAAGAATTTACTATTAACAACATCTAATAATTCAATAACAAAAGTAGTTGTTAAATTAAAAACAACATAATACATTAATATAAAATGAAGAGAAATATAAATAGTATAAATTTATATTAATTATCTACTTGTTTGTTTTTAATGCACAGTTACTACAATTGTTGAAAAGATACAAAATATTTAAATATTTAAATTTATCTAAACTTTAAATATACAAAATATTTTAGATAAATCATTATTCAAAAATTATATAAAATATTTTTTAAAATATATATTTAAAAATATATAACATATTAAATAAAATCATATAAAAAATATATGCAAGATATTAAATAAAATGAAGAACAAATAAAATTAAAAATATTTATTTAATAATTAATTAAATAAAATTATTTACAATTTTTAGAAAAAATTTAAAACAAAAAACAATACAAGTAAATAAAAATTCTAAAATAAAAAACTTTAAACATAAAAAAACGATTTCAAAGTCAAGTCGTAAAAAAATAAAAAGAAAAAACAAAACTTATGATTTTGAAGCCATAAGTTAAAAAAATATATGACTCTGAAAGTCATAAATAAAATAAAAAATTAAATTAAAATTATAAAAAAATTTACAAATTCCAATAAAAAAAAAAGTGATAATAGATATTATAATTTTTTATTCAAATTCCTAATACATATTACCACTTACCTCCTTTTCAAAAATCATTTGATAACAACCCTATGAAAAAAAAAAAAAAAAAACTACCCCAAAATGGTAAAACTCCCCATTTTCTTTGTGTTTGGAAGCCCGAGAGTGTTCTGCTTATAGTAACGCAAAAACAGTGTTAGCCACCTTGTTATGACACAGACCGTTCCTCCAGAATACACGAGACGATGTCACAGTCACTGTGTCTGAAATTAAACTTGATCAAGTATATATCATGTTTGACTTTATGCTCTTTTCTGTTTACAACGTTAGGAGAGGCATTGCTGTGTAGCTGCAGGGGAATTTACCTTCTTCTGCCTAGGTTCACATGCTGATTGGGAAATTGGTATTGTTATGGTGTTAATCACTGAAATGGGGAAAGCGTGATCCAGAGAGGATGAAGAGAGAGATTAGCTAGAGAGAAAGTGGATTTTCATAATGAATCAGAGTTGTCTTTATTTATAGGGCTGCTGGAAGCCTTTTGGCGAGAAAATTAGTTATGTCACATGTTATCTCTTATTTGTATTATATGGTCTACCTATGTATTAAATGGTTAAGAGATTATACAGGATATAATTATATATTGATATTATAAATTATTATTATTTTTATTATAAATAATGAGATGTTGACATCAAATAGACCTATATATAAATATATTCCTCTTTTAGGCCCATCCTAACATCAATCAATGAATGAAAACATTTTAATCTTTATTTTATGATTTTATTTCTCTTTTTACTCTAGATTAGGTTATTTTCTGTAACCCTAATTTTAAATATGCAACTTACGCCCTATGTCAGTAGTTATGCATATATCAGTTTCTTATTGAAGTCGACACAGCTTTTTTACAAAACCCGACCTATAATATCTAATGTCGGGGTAATCCCATAACAGCTACCCTCAATTAGTCGGTGTTACTTTGTAAAAGTAATGTGAACTTAAAAGTGTAGAAGTGGATGTTTTCCTCATAACAGGTATAGAGATGGATCAATCATCAAATGAAGAAGGCTAAAAAGGAGGGGTAGTGCATTTTCAGTATTATATAAAAAAATTATATATGGAATATATATTTTATAGTTTAATGCATATATTTATTTTTAAATTAAATTTTATGTAGAACCAAATCATACATTCTGTTTGGTGCTTCTAAGTTTATTGGTTGGAATTCAGATATCCTTTATCCATTACTATATATAAGACTTAATTATATAATTTATTAAAATAAAAAAAGTGATTAATTTAGTTTATAATAATATATTTATCTTAAATTTATAATTTTTTTAAAATTATCATTGTCATTAATTAATATTTTTTTCTCTTCTAATAATTTGATAATACATTATTTCAATTTTTTTAACGAGAATTATTTATAATCTAAAAAAATTAGTATAATAAATATTATAAATTGAGTCTTATAAAAAATATTATTTTAAATTTAAATCTTATAAATAAAAAAATATCAATTTTAACTTGTGAAAGTATTTATGTTGTTTTTAGACACTTAAGAGTCCAGAGCGGGTCTGACAATTGCAGCCACCTAGCATGTGTGTGTCTATATATTAGGAGACTTTTGGCAATGCATACGACTAACACAAACATAAACATATCGTCCTATAATTAATCTATTCATTGGTTTTGGAAGAAACTTAATTTGACAAATGACATTTCAATTTCACAAGCTTATTCTCCTACTGTTTAGGTGCTAAGTATGGAAAGCTGATTTTGAGGATCCAACACCTCATGAAGAAGAAGAGAAGAAGAAAATTAGAGGAAAGAAATTCTGTATTTTTCATTCATGTCTTACAGTTTTATTACACATGCATATTTATAGTGTGAATTTTCTAATAGAATTGTGATTTTGTGCTAGAAAAAGATTACAAGCAAATAAATTATATTATTGTTGTTCCCTAATTCTCGACAATCATGATCTCGAGATTTCTTCCTTGTCAACTCAGTCATGAGACTCATGATCATATATGCAGACTTGGTGATGGTTCTTTTTGTTTTTCCTTCTAGCTGCACCCCTTGTTGCTAGATCTACTATTTCCTCTGTCTCTCTATCACCTATCCTCTTAATTTTAAATTTATAAAACTAATTTTATAAAATGATTTTGGAGAATAATGATTTGTGATAGTAATAAAATTCATTATAAAGCTTTTGATCCAACATAGAAGTTATTAAAATCATTTTAACTCAATTAATTTTTTTAATGTGAAGATATATATAAGGATGTTGATTTGTATTTCAACGTGTACAAGCTAAGTGTTAAGTGAAAATAATAATAATTTTGCACCAATAGCTCAAGTAAGGAGGTGGCAATGATACTTGTCTGCGTTGGTCTTCTTGGACAAGTTGTGCAACTTCTTTGGGTTGAAGGCTTGAAGCTCTTTCATATTGAAGTTCAACTAGTTTTTTGCTAAAGATATTGGGCCAAGTGATTGAACATTGCATTCATGGGCTTTATGGTATTTCTCCTAATCACGTGGGCCATGAGGAAAATAGCGTAATGGCTAGAAATCATTATTTCTAATTGTAGAGGTATTGACTATTGAGTAGTTTCTTTTTCTTTCCCCCTGCTTTGGAGGATATCTTATCCACTCCCTATAGCTAACGAAACATTTTTTTCTTACTTCTAACAAAAATATTAATTTAGAACCATCTAAGCATTCTTTTGTCATTTCAGTAAAACAGTAGTAATGATTTTAAAATACAAGAGACCACCAAGAGCATTTTTCTTACATCACCAAGACACTCACAGGACACAATATCACTCAAGTTTCCAGTGATTGACCATATATCACGTTATTTAATAATTTTGGTTTTTATTATTCTCTAGAGCTGAAAGTAATAAACTAAACTTTGATTAAACGATTCTTCTTTCTGAAAACAGAATTACTAAAATAAAATCAAGGCATGACAGTGTCAAATACCTTACAATATCAAGTTTTGTCACATTTGTAGTGGGTTTAAAAGTTTTCTCTTTTTCCAAGAAATTACAAAGATCTCTTTTGCACAACTTTTAAAAAATATATTAATTTAGAAAGGAACATTTCCTATCACATTAATATTAAAGTTCTTAATCTAACTCAGATCTAAAGCAGCACCAAAAGCATTTACAGCAGGTAAAGATTAAAGATCAAGGATATTAATTAATAGTCTATATTAAAAGAGACTATAATAATAGAAGTGAAGAAAAGGGAAGAAAACCCTAGTGTTTAAAAAATCTGACCTCTATTGTATAATTATAAACCACACAATAGAAGCTTTCTAACATGTTGATATTAAAAAATACTAACTAATAAAAAAATATATCTAAGAGGTAGAATGAGGCCAGGTGAGCAACCAATGTGGTGAGAGGCTGACACGTGGACCGGCAAAATCTTGTTTGATTTGTAAACCTAGCTTTACAAATACAAACTGAGATCTCGTTAACTTTTTCATGATTTTTTCTTTTGCCAAAACCTCCAATATGCCAGCAAATAGTCATAGTCACAAGGCCACTTTGTACAGTTAGTAATTACTGTAATGGTTGCACTTTTATTCTTCAATCCATCCACAATTATCTATAGTTTTTATATTTTTAAAATAAAATAAATTAAGTTTTTCTTATAGATTAAAATTTATTTATATACTTAATATTTATACGAACTCTCTCTGAAAAGTTGTTAGTTAAAAACGCTGCTTCTGCTTATGTTTTTTTTTATATATATATAAAATGTAGTATAGATTTTAAACTTTCAACTCAAAGTTACTTTTGATCACATTTAATCAAATTGAGATTCTGAGACAATACTATTTTTATTTAACTACTTATAATCAAACATTTATATTTTTATAAAATCGTTTTATTTTTTTGTTAAATTTTATATAATCGAGTTTAATGAAACTCAAAATCAGTTCTCTTAATTTTCATTACGAAACCAAAAACATTCAAATCAAATTTGGTGTCTCCTTTCTTCTGTCATATTTCCTACTTTTAAAGTTAAACAACAACACATCAATACAAGAAACTAAATAACCAAAGAAAAATATTCTTATTCAAAAGAGAGACATTGTTTATTAATACAGAAAAAAATAAAAAAGAATAATTTATTCGAATTTCTGCATAATATTGGGGTTATTATATTATCCCACCGTATAACACGGCGTTATAGCCGTGACATTTGTCTACTATTCAACTCTTATTTATGCGTGTATACTGGCCTTCTGGTGGTGGCAACATGGTAGGGATACATCATGCATTAGGCTTCATTGGAAATTGCAGAGCCAAGTGCCTCCCATTGTTTTAATTTGCCATAAACAACACGATACTAAACGTTATGGCATTAAAAAAATAAGAATGTCAATGTCATAAGAGAATACGAATGATACTAGAGTACAAAAATTGAGAAGGCTGGCTAGTTATACAAATAATTTGTAAATATAAACACAGGATAGTAGCATAAGTTTTGAGATTTTTTTTCGTATACAAAAGTTATTATAGGACATAGAAAATATTAAATAAGAGTTTAGTAACTTTAGTTAAGTTATTTATTCAAATGCATCATTAGTCTTTTTAGGTGAATAGATGTGTAAAGTGAAAAATAAGTGTATAATTAACATTTATCTAAATGGTTTAATTGCACATTATATCTTATTATTTTCAAGATTTTTAGAATTGTGTCACTTAATTTTATTCACATATTTTAACCCTTATTAAAAAATAAGGAACAAGATGTACAAAAAAAAATAAGGGTTAAAGTACAAGAAAATTTGAATGTAAAGAAATAAAAACAAAAAGTACAATTAAGCTGTTAGAAAAATGATTTAACTACAAAAGTCACTAAATCATTTAAATTGTTTAATTTGTAAATAATTTTTTTTATAAATATCATTATTGTACTTGATAATTTTATTTTTAATCATTAAATTATATAAATTGTTTGTTAGTTAAATTAAGATTAAAGTTTAATTATATAAATAATTTATAATATTAAATATCAATAAATAAATTTTTATAATTAAAATAAAAATATTTAATAGATAAAATTACCATCTTAACATTTTCACCTCATTTTCTTTTCATCTCTCTATTTTTTTTATCACATCACTTATATTATATTATTTATGTTAGTATTATTATATTTAATCTATACTATTTTTAAAACTAAAATAATAATTTTTAATGTTAAATAAAAATAAATAAACTTACACAATGGTAATATTTTGAGAAACCAAAAGTACAATTAACAAATACAACAATGATATATGTAATATTTTTATTTATAAAACAAACAAATCAAATGTGTTTGACATTTACACCACTAGAGAACGAAGGGGTTAAGGGTTTAATTCCACTTCCAACATTTTTATCATTCTTATAAAGGTTTTATTTAAAATTATAGTTTTATCTTTTTTCTTTTAATTCTTTTTTATATATTTTAGTCGTCAATGTATATTATGTTAACATGTTAATGTCACGAGATAGTTAATATTGTTATGTCAAAAGGCAACAAATGGTGAATTAATAAAATAAACAATTTGTAAAATTTTAAAATAGAGTGAAAATTGTGGGAAAAAAATTGACCTGACAAAATTTACGAAACTGTAAAAATAAGAAGTCAAAATATGCAATTAAACCTATTTCAATTAAAACATCTTATAATCTTATTAACTTTTTGACTTTACAAGTTTGTTCACTTTGAAGGAACACATCCAGATACTAGGTTCTCAAACTCAAGCAAAAGAACGGACCCTTTTAATTTAACTCATTTTCTTTATGATTGACTTTGGTTAAATTCACCTACTTGCATTTAATATAACAGTAAAAGAGAATATTAATGCTCGTAAATTTGGCCATTTTTTTTATTTTTTGTGTTTATTTTTTTCTATTGATTTTAGTTTTCATAAATTTTAAAATGTTTAAAAATAATAATTATACCCTGTGGTCATGTGGCTAACAGTTATAATTTTCTAGTATCTTTGTGTTTCTACACTTAAGGATCTACCCTGTGGGACTTTATACCCTCTTATTGATTGTATGACGACCAGTCATAGTTTCTTAATTAGCCTTCTCATGCTTTTACACTTAAGGCTACGAGGTTGTGTACTCTTGTATCGTATGTCAATCCATCATAATTTTTTAATCTATTCGTATTTTCACACTTAAGCTTATTGAACTATGTACCTTTTTGGTCATGTGTTGATTGAGCCTTTTTAGGTTGCTAGTCAACCATTGACTCAGTGGATGATCGACCATTGTGGAACCAACGCAACCACTAAGACAATCCTATGCCCACATCAGAGGCCACACCTCCTAGACCTAGTGTAGCTGCCTAAGACGTGAATATGATGATATCAGAATAACAACTAGATCAGGGTATGAAGAATCGTCCCAAAAATATTGAAGTTCAATCAAATACATGTTGAGAACAAATATAACTTAAGATTTAACCTAAGAACAAGTAAATTACACATATACACTTAAAATATTTATAGCTTAATATCCTAAACTTTAGAGACAACCTATCTAAGAACAAAAAATAATAGTAACTATTTACTAGTGATGGAACATGCATATAGATACGTTACATCACATATATACTCAAAAGGATTGGTAACATAATAATTAACCGTATGTTAACTCATCATTAAGTGATATCAGTAATTATTTTCAAAAAAAAATTGTGAGAATTAAAACTAGTAATTTTTTGAAAGATTAAAAACTAAATGTAAACCATATATTTATACAAACTAAAATCATATTCGAGTGAAAAATAACTAGTTTTTTTGAAAATTAATGGAAAATATTATCTGAAATATTTTAAGTCCCAGTATATAGGAAAAAAAATTGTTTTACACATAATTTTTCAGGGTACGTAGTATGATTGCACCTATATTTTTTTCACGTTGGTGTTGAATGCTATCCATCCTACTACATGGCCCACATGCTTCACTGTTTGCTATACTTTAATTAATGACTCATCATGTGATAAACTATGTTAATCAACAAATAGGACACATCAAGAGATAATAAAGCAGTGAAAGCAGGCAATCCCAATGTTTACTTATATTAATAAAAATATGTGGGCTTTGATTGCTCCACTTAAACATATAGGTCAAGCAGAAACCCAAACCCGGAAGAGATATTATAAAAATCATTCAGTTCATATATATATATATATATATATATATATATATATGTGTGTGTGTGTGTTATTGTTTATTGAACAGACTATTGAGTTTATGAAATGAACGTATGACTCATATCTGTATAGATATTTCCAGCTTGATTGGAGGAGAAAATAACATGTGACAGGTGTCAGGCATCGAATGAAATATCTTGATAAAAATAATTAGTTTTTGTTTTTCATAATTGCTAGTGGACAACAGAAACTGACATTAATTTGCAAATTCTAAAAGTAGCGAGGGAGATATAAATTATTGATAGTCATTTTTTATTCATAATAATAAAAAACGAAAATATATTAACATGTTTATGGTAATTCAGACACATTATTTAACTAAAACTTTGTTTCATAGAATTTTCTTGTATTATTAGAAATATAAAAATAAAAATATATATTCACATATTTGTTAGGAGGTTATAAAAAATAAATAAATTATCTTTTTTTTAAGTTATATTTTCATATTTACACACTTTTTATTCACGTGTTAAGGAGAGATCGATGTGAAAAGATCCAACCTCATATAATTTCAAATTTTACTTCATTTTTTATTTTAAAATTTAAAAATATAACATATTTTTAGATGCGACTAAGAATAACATTACTGATTATAATATTTGTTTAAAATATGATTTTTGAGAATACAACATCATACTGTAACACCTCCTGTGATATAAAGATATTTGGTTTTGATTTTCGTTTCTTTTTATTTTAATCTCTGTAAATTATTTTGTTTTATTTATGTTGATGGTAAATGATTACATAACTAATAAAATTATAAAAAAAATGGCATTTCTTATTTATATAATATGGATTAAAATAAAAAAATATTTTAAAACAAGAATAAAATTTAATGAAAATTTTTATGTTTATAAATTTTTTTTTATTTATAGGAATCAAACTTATATACTGTAAAATTTATAATAATGTATACACATTATTTAATCAATCGAGTTGGACCTTTCATGGAGGTTGGAGGTCGGATAGTAATATCATAAATCAAAAGCAAGTAATTATTTTAATGAAATTAAAAAAATGAAAATAACTATATTAAAAGATAAAATATCTTCCACTATAAGTTAATTTGTTTTATCGCCTGGCCCAACTCGTCCAATAACTCATTGATAGTTGACATTGAAAAATGGTCTTTGATAGTGATGACGTTGAGAGCACGGTAGTCAACACAGCAATGCCAACTCCCATCATTTTTATCGACTACCAAGACAAGAGATGAAAAAGGGCTATGACTCTGTTGGATAAGGCCAACGTCGAGCATGGTGGAAACCTATTTCTCTAGCTTCGCCTTCTGGTAATAAGGATACCAATAAGGCTTAACGTTCATCGGGAAAGTGTTTGGAAGAATGTGCATGTGATGGGTAATGGTGCGAATGGGTGGTAATTGATGTGGTTTTGCAAATATGTTAGCAAAATTATCAATGATGGCGGTGATGAAAGGTGGTGTAGTTAGAGGTGGTGCGGGTGATGGTGTATGGAAAGGCTGGGTTGGGTTTGGCACTGGGATTAGTTGGTATAAGGCTAAAATGTTATTGGTATGAGCAAAATGCCTAAGCTGCTGGGCTGAAGCCTAAGCTGGGAATAAGGAGGCAACAGTGTGAAGGATAATGAGCTGACCCAAGTGGGTAAATGACATATGCAGTGTGGTATAGTCTATAGTTATGGGCCCTAGTAATTTTAGCCATTGGACCCCGAGGACGATATCGGCACCACATAGGGGTAAGTGGTAAGGTCAAGGTCGAATGAGTGGCCTTGGATGTTGAGGGTAACACCGAGAGAAATGGTGTCGCACACCAAAGTGTTATCATTACTAATCATTCTACTTATTTGATCCTTATAATTTCATCATTTGTACCTTTTAATTCTTATAGTTTTAAATTGGTTTTTTTAAGTCTCTTAATTTATATTTTATTTATCTTTTAGTTCTTGTAATTTGAAAGTAGGTTTTTAGTCCTTATAATTTGCCTTTTAAATATCATTTAGTCCTTTTAGTTTAAAAGTGATCTTTTTAATTCCTATACTTTATATTTTAATTCATTTTTAGTCATTATTATCAAAATATGAGTAATACTATCAATTATAATTAACTACAAAAATTAGCAAGTAATTCATAGCTAATTTATCGCAAGATAATTTGTAATAAAAAATAGTTGATAATTTATAACTAATTTGTAGTTAATTATTTTTATATATTTTTTTATAATAAGAACTAAAAGGTAATTAAAATATAAATTATAGGACTAAAAAAAAATTAAAATCTAAATTATAAGAACTAAAAAAATCAATTCCAAACTCTAAAAACTAAAAGATATAAATCATGAAACTATAAACATCAAATCTCTCGTTTAACCAAATATTAATTACTCCTTTTAATAATATCCATAAGAAATAGTAATTACATTGGTAAATATATAGTCATAACTGTTTAATGCAGTGGAGTGGATGAAGGTATTTTAGTCAAATAAAATTATTCTGTTATGAAAACAATATATTTAATAAATAATATTACTTTTTTTATAAATATTTAAATATTTTATAAAAATAAAAATAAAAAACTAGTAAAAAAACACTTTTCATTCTAGAAATATTGTAAAAGTTTAAAAACTATTAATCATAATGAATTAGGTGTGTGGATTATTTAAAAGAAAGATATGAAATGAGATTGGGAGAGAGGGAGTAATTAGGCATTTGTGAGGGGGAAGGTGGCGTGGATGAAGTAGTAGAAGAAAGGAGGGTGGAGGGGCCATTGAGCTCCACGTAGATAGTGGCCACGCGTCCCGTAAGCATATTGGCGCAAGCGACAATCACCTTTGACATGCCATCCTACACGTCTTCTAATCCCCACTCTTACGTACGTCCTTTTCATTGGACAATCGGAACCAGCAGGTAGCCAGCACTAGTAGACCCAACAGCGCTCTTTCTCTCTCTCTCACCCCTTCAAACTTTCAAACCCAACCCTCTACACACCACACACATTCACCACTTTTGTCCCTTCTTCTCACGCTCTTCAATGAGTTTCATGAAAAGAATAAATTCAAATAATGTCATAGAAACAAAATTATCAGATTCATATTATCTTCTGAAATTTTATCTCTAAATAGTAATATCTTCTTTACAACCAAACCAAGACTTAACTCATCTTTTTGTTACAATTGTAACTCCTTAATTTATCAAGGGTATTATTTATCAAGATATTATTAATTAGTGGTGTATAAATACTGGTTAAAGAATTAAAAGAGAGAAGTTTATATTATAAATTATTTGGGAGTATATTTAAACAAGATAGGAGAGTGTATTAAAAAATTACCAATATTAACTTGTTTTAAGTTTTTAAGTTTTAAGAGTTTTATTATGATTTTTTTTATTAAAAATTATGCATACTATTGAGTTAAAGCTCTAATTCTAATCAAATAACAACACATAAACTTGTAAAATATTTTGTCATATTATATCCATATGAAAGGAAATGAGGTTAAATATTTTAAGAAAGATTTTGAATTTAAATTTTGTATCATTGATTGTCATGGTAGTAAGAATTTTCAAGTTTAATCAAAAGTTTTGAATTAATTTTTAGATACATAACTATGTCAAATATTTGATGAGAAAATTTTATCACTTATTTTGCTCCTACATGCTAGAGTGAGATTATTTTTAATGAAAATACCTATAGTCTATATTAGAAAAAATAATTTAGATTTTATGATTGAAAAAATATGATTAAAAGAATTTTTTTTGTTAAGATTTATTTGGTAGAATAGAAAAAGTAAATAAAAGATGAGATGGTAAAAATAGAAAATGTATTAGTTTAAGAGATATTTATTTTCATCTTCTAGAAATAAAAGACAAAGAAAGTAGTGAAATATTTTTTTTATAATAATTTTCTCTTTCAATTTATATTCAATGAAAAGTAAAACTTACTCAAATTAATAATTTTTAATTAACGATAAATAAAATATTAAAAAAAAGTGTCAGATAAATAAAGTGTCGCTAACCTTCCTAATAATATCATTGAATGCGGTAGACATGTTTCATAATAAAAATTCCAAATAAAAAGGATTTGAAAAGAAAATCCACGTATTGCCTTTTGGCTTAAAAACGAGATTGATATTTGAGTCTTTTTGTTTGCGAGCCGTCAACGATGGGAGATCAGAATCAGACAAGAATCTCGTATTCTACGATGTCGCCACGTGCTAGAATCCTCCGGTTGGTGTCAGAGTGAAAAGATAAAAAAATAAAATAAAAACGCGAAGGAAAAAATATTGAGCGGGTGAGAGAGAGAGAGTGTTGGTAAAGGACCACATGCGTGTCAGAAAAGGAACAAGTTTCGACCTACCGTGCGTCCTTCCGATTGGTCCACGTGTTGGATCAGAAAAGAAGGTACCCACGTGCCAGAATCATAGGTTGGGAGCGGTACGATGAAGGGCTGGGATTGCATCTGGGTATTAAATGGTTCGACGTCATTCCAACTGTATATGTCGGGTGGTGCCCGTGACGGTGACGGGCAGGTTGTGTGGCCCCCAGGTGACTGCCCCGTTGCCCCTCTTCAAAAGCTTCTCCTCCAACGCCATTTCAACCGATCCTGCGTTTCATCTCATATACTACTAACACCCTCAGAACCGTTCCCCACTTGCTTTTCAATTTTCTTTTTTTGCCCTTTTCGCCGCCCTCAAAGAGTTCAAGGATTTATACAATTAATAGTTTTTTAATTTGGAATGGCTGGAATTTGCTGTGGAGTTGTTGGAGAATCCGGAGAGACTTCTTCCTCTTCAATCGAACCCACCTCGCGCCCCTCCGCTCGCCGGAGTTTGGACCTTTTGCCTTTGAGATACATAGCTGCTGACGTGTCAGTCCCGGCGCCGGAGAACAGCCGGAAGCGCCAGAAGCTGGATCGGTGCGTTTCTTCCGCAAGGGAGTGCGAAAACGCGGTTCAGAGTTCCAAATCGAAGGTAGCTAAGGCTGTTCGGAATCGTTCTTCCAAGATTCTTACGTTGGACTCGACAAGTCCAACAGTTTACGAGGGGTGTCTGAGGTATGGGGTAACGTCCGTTTGTGGAAGGCGGAGAGACATGGAAGACGCCGTTTCGGTCCGTCCATCGTTTTGCCAGGAAAATTTATCTCAAGATGATAAGAAAGAGTTTCATTTCTTCGCTGTCTTCGACGGCCACGGATGCTCACATGTAAATAAATTGAATTATAAATTCAAATTACTAATCCTTTTATTTTACTCCGATCTGGTTTTTTAATTAGTTTTTTTTTTCTTCTTTCTATAGGTGGCGACTATGTGTAAGGAGAGGTTACACGAAATAGTGAAGGAAGAGATTCACAAAGCGAAGGAGAATTTGGAATGGGAATCAACGATGAAGAAGTGTTTCGCGCGCATGGACGAAGAGGTTCTCAGGTGGAGCCAGAACAACGAGACTCCAAATTGCAGGTGCGAGCTTCAAACCCCGCACTGCGACGCCGTAGGCTCCACCGCTGTCGTCGCCGTCGTCACGCCAGAGAAAATCATCGTCGCCAACTGCGGCGATTCACGCGCCGTGCTTTGTCGCAACAAGGTAGCCGTCCCACTCTCCGACGATCACAAGGTAATAATAATAATTAAGAGTTTTCTTATTTCTTTTGTTTATAGGTTTGGGATCTGAATTGATATGGTTGGCGCGTTCTTGACACGCGCGAATGATTTGGGTTGATTGTGGTGGCTCCACTAACGGGTAGTGGAGGATAAAAAGTTGGTTCGTTTGTGTGGTCATGTGCACTAACTTTTTTGGTTCGGTTTTTGGTTTTGAGCAGCCGGACCGGCCCGACGAGTTGCTTCGGATCCAAGCCGCGGGAGGGCGCGTGATATATTGGGACCGGCCTAGAGTGCTTGGAGTGTTGGCTATGTCCAGAGCCATAGGTGAGTAATCCACAAACTTTTTTTTTTCTTTTAAAATACACGCGCGGCGTATTATAGCAGAGTGGACGGTTCTGGATTATTAATGTTGTGGTCGTGTTGTGCAGGGGACAATTATCTGAAACCGTATGTAATTTCGGAACCGGAGGTAACGGTAACGGAGCGGAGTGACAAGGATGAGTGTTTGATACTAGGGAGCGATGGGCTTTGGGACACGGTGCAGAACGACACCGCATGTAAGGTGGTGCGGATGTGTCTGAACGCGCAGAAGCCGGCGTCTCCGGTGAAGGAGATGGCGGTGGACTGCTCCGACAAGTCGTGCTCCGACGCCTCCATTCTTCTGACCAAATTGGCGTTGGTGAGGCAAAGCTCCGACAATGTTAGCGTGGTGGTGGTTGATTTGTGGAGAGACCAATCAATGGCAACAACAAAAGGAATTAATTAATTAAATTTTTAAAAAATGCTAATCAACCGCCCCAAACCTAAAATGGGAACTGTGCGTGGACACCCTTTGATTTTGTGGAATTTTGTTATTGACAAAAAAAGGGAAGAAAAATGAAGGGTGTTTACGTAGTGCTGATTCCATGTGATTGTAATTAAAATAGTAGGGTGAAATTTGTAATTTTCAGGATATTATCAACGAACCTTGGGAAATTTTAAGAGTAGTGTGTGAACCAAGAGGTAAATCAGGCTCTTGAGGCATCGTTGTTTTGGTTGTAATTAGATATATAATTGAAATTGAAATCAGCTTGGATCTATAATGTCGCCAATTTTGTTGTTTGGTTTCCATTTAAGAGGGAGGGGATGGACGTTTTTACTGTGGGGGGATCATTCAAGGGGATGAGAAAATATGAAATATGGGGCTTTACCCGAATGTTAAGAACCTAACACTTCTATTACGGTTTGTCTGTCATCCATGGTTATAAAAAATACGTCTATTGATACTTATAAAAGTAATTACATATAACATAGTGATGGGTTCAATTTGCGTTTTTATTTGGCAAGATTTATATAAAATTTCAGTTACTTTTAATTTAACAAAGAAAAATTAACGTTGTTTGGTATATAAAAAAGGCATTTTACTCTTATACTACTACCAGAATAGTTTAATAATATTACGTTTTGACACTCAACATCAATCAATTGATATTTTGAAAATAACAATTTCAGTACTCATAAAGCTGTTGGCAATGGTTGTGCTTTGTAGAATGTTGAAAAATCAAGCCATACATACGAAATTACGATTTACGAATGATTGACATGGAATAAAAAACATTCATCTCTCATCGTTCTGCACAAATATAACTAACTGTGATGCTTCTATAATCTGAACTTGCCTCTGCATTTATTATCTGCTTACAAGTAGAGATGTAGATTTTAATAGCAGTCTTGTTGATCCAGTTACATTTTGTATTTTGACTGACTTTGGTACCTCGTCAGTTCTAACCACAAGACTATCACTTGGATTAAGAAAGAAGTTGAGATCTTCAAACTATGATTATAGTTGGTCTTTTGGTTCTTTTTTTAGAGTTATGCATTGAGAATCACCACTTGCAGTTCATAAAAATTGTGAGCAATTGGGCTAGAGCACAACGAGTAGGATGAAAACGATTGTATTAATATGATGGCTTTTTTTTTTATAACAGATTTCAAGTAGTAGACCAATTTCAATGTGGTACCTTTGAAATCCATGTGAAGGACCTAGCGATTTTATAGTACTGTGACTCTGAGCATATTTAACATAGAAACCAAACTATTCAAACGGGCAGTTACAGATATTGATGCTGAACTTGTCCATGTTTATATAAATCATCTTCCTGCTATTATATTCTATTGCTGGAATTTATACGGTTGCTCAAAATGCCCCGTGCATAGCGAAGATGTTATAACAATTAAACAGAAACGTTTGAGGAAAACTGAATGAAAGGAGTACATGAGAAAGATCTTTAAAAGAAAATTGGAAAATGCTTCAAGAAAGTCACATGGCATTTCGTTTGGATCAGATGAAATTGCTAAACGACTCAGTTAAGGGACAAGTTAGCCTTCAAGTCACAACTTGGGAATGTTGGTGCCCATCTAACCGTGCCAGTCTGAAGTGTTTTCTGCGCTTTCATTGTACTTATGCATTGAAAATTGAGGTTAACCTAAACACAAGTACAAATAAATAGAAATAGTTTTTCAAGTAATCCAAAATTGATGTTGTATACTTCATTCTTTTCAGCAACTAGGTAAGCATAAAGAAAAGTCACTGAAAATATTTCAGTCTACTCTATTTTCTCAACTTTAACAACATGATGGGAATTGAATAATGCTGAACCATCTAAAGACTTGTCAAAATCACTCATACAAAAGTACACAATACTATGGCCTCAACGGAAAAGGAAGATGTCTCAAACTCATGCACCAATTTCACCATCCAAAATTGCATGCCTAGTTAAAACAATCTCTTTAACAAGATTTCTGTAAGTGAATGGTCTAACAACCGCTCGCAAAAATAGCTCTGGAGGAATTTTGCTCTTCTTATTCCTTTTTCTCCATGGACCAACCCCAATATACTTCCACTCTTCTTGACTGACCTTTGCTTGCTTGCCTCTCAAGTCAGTTTCATCTCCATCTACTGAGTGCGCTGTTTCTTCCTCTTCTTTGTTCATCATAAATTGCTTCTTACTCAACTTCTTATTGAACTCAAGAGTCTTCTTTGCCAGATTTTCCATTGCTTCTCCACTACTTAATGCCTTTTGAAACTCCTCGTTCCAGTTAAAGTCCTTCTCATCCTCATCTGAAAGTGTATCCTCTTCCATGGCATGAAATTTTCCGTCTTTGCTTTCTTCCATGTCCATGACTAGATCTTGGTCTTCGTCACCATAATCATCAATCAAATCCTCTTCATCCTCATCCTCATCAGTAATGTTAGCATCACCATCACTGCCTTCATCCTCAATCCAATCTAGAATCTCAGTTTCGTCGGGATCATCAAAAGTAGCATCATCTTCTTCATCAGGAGCATCACAACCCAGCTCCATCTCATCCAACTTAGCCTTCCACTCTTTAGTATATGGATGTAACAATTCCACTGGATGATTCAACAGAAACTCCAAGCATTTTGACATTTTCTCATCACTCAATTTCTGATATGCATTCACCACATCATTGACAAGTGCCTTTTGATTTACCTTCACAATCTTACACAATCCACCAAAATAAGTACACAACTCAACACTACCATCATCATTCTCTAACTCAAAAAGAAAATCCTGTTCTGTTTTAGGATTAAGAAATGGAATTATTGGCTTGAAAAAGTCATCCTGTGGCTCAAACCTACACTGGAAGACTGGCTTCTTCACATATACAATATCAGGTCTCATCCATGCAGCACATTGCCCTATCGATGACCTAGCCTTGTTCCCAAGTCTGCCCATCAAATTCCACTAATCTAATCTCTGCTTGCCAGCTTCAAGTACTACTTCGCTAACTAACGTCCATTGCTGCCAAGGAAGCTCTGAAATTTTCCATCTTGGGTGCCTTACAAATACACAAAAATACTTTAATTTACTTTGATCCGGCCGCTTCAATTTTTCCCCATACTCTTCAGCCATTTCACCTTGTTCAATCTGCTCCCACTCCTCATGGTCCTTCACTTCACTGATTATTGTCACACACTCATCGGAGAACCGACCCCGAACTGGCTCGCCAACAACAACTCCACGCCAAGAGTAGGTCCATATTGACCATACTTGTACCAATCATACGGATGACGTAAATTTGGATCATCCTTCTCCATGAACCGGACCATTCGATCATAGCCAAGGCCAATTTGTTGGAGCTCATCCTCAGTGAAGTTATCGGGATAGTTTCCACCTCCCTTCGGGTTTTTCAGCATACTTCTTGCTTCTTGCCCTGTCATTGCGCTTCAACCGTCTCCAGAACTCGGCATTGCCTTCAATTCGACCGCTGGGTGAGCCATCACCACCGGACTTCTTGCTACGAGCAGCGTAAGACCTGAGGTCCCTTGTGCACCGTGAATTCCGCCCCAAAATTGAGAATTCACTAATTGGTTTATGGCTTTGGGAGAATGAAACAACTGCAAAGCGTTTCTGTGATCGGAATTTTAGGTTTAGGGTTTTTTGAAAAGGTTTAAGAGGAGAAAATTGAAGGTAAGTTGAAGATGGATTGAGTGTTGTTGGCAAGAATTCACTTCTAAAATGCATGAGGTCCATCTCAAAAAGCATTCGCTACCATCAACTAAACACCTAAACAATATCAACACAAATTAGTGTTTCACACTTGAAAAAGCGATAAATGTTACTCATCCAAACAATATCAGCACAAATTCAGTGTTTCAAGCTTAAAAAACTAAAATCATTACTCCTGGGTTGGCACATAAAGTATGAAAAATTGGCAAATTTAATCAACAAACTTAAATTAAAAAGAAGAAGGAAGAAATGTAATCAGAAAAAGGATCGTCTCCCCCAGCCGTTCAATTCTACTGCTATATGTAAACAAATGGATAAAACTCAGAAAATTCAACCCGTACCGTACTACACAGTGAAATTAAGTAAAAAGAGATTTTTTTTTTTGCAAAAACAAAAATGAAAAGTGGGGGTCAGCGGCGTAGAAGAAGTAGTACAGAGAGTGTACCATAATGTATAAGATTAAACTCACTGAGCGAGAGAAAGATAGTGAAAAACGAAGAAGGCGGCGTCGAAGTGTTTTGTTGCTACTAAACTAGAATGCTGAACAGGGCATCGGAACATGAAAAATTTTAAAAGATAAATAATAATAATAATTGTAAAAAATGATTTTTTTTATCAATTATAACATAATTTATTTTAAAGAATTGTTGTAGTTAAAATAAATAATTTATTATCTAAAACAGTTCTAATCAAAACAAACTTATACTAAATAAATTGTAGTTCTGCCACAACAGTTTGCTTTTGGTATTCCAGTCTTAAATAAATGCCTTTTATTCTTTTATTAAGTAAATAGTCAAAATTCTCAAATTATTCTAAAAAATACAGACGAGATTGTATTATATAAAACACATGATTATTTTAAACTAAAAATGTGATAAATAAATAAATAAATATGATAAATAGTTTTTGGTTCATGTCAAATATAAAACATAATACAATAATATCATCTAATTTGTTGTCTGAGATGTACTTAAAATTGAATAGAATTAAAATATATATTACTCTTATCTTACTAATACATCTTATCTTAGTCTAACATCTTAGTCACCAGAAGAGTCTTACCATATGAGTAATTATTCAAATCATTTATTTATAACTTCAACTAATGTTTAGCCGATCCTTTAAAAAAATAAAAAACTATTGTCCAACACACGTTTGTCTATAATTTATTAAATACAATAACGACACTTAGTTAGGTGCATGTAAATAGTAAGGGAAAACATAATGATCCAAAATCACTTGATAATTTCTTCTTAATTGTATTAAGCCTTTTCATGTACCTTTAATTTTTTCTCTATTGTATAAGTCATAATTGTAAAATATTCACGATGATTAATCTTCATAAAAAAAAATATAATTGATCATTTTTAATGAAATCTTTCTTCTTAATCATTTTTTTTCCATTTCCATTCACAAGAAATAGTCAATTTAAATACAAAAATGTTTATATTACACTGAACAATATTTTTTTCTTTTAAATTCTATTTAAATTTATTAAATTATACCTCTTTCATGATTTTAAATATTTCTAGTATTTTTTTTTACTTTCTAGTATACTCCTTATTTTTAAAAAACTTAAAAGCAACCCGCCCACCTTTGGTAATAAATGAAAATCGTGAAGCCTTGCCACACTTACTCTGTAAATAGCGTATTTTTCAACAAAAAGGAATAAATGCCCATCTTTTTGGTGTTACATTAGGATATTTAAAAAAAAAAAAAAAAACTTTTTCAGAAGATTTTAAATTAGGCCTTAAAATTCTTTTTTAGAACATGAAATAAAATCTTTTGTTGTCTAGAAAAAGAAAAAACATATCATGAAGTTGCATCACTTGCATGTCTGAGTTTAGCCAACGCAACTAGTTGCTTTGACGTCTGGAAGCATCGGAACTAGTACTAACAGAAAATCAAACATGTACATAGTATGCAATTCGATGAGGATGTGAGTAATGCATGAAACAAATTACGATTGGTTACAACAAACTAGTAAATAAGAAGCCATGGATTTATGATTATCCACGCTTATTTTCATAGCAAGTTTTCATAAAGTTAAAAAAACACTCAACAGATCTAGGAGTGAAATGGAGAAATCCCCAGTCACGAGAGATGGTGAGAAACAGAGTAGTTACCCGTTTTGATAATAATATCAAAATCCAGAGAAAGCCCGTTTAACTTAAATATGCCAGATGTTCGGCCTAAAAACTTTGTGATATGCAAATAAATTGATTTTATAAACAAGTTAAATGATGCACCCTCTATACCTACCCCATCTGCTCTGGCGATCTGATGTCAAGAACCAGCAGACAAAAACAAGAAAGTGTGATATTTACACTTGCATCGTCCTCCTATTCTTCTCTTCTAAAATGAGTGTGACCCTATTCTGTTGATTTCCCCATTGAAGAGATAAAAAACAAGTGAGCGAGTTTGCATTAACGAAGGCGCTTATCACAAACCAAGACCCTATAACTTGCACGAGGACCCTCAGCTGTATCTTGCAGTGACATTTGCCAGCCCATAGCCTTGCCAATCTCCATAAGCTCATCCATGATGGCAAGAGTATCACGGATGTATGCCCGTCCACCAGGCCTTAGTATTCGATCCATCTCAAGCATAATTGATGACAAATTGCATCTGACAAGAAAAAAAAATGCAACAATAGTATAATTTTCCGCAAAAGCACCAACAAGTTACAACATACAAAACCAAACACACAGTAAGCTTGAACAAGTTAGTTATGTGCAATAAGCATAGATGGAGTCATAATACATGGTCTAAACGAACAATGAAGTATGAAAATACAAATATAACTTATTTGTAGATGGACAAATTTTAGATGTATATTACTAAGGCATAACTGCATAAGTGTCTGAATTTAATGGCATCAGTATCTGCTTAATAGATTACTATGGCAAGGAAGGATGAGTAACAGATCGGATATTCAATCCATTTTACTCTGCTTAAGAGAAATAATATGTAGAGTAGAGGTATGCTTCCTATTCCTATGGACAACAGATCAAAAACAAAAATGAACGAACAGAAAAAGAGGTAAAAATCTGTCGAGCCATCTCACAGGTCAACCTGACATATTTTAAATATACCACTCATTTTTCATTTTTATCAATGCAAACACAAAATTACCCAGAAAAAGATAGAAGAGAGACAAGTGGAGAAAGTGTACCTTTTCTTCTCAACAGAAAGCAGATTTGCAGCATGCAGTAAATCATAGGTTCTCGGGTAGGTGTCAAATGGTTCACACCTGAATTAGAAATCATAGAGAAATATTACAACATTCTGACACGTTCACAAAATATTGGTACAGGTCATTTAGTATGTGTTTAATAAAATAAGCTCAATAAAATACCAGTCATGCATAACTCCAATCAGCCCACGGTCATATATGACAGGCAAGGTATTTGGACCACTAACAGGAACCACATTCATAACCCAACTGTCCATACTCTGATCAATCAATGCAGCTGCAAATCTGCAAAGCACTCAAATATATTAAAAATACTAATCAGAAAATCCCAAATTCATATTATAACAAGAAAGGGAATAGGATAAAGACAATACCCTCCAAAACCAGCTCTCATGTCCATAACATTTCTTAATCTCATCTTCTTCCAGCGTAAAACACGTACATAGCCTCCTATTATCTCACCCCAATATTTTGATTCTGCCCTAAAAAGCTCATTTCTGGATATGAAAGCATCAAATTTTATGCTTTGAAGCCTATCAGGTGGTGTATGCAAGCGTGCCGGCCATCGAGCAACATTTGCTCCATATCCATTCTCAGGCAATTGAGAGATGCATGATTTTAGATTAACATACCTAAATCAATCAAGCAAATAATGAAATCACCAATATTGGGGCTTGTAATTTTTTGATAAAACACTGATGCATGATAAGCTATCATGATTCCTGAAGCTTGACCCAAATTGTTCAATTATTAAAAATGATATAACTTATCATTAGGTTTTATTTTTCAATGGTGGGCAAAATGTTAAGGGTCCCTAATTTCAGTGCATGCTTTGGTAATTCACCTAAAAGGTAAACATTTTAAAGGAAATATATATTGAAAATAAATAAAAAATATTCATATAAATGCCTCAGTGAATTGTTGATCATGAACTTCTAGCTAGTGCAAAGTCTTCTCTATATTTAGTTTACCATCAAAACAAAATTTCAATTTATTTCCCTATAACCCAAAATAAAAATTGTAGTTCCTAATCTGAGAAGCTTTACCGCATAAGATGATGATAGTATGGAAATTTACATATGATCAATCTGTCATGGCATTAATCATATAATCATCTGTAAATCAGGAAGGCCAGAACACAATACCAAACATTGTCGAGGTCATCACTTGGGTCACACAGTGGTGGTTGAGTTCCTGCCTCACGGTTTAGATAGCAGCTATTGTCAGAAGGTTTCTGCCATATTGCGACATACCCATCTTTTTTCAATAACTTCCAGCATAGACGATTAGTAAGATTAAGCATCTCTGAAGATAACAAACAATTTGAAGGGTACACCATGTTAGAAAATGTTAACATTAATACCAAGGTACAAAACTAAGCGCAATCCTATTAACTACAGCTGAAAACTTAAATTAATTTATGAATGGAAATCAAGTTGAATGATACCTTTCCATTGTTCTTCTAAAACTTCCTCGTGTTTATAAACCGGTTGGGCAGCCCAAACAAAGTACCCTCCCGCCCTCAGCATCCTATTAACTTCAAGCAGCAAAATACCATCTGCACCACAAGTAAAAAACATACACAATAACTAGCTATTATTTTTCTCAGTAGGGAGAAAACTTATAACTAAATTCAACATGCACTCCCACTGGTCAATTAGCTGCTAGAGATCATACCATCTCGAGTCCAATTAATTCTACAGCGTGAACAATGTATCAAGTCAAAAGCTTGACTTGGATATAATAAACACCTAGTTGAAAATGCAGCCACCATTGCCGGCACACCACGCTCAAGAGCAAACTGGATCTGATTCTCATGAACATCCTTGGGAGCAACAGACATGGTTATGACATTTCGAGACAACAAGTATGCGCCAAAACTAGCTACACCACAGCCAACATCAAGAGCAACTCTTATATTTTGCCCAAACTTAATATCAGGAACCATCTACAAAACCATGACATAAAAACACCAGAATCATCAAAGAAGATGCACCTACACTTTCCTTAAAAGCAAAACCAAAGCATATAATATATACCAACCTCAGAAATATGGTCCAAGTATTGATCTGCTCCATGTATAAATTGCGTACCACCCCCAGGAAACCTAAACTTATCCTTGCCTCTGGTAATCCAGTTTTGACCCCCTTTATCTTCAACAAGACGAGGGTGAGGAACATTATTGTACCAAACCTACAAGAGCAAAACATAACAATAATAACATTACATTGAGAAACCAATGTACTAGCATCCCCACCCCACCAAAACAGAAAATCGAGTAAATTCTAAAATTTAGTCATAAAAATGTTACTTATTTAAGTGCATGCCTAGGAACCACTCTTTTTTTTTTTTTTAATAGAAAATAATCCTTTTAGTTTTTTCAAAAACTTTCTCAAAAAATCGAATATAAAATAAGAGTTTAATTTATATAGTGCCAATAAAAAATATTTGTATGGAGAGTGCCCTTGATACATTATTTAAGGAACTAAGAAAAGAAAGTGTTAATTGTGCAGATCATTGGAGAGCATTAAAAAAGTAATGGAAAGTGCAATCCCAATAAAAAGCTTTCTGATTGATTGACATTAGAATCCAATTAAAATAAGATAAGTGGTGATTTAAATGATGGTTTAAAGTTTATAGGATGACAATGCATGGAAATTAAACACGTAAAATTAAAAACAGTAAAGCATTGGCAGTAGTAGCAGTAGTTAATACATAAAGTGATTCAAACAAAGACGCACTAAATTAGTAGTAGTAGTTAGTTCCCAATGGATGAAATTGGTACCTCATCGCGGCTTCTGGGCCACGGAATAGGGGGACGGTATCCTTTAGGCCGCGGAACCAAGCAATTGAGTCGTTTCCCCTGTTCCGGACAATGCCTCTCGAAATTCTCCCCTCTCTGCGTCGACTTGAGTTTCCGAATGGCGTCGGCGTTGTCCAAACACGGTATATGCTCGCTCATGCTCCGCGGACAGATCCCGAACTTACTCACAGCGATTCTGGGAGAAGAGACGGAATCCTCGACGACGGTGTCGTTTCCCCAGTCTTCCGGTACTCCTTCCTCGAAGTGCCCGATCTCGAAGTCGTCGGACATGGTGCCGTTGTCGTTGAGGATCCCGAAGCGCTTGATCGTGTCGAGAAGCTCCGGCGGAGGGGGAGGTTGTTGGGAGGGGTTTGTTTTGGGGGTCTGGGCTTCGATTAGGGCGTTGACGTTGAAGAATTGGTTGAAGTTGGGGGATATGGTGACCTCGGCGGACGTGGTGGTGGTGGCGGCGGTGGTGGCGGAGAAGAAGATGAGCTGCTGGGAGGAGCTGTCGGAGAAGTGTTTGCCCACGAAAAAGAAAGTGACGAAGAGGAAGAAGAGTCCCATCTTGAGGAAATCGGCATTGCTGGAGACGGAGGCCTTCATGGTGGTTCGATTCGAATAAACTGAAACGCTATGGTTTCGAAGAAGAAAGTGATGAAATTGTGTGGTAGACTGATAGTGATGATAAACAATAAGAGTACCAATAATAAATGGGCGGCTGGGAACGAAAAAAGGTGAAATTTGTTTATGGTGAAAGAGTTGTAGTCAATTTAAATATAGATTCTCACTATGAAAATATCATTTATTCAACTATCACATTATTTATAATTTTTTTATTATACAGTTTATAGTGTTTTATACTCATATTTTTTTTAATTTATCATTTTTAATCTTTATCTTTAAAATAATTTTTAAAAATTTTATCTTTAAATTATCAATAATTTAATTTATTATCTTTTATCCTTATCTTTAAATTAAATTTCAATAATTTTATCCTTAAATTACCAATAACTAAAAATTATGATATATCATAATTTAAATTATTTATTATAAATTTAATATATAATTTATATATTCAAAAATATTATCATCAATTTTAATTATATAAAATTAAATACTTATCATATATCATGATTCATACATAGACTTAAAATCCTAATATGAATATGTTATTATCTTCAAAATCAAAGTATATTCTATTTTATTTTAAGATCAAATTTTATTATTTTAGAGTATTATTTTTATAACATCATTGTAATCTTTAAATTCAAATCAAATTCAATATTAATTTTAAATTTTTAAATGATTTTGATTTAATTTAAGTCCAATTTATTTTTATAATATTTTTGTACAATAAAGTGATTTTAATTTATATAATTAAATAATTGTGTATAAAAATATTTTTTTACAGTACATTTGTCAAAATTAAAATACTTAGTTATGAAATTGCTTTAATAAAATAACATTTACATGACAATATTTATTACATCACTTTTATTTCTTTTGACACATTTTCTTTTGTGTTTGTTTCCTAATAATTTTTTATTTGTGATTTGTTGGAACTAAAATAAAATTTTTTAATTTATTAAAAAACAAACACAAAATTTATTAATTTATTAGAGAGTAAAATAAAATATCAAGGACCAAAGATAAAATTATTATTTTACTAGAGACTCAAAATAAAGTAAAAATTTATTAGGGAGCAAAAACATAAATTGAGTATTTATTGATAATAAAAAATATATTTAAGCCTTGTTCTTTTATCAATTATATCCTTACTTGTTCTCTTATCTTCAATTAATTTATACATATATTGTGGAGTGGAAAGAGAAAGAAGTGAAATAGGAAACTTCACCACTATTTTATTATATGAAGAAAAAAAATAAATTGTATTTATTGGTTTCATGCACGCAGAAACACATATGAATGCACATCTATAATTTTCATAGTTGCCTGGTGATTTTAAATTCAACATAACCTTATGCCATCATTTAAATTATGTATCATAAATATAAATAGGCTCTCATCAATGTGGTACTTAGGTTCTTCTTAAATTTTTTAGACATTCAAAATAAAGAATCAACTTTTTGATAAATTTAGGAGGTTAAAATCCATCAAGTTTTAATCAACCAAGTAGCATCTCTAGCCTGGTATCTATCCAAATGAAAAGGAAGTTAGATAAGTGGGAAAATCTTTCACATTATTCGTCCAATTATGATATCATAAAAGGTTTTAATTAGGCATCGTTGCTCAATGTTTTTTCCATCTCTAATTAACTTGACTTCGTACAACATAAATTCAAGTATGATTATAAATCTCATCTAAAGAATACCCAAGATGACTTGGATTGACATAACAATGTTCTTTTGTCTCCAAATTATAGACATCATAATGTGTTCGAAATTCAACAGTCATCCTACACAATCCCTTGTGAAAAAAACAAGAGATGTTCAATAACAATATTTGTTTGTTTATGGCATTAGTATTGACATTGGTGGTGGATGCTTAGCTTTTGGCATCAGTATGGCAACAAGTATCAACATGGGGTGTAATGATGAACAACAACATCAATTGAAAAAACATTGTAAGGGCACGAAAGCGAAACTCCATATAAATAAAAGATATCTCTCAATTCATCTTAAACCAATTATTATTCATCTATCATTATACTTGCAGGCACTCGCACACACATGCACATCTATAACTTTATTAGTTGTCTTACGTCATACAACATGAACAACTATAAGTGGGTTCTTGAATTTTATGTCATTTTAAAAAAATGTATTATTTATTGATTTCCTCAGAGAGCGGCATCATTTATTCATACTTGATTTTAAAGAACATTTTTTCTTTATGAATAAATTCATCAATAATAAATGTTAAAAATTATAGAATTTGATCGAAATTATCACATTTTTTCTATTTTCATTTCTATTTAAATTTAATTTTCTATAATCAATTAATTCCTTCTCTCATTTTTTTTAGTTTTTCACAAGTACTCTCTTTAAAAGAAATTAGGTTGAGAAAAACAATCAAACACTAAATATAAACATCTTTTTTGTGATATAATCCTCTGTTTGATAAAAGTGTTACACATTTAATTATTATGAAGATGTGGATTCTGATATAAAATTGATGAAGGGAAAAAAGATTTAGACTAGAGTATATATTTTAGTAAAGGAGTTGGTGTGGACACAAATAGATCCCCTCACACAAAATAAATCAAAATTGAAATGTTTGGTTATTATAATGAAAATTGATAAGGACAAAGAAAAAACAACTGATATAGAATTCCAATCTATAAACACTATAATTTAAATGTAAAAGTAACATCTGATAAAAGGACCAAAGGTTAATACAACTTGAAGTAGAGGAGGAAGGAAAACCTTTCAAAATGCATGTTTTCTTATAAGACTGCAAAGTTAAACTAACAAAGGTTATGACAGTTATATCTGGAGTCGGCTTACAAAAAAACTAGGCCTAACCTTGATGCTTTAATGACATCACTTAATTTCTACTATTTTTTCTTTGGTTAAGTAGGAAAAAAATAACAAATGAATTACTTTTTACTTTGTTTATATATTTTGTTAAATAGGAAAAGATTGGTGTTTATTAGTGTTTAAAAGTCATTTGGCAAGGAATTACACAATAAAAAAATTTAAATGTTACCTTTTCTATTTAATATTTTTTATAATATGAAGTTATTATAATTTAAAAACATTCAATATAGAATTTAATCAAAAGATGAAAAAAGACAATGTAGCTCTTTATTTGTAATAACTCGTTCATATTTAATTTTGGTATTCGGTATTTAAAAGAGCTACAAAGGGAAAAAAGTGACGGAGACACTATCAACTATCAGCATAAGGTAAGATGATTTTATAAGAGACATGCATGAGTTTTGATTGGTGCATTGGATAGATCCACCCGTGTTTAATATTGAATTGAAAGTGAAAAGACAAAATACAATAAATAAAAAGATGAGTAACTTGTGAGTGTCCAACAAAACATCTCTTATTCTTTATTGTGTTTTCCTTGTGTGAGGGCCACATATCCCTTCTTGTATACCCCACTAGAATTTGTCTCACTGAATTAAATAAAATGTTTTTTGTTAATAAACTTATCATGTACACGTCAAAGTCATTGATTAAGTCAAACCTTAACGTTTGATTCTTCACAAAAAAATATGAATCAAATTCCTAACAATACCTCGGTGTGATTCTTGTTGAAGCATATGCTCGGGAGGGTGCAGGGCGGATGATTTCAAAATAGATTACCCATTCATTCGATAGAGTAGATCACCAAGATTTCGTAATTCATTATCGAACTTATTCCAATTCAATAAGAGATGTTAATATTATGTCTTGAATAGGACTTGAACCTCCACGCTCTCTAGCACGGGATTTTGAGTCTCGCATGTCTATCATTTCACCACCAAGACATCTTGAAAGTCAATTGTATTCTCTGAATATGATATCTATAGTGTGATGTATGGAATATATGACAAAGGTAGAATGTTAAAGTATTTTTGTTGATTGATAATGTCATATAGGCCCGAGGTTATTTCTACAAGAGAGAGATAACATCTATGAAAAGTCAATCCCGACCCCTTTTAGTTATATATACATTTTATTACAAGCTTTATAACTAAATAAGAACAAAATTTACTATCTTTCGAATTTTGATTTTTTTGAAACCCATTTAGATGAAAGAAGTAAATAATAAATTAATAAAATTATTTCTATCATATTATATTAAATACAATATTGATTATTTAAGTAATATATACTCATCAAGGTGAAACATTTGATGAATTTAAAGTTGAATATGTCTTTATTAGGTTCAATTTTTCTCATACTAAATATAGATCAAGAAAAAAAAAGTTAACATCATCAAATATAGATAATTGATGAAATAAATTTATTTCCAAAATAAATTAAAATAATATATATATATATATATATATATATATATATATATATATATATTATTTGAGTTCTTAACAAAATAAATTCATATGATCCTTTTTATAATAAGCAAATAACTAATTCATTAAAACCAATAAAAATAATTAAATGTTAATTTTAATTAATGATGTCTTAAATTTTATTTTTATGTTAGGATTATTATGGACCAAATACTCTTTTCAGACTCAATCATTAGCTACAAAATAAATAAATGAATTAGTAGAATCAAATATAAGTAAATTAAAATCACTTTATTATACAAAAATATTATAAAAATAAAGTAGACTTAAATTAAATCAAAGTTATTTAAAAATGTAAATTAATATTAATTTGATTTAAATTTAAAGATTACAGTGATGTTATAAAAATAATATTCTAAAAATAATAAAATTTGATAGAACTTAAAATAAAATAGAATATACTGAGTTTGAAGATAATAACATATTCATAATTAGTATTTTAAGCCTATGCATGAATCATGATACATGATAAGTATTTAATTTTATATAATTAAAATTGATGATAATATTTTTGAATATATAAATTATTTTAAACTTATAATCAATAATTTAAAGTAGGACATATCATATTTTTTAGTTATTGGTAATTTAAGGGGAAAATTATTGAAATTTAGTTGAAAGATAAAAGATGATAAACTAAAGTATTGATAATTTAAGGATAAAATTTTTAAAATTTATTTTAAAAATAAAGATTAAAAAGATAAAAAAATATATAATATATGAAATATGAAGATAAAATACTATAAGCGACATAATAAAAAAACTATGAATAATATGATAGTTCAAACATTGTAGTTGGATAGGGATAATTTATATTTACATTCACTACTACAGTGTCTTCAAATTGTAGACATCATAATATACACAAACTTCAAAGTTCATCCTACACAATCACTTTATTATATCACATTGGTTCATAGATAAATTCATTGTGAATCAAAGTAAAACCTTCACCATCCTTTGATGAAAGTTTGCTTGAGAAGTTTTTATGGAGACTAGATCTTTGAGCTTCAATAAGGTCTTTCAATGGTGATTTTCAGTCATGGAGTTACAGTGGAAGATAAAGGAGAAGAGGTGAGAGGAGGCGTCATCCACTAGAGAATAAGTCATGGAAAGAGAAGCTTCACCACCAAGAGAGTGTATTGGATAAGAAGCTTGGAGAGGAAACTTCAATGAAAGAAGAGAATGAGAGAGAAAAAAGAAAGTGGTGTGAGAATGAAGGAAAGAGAGGGAGAGAAGTTAACTTTGAAGTGAAAAAATTAAGAGATGCTCAATAACAATATTTGTTTTTGGCATCAGTATTGACCACGGTGGTGGATGCTTCACTTTTGGCATCAGTCTGACAACATGTAGCAACGATATATAAATAAAAGATATCTCTCAATTCATCTTAAACCAATCACTATTCATTTATCATTGTAGGTGCACACACTCGCACACACATGTACATTTATAATTTTATTAGTTGTCTTATGTCATACAACATCATTCATAAACCGTCTTCGTTTAGGCATGACATACAACATCGTTCATTTTAAGCATGCTGATTTAGTAAAATTTCTTAGTGAGAAATGTCAGGAATATTACTTTTATGGATATACTTATTTTAATTGAGTGTAATTAAAAAAAAAAGGAATTCTAATTAACCAATAAAAAATATCCACAAGATTGAGTGTTTTTAACACTTTTTTTTCCTATTATGAAGGCAATGCTTCCCTTCATTTTCATGGATAAACTTCATGTAGGCCAATGTACCAAAAAGGCTCAAAAAAGTACTTGTTGAAAATCAACTTATGTGCAAAAGGTGGAGTAGTGAGGAAATAATTTATTGAATTAACCAATTTAGACCTCACAAGTAATAATATACCTTACTAGTTGAATAAAGTAGTATTTATAAACTACATTGAAATTTCTTGTTTATAGATAAGCCTTCAAACACCTTATTGCATTATATGCAGCAAGCTGGCTCAATACTTAGGCCAAAGAAAAGCACCCATAGCAAACTCTCTTTTGTAGGCCAAATCACCATGTGTAGGCAAGCCATATTCCTTGAGGAGTCGATCAAGCTTCCACTCGGGCATGTCCTGATAATCTTTTTGTGTGTATCTTGGGTAGTGTAGAGGCATCTGAAAGAATCCAACACTATTATTCTTTTGTGGGGTTTCCATATTCCTCTGTGCTTTCTCAATAGTTTTTCAAGTAGTTACTTATTGTTAACTACAATTTTTTTTATATATGTACTCAATGCTTTGAGGGAGTGTTAATAAATTAATGTCAGGTTCTATTGGCATGAGGGGTATCACATGAATGGGTTGGTGTACCTTCTCTCATGCATTAAGTTAGCAGCTTTAGTGTTTCATGACAAGTGTGCCCGTGTGCATGGGAGTGAATGAAAAGTTAACAGAAATAATAGAATAAAAGTTGTGTGTAACACTAAACAATTAAGCATTGCATTACAAATGCAACCAAAGGTCTTAACGAATGTTCATAATACAAATAGTGAATATTGGATCATCAATTAGAAGAAGTATGTATTGAGACTAACAATCTATTCTAGTGTGTAGTTGCTGAATTGCATAAAGATTGATGTAGAAATTAAAATGATTTTTATGTATTTCTAAGTAAATTTAATGATTAAAAATAATTATAATTTATGTATATAAAATTATATTGGTGTTTTTTTTCCGGAGTATTGTGCAATATTATATGTACATAAAATTATATAATTATAGAGAAAGATGAAATTAATCAATATTATTAGAATAATAACAAAGTTAATTATTGAACTTTTTTTCTAATTTTATAGTATATTCCAACCATTCACATATGAACAATTAAGATTTGAGAAGAAAAAAAAAAATTTAGTCAATAATAATAAGTGATACAATAAGAAGAAGAAAAATAATAATAATATTATAGTATTTAATATACAAAGATGTCTATATTTCATGATTGAATAAGTAATTTATCACTAATTTTCAAGGCTTTGTGCCTTCCCGTTTGGTCATTCTCACTAGAATTTAAGGCCCATGTCAAGTACATTATATCAATGGATGCTGCTATTTCCACACATTCTTTTGCTCTTCATATCACCTACTATTTTTTTGAGTAATTGCTATTTGGAAAAAAAATATCATTTCTGAAAATTATTTTTTGTTGCATATTCTCTCCGGTCTTAAATATAAACAACAAAAGACTCTTGTATTTTTGTATCAAATATAAATAATTCTTAATTATCAATGTCTTATTCAGTGAGACTATTTTTAAAATATCTTTCATTCATTTTTTTATACTTAATATTAAGTTCTAACGAATAATAATTCTAAAAAATATTTAATTTTTAATTGGAACTCACACTTTTAACGAAGGTAATTAATTTCTTAATAAATGAAATATGTTTTCTTCTTATAATTAACACGGCTGGGAACATGTGAAATTGCGAACAAATACTGTATTATTATAAAATATTTTTTAATTAAGGCTTAAACTTTATAAAAACTATTTTAATACATTATCATCCCCACTCCTTTAACAATGGAATTAAAACATTGAAAATTGAAGGATTGTGTGGCTTTCTGTGGGAATAGTATCTAAAAAAATGTGTGTCAATGGAATTTATTTCTTGTTGAAAAGAGAGAGCTAATGCAATGATCAGGATTGACCATTTCATATATTGACGCCTCCTTATCAATAATGATTGTAACTTTTCGTTGCAGTTCAATTTCTTTTTTATCCAAAAAAAAATATATTAATGAAGCTGTAGCCCAACTCATTTACATATTGACCTGTCATGTCCCAGCCATCTCTTATGTATCCAGTTCTACTGTTATATCATATATGACCTAATATTATCATACAAATAAAATTTAATTCAGTTGATTAAATATAAAGTATAATTTATTGTAAATGTTTTGATATTTATCTTTATAGGAGAAAAAATATGACCCAGAACTTACAAAGACTATATGAAAACCTGTCAGTCACTTTTTTACCATACATCTAGCTAGTGACCTAAAAACATAGTAATTGACATCAAATATACATATTTGCAGCCCGTGCTTCGTAGCCCTTTGGACACTCAAAAGGGAGTAAAGACCAATCATAGAAAGATTAATGTTTAATTATAATTTGTTATTTTAAATGATTAAGTTATGTCTGATTTGGGATTAATTATGCACTTCATCTCTAACAAGGTACACAATCGTCTCTTCTATCTCATCCCCAACATATATTATATATATACTTGATAAAACTAAAAATTGTCAAAAATATTACACGGTTCCATGCATGAACATAAGCAGGGCTTGGCAAGGGATTGTGGCCCCCTCCAGAAACTTCAGCAGCAAAATCATAAGGTAGAAATATATATGTGTAAAAAAACGAAGAAGAAAAAAATTCTATTCACTTTCTATTGAAAGGTATAGAGGAATATCTTTGGGGTTTCAGATATGTTGTAACATGATTAATTGTGGGCTATCTTTGGTGAATATGTATTCGTTTTATGCATTTCTTGTTCATTAATGAAATTGCAATTTCTGATAAAAAAAACTTTATATTAAAACTTAAAAGGCATGAGAAGATATAAAATCGAATAAGTTCCAAATACGGATTGACAGACCACTAATTCTGTGGAACAAATAATCATTGACTTTGAAAATTATAAATTGATTGCACATTGCTTATCAATCAAATCAAATTTATATGCGTCAATTATTCTTGATTAAGGACATGTACTCCAAATATTTATTAAGTCCAAACTTCTTATAATAGTGTCATTAGTGTGTGTGTGTTCGTGCTCCATGCCTTCTATATATTATCCGGTCATCACTGATTAGCAGCTTTATTTATTAATTTATTCTAAAAAGTTTTCTACGGTAAAGTTTATTAAATTAATTAAGTGTTTATAAACTATTATGAAATATGTCCTTCGTTATTATGGACAATTTATAGGTCCTTAAGTCACGTGGATGTGTTGATTTTGTTGGCATTCTTGTGTGTTGAGTTTTTCGCGAGTAAGATAATATATTGTTATCACAAGGAAATAAATATATTCTATTTTTTTTATTTGACGAAACCATTGTTAAAGAATCATATATTACAAAATACCTTTTCAATCATTGTCTTATGATTGTTCCACTGAGATTATGAGCTCTTCTATACATTTAGGAAAACAATAAATATTGCTCTCTAAATCAGTGGTAAACATGGATGCTTCTTCAACAACTCTATACCCCTAAATCTAAGTATTATTTTATTGATATACATTTCATATATAGATTAAAGTTCTTCTAGAAAAAAATATAGATTTAAGTTAGAGATGGATCATTGGATCAATGAATCTTACTGCCCTGACTTATGAAATATTCTAGCACATGAGAGAGGATATAGATAAATTAAAAAAAATACTAACGTGTTTGGAAACACGTTACAACTGCATTCAACAGAAAAATTTGGCATTCCGATGAAAAAAAGCCAAAGCAACGGGGTGTTGCTTCTGTTTTGCATTTACATCTACGCAATGACAAACACACATTAAGCATTTATGACTTTCATACAGCAAGCAATTACTAATAGTAGTATAGTTTTTCTATTAATTCTGAAACCAGTATAAGCAGTTAGTTATATCATCCTTTACCTTTCTTGATGTTGTTTATCATAAAGAATATATATGTCCTCCAAAAGAAAAGAAGGGTTTATAGAACTTTACAAAGAGAAGAAGAGAGATAAATGTAGCCAAGAACAACTCGTCGAAATCATACAATACACCTTGGTACCTAATAAATGCATGCATTCCGGCAAGTCATTCTTGGCTACCAATCGCTCCCTGCCTCTTCTTGCAAACACTCTAAAACCAAATGGGGGGAGGTGGTTAAGGCATGGAAATCCATATTTCTGTATGAACAATAGTTAGTGTCCAAATTTTTATGGTTCAAAATGAAGCCTTACTTGCGACCTTATATAGAGGGGAATGGTTAATGCAGGGAAATGGGAGCAATCATTCCAATTCAGTGGCATTGTATTTTATTATTCTCTTGTGTTTAGTCCTATCTAGCTAGATAACTTTCCATTAGAAAGTGTTTGCATGCAACCAAGAGAAACTTGACACATAAAGAATAATGCCTTTATTTAAGGGCGGTTGATACGACTTTGATAGCTCACAATATATAGAATAAAGCTGTCTGCAAATTGATTTGTTTTCATATGTATTCAAATTTAAAATGGAATAGAATCTTTGTGTCTCAAGGAGAGAGATATTGAGCAAAGGGGTATGGTATGGTGGAATTGCTGATGAAAAAAAAATGATATGGTGGAATTAAAATATATGTATTTAACTTCATTTATTTTACGTGTTATTAGACTATCTTATGAGATATTTTCATCTCATTTAAAATATTATAAAATAATAATAATAAAATTAAATAAGAGTTAATGATTAGTTATGCACTGTTAATATAAAATAATTTTATATATTGTCATTTAATTATAAATAATTATTTATATAACTTTTAAAATATAATTATAATAAAAATTAACAATTTATCATATATGTTAGTTTATGATTAGATAATTGTGTATAACTATTTTATTATTAGTGTATGATTTTTTTTTTATAAAATTATATTAATAAAGAAAAAAAAAGAAAAAATTGCATTTTTCATTACAGCCCTTTCACCTCACCAGAGAAGCTATTGATGCTCCAAGAAAATTATTATTCCCTACTCATCTATTCGGCAGCATACTCAGGACTTGAGTAAGTGGAAATAACTTATAAAAACTAAAGTAAATGGATTTAAATATATAAAATAGAAAATACAAAAATATAAGATTTTTTTTTATAATTTTTTGTCAAAAAAATTAATCATCATTTTTTAAATGATAGGGTATACTTGCACCCCTCACTAATGTAAGATTGTGTTTGATTTAAAGTTGAATTACGTTTGGCACCAAAGTTTTCTCTCACAAAAATCACATTCAAAATGTTTTGGAACGTGTGATTCATGTAAACAAACACACTCTAAGTCAATTAATGCATCCATTGTTCATTTTGTCTCGGTTCATGAAGAGATGAAAGCATTACAATGACTAGTATAATTAAATGATAATAAATATAATCTTTTGGTCTTTGATTCAATATAATGACATTTTAATTTAATATCAACTGGGATTTTTGAACACATTTATTTCTATCTCTCTTTTACTATCATATTATACTAACACTTATAATACCTATTTTTTTTTCTCTTTCACTAAATTTCACTTTGCATTTTAGGTGTCTAATTATTAATTTCCTTTTAATATTGTTATTATTTAATGGTATGGCAATATCTCATGGTCTAATAGCTAATTTTTATAGGATAAAAAATTTAGTTCAACTGATTAAACGAATACATGAATTATTATAAAGTTTCTGATATTTTATTTGATTCGTATAAATAAAAATAAAAAACAAAATTATATTGTGCTTCCGAGTCTTGGTCATTGAAAAAGTGTAGTACTACAAAGACATCGTAACTAACATAAGAAAGTAACAGAGGGAGTGAGTGAGGTAGCTGATGATGGTTGTCCGGCGGCACCTGGCGTTTGAAAATGTAGCAGTTGGCGGCAAGTGCAAGTACTACCACACAGCGGAATGTCTAGTTTTCTTAGCGAAGCAATGTTCATCAACGAAGACGCTCCAACAAGTTCACACCCAAATGGTGGTGAACTCCTCCATCCACACCCCCAACAACCACCTTCTCTCCAAAGCCATACACCTCAAGAACTTCCCCTACTCCTCCCTTCTCTTCTCCCACATCGCTCCCCACCCCAACGACTACGCCTTCAACATCATGATCCGCGCCCTCACCACCACGTGGCACAACTACCCTCTCGCCCTCTCCCTCTTCCATCGCATGATGTCCCTCTCCCTCACACCAGACAACTTCACCTTCCCCTTCTTCTTCCTCTCCTGCGCCAACCTCGCTTCCCTCTCCCACGCCTGCGCCGCCCACTCCCTCCTCTTCAAGCTCGCCCTCCACTCCGACCCCCACACCGCCCACTCCCTCATCACCGCGTACGCGCGATGCGGCCTCGTCGCGTCCGCGCGCAAGGTGTTCGATGAAATTCCCCACCGGGACTCGGTGTCGTGGAACTCCATGATCGCCGGGTACGCCAAGGCGGGTTGTGCCAGGGAGGCTGTGGAGGTGTTTCGGGAGATGGGGAGGCGGGACGGGTTTGAGCCGGACGAGATGAGTCTGGTGAGTTTGCTCGGGGCTTGCGGGGAGTTGGGGGACTTGGAGTTGGGGAGGTGGGTGGAGGGGTTTGTTGTGGAACGTGGCATGACTCTTAACTCCTATATAGGTTCTGCTTTGATTAGTATGTATGCTAAATGTGGGGAATTGGAGTCTGCTAGAAGGATCTTTGATGGCATGGCTGCAAGAGATGTTATCACGTGGAATGCTGTTATATCAGGGTGAGTCAGTATGTTGTTAAAATTTAACTCTTACCAAAGATTAATCTGTTTAGTTAAAACTTCTTCGTAAGCACTTGGGAAAAGAAAATAAGAAAGAAAAATGAAGTAAGCTTCTCCCGTGAACTAAACTTAGCTTATGCATAAGCTAATTTGTAAAAGTTCTCCCATTTAATTTGTGCTTATGAGAGAAATTTATTTAATTTTTCTTTCTTATTTTCTTCTCTTAAGTTTTTATAGATAAATTTATCCAAACAAGCCCCAATTTAATTGATTCTATTATATGACTTGTATGAGCATCATCATATGTTTGGATGTTCATGTTGTGTTAGATTGTAGTGTTGAGTTAGATAGTAGGTTTGTGTATGCTTTGTTCGTGTCAAAGTAGTGCAGACACTTCAAAATAGTACCTGCGTCTTGTCAAATACTTCATGGAGATATGGGCAATTTGAATTGTCCTAGTTGCATTTTACTTGTTTTTAAAAAAATTAAAGTTTAATACCAAAATTGACTTGAATAATACAATAACTAGATAAATTCTATCCATGTCCATGTTATGCTTTTTCCATGTCACGGATCTATCTATACTTTATAGATTCATGTTCCAATCACTTTTGCAATTATGGGTCTATCTTGATTTTCCTACAAACTCAATTTATTTTTATTTTTAATATATCCTGTGATTTTCACATCTTGACAGATATGCTCAGAACGGGATGGCGGATGAAGCAATCTTGTTATTCCATGGTATGAAGGAGGACTGTGTTACTGCAAATAAAATTACCTTGACTGCAGTGCTCTCTGCATGTGCCACCATTGGCGCTCTGGATTTGGGGAAACAGATTGATGAATATGCATCACAAAGAGGATTTCAGCATGATATTTTTGTGGCTACTGCATTAATTGATATGTATGCTAAGTCTGGGAGTTTGGACAATGCACAGAGAGTTTTCAAAGATATGCCCCAAAAAAATGAAGCTTCTTGGAATGCAATGATATCAGCACTTGCTGCTCATGGAAAAGCCAAGGAGGCACTATCACTATTTCAGCACATGTCAGATGAGGGTGGAGGTGCCCGCCCTAATGATATAACATTTGTAGGGTTGCTTTCTGCTTGTGTGCATGCAGGCCTCGTTGATGAAGGATATAGATTGTTCGATATGATGAGCACATTGTTCGGATTGGTACCTAAAATTGAGCACTACTCTTGTATGGTTGATCTTTTGGCTCGTGCTGGTCATTTATACGAGGCATGGGATCTAATTCGGAAAATGCCCGAAAAACCAGACAAGGTTACATTAGGTGCTTTGCTTGGTGCCTGTCGAAGTAAAAAAAATGTAGATATAGGTGAGCGGGTTATGCGGATGATTCTGGAGGTGGATCCTTCAAATTCTGGTAACTATATTATCTCATCAAAAATATATGCTAATCTGAACATGTGGGAAGATTCAGCAAGGATGAGATTGTTGATGAGACAAAAGGGTATTACTAAAACTCCTGGTTGTAGCTGGATTGAGGTTGAGAATCACTTGCATGAATTTCATGCTGGTGATGGTTTATGCCTTGACTCTATAGATCTAAGTAACATAATTGATTTGCTCTATGAGGAACTCAAAAGGGAAGGGTATGTCCCAAAAGTTGTTGAATAGCTTTGTCAGTTGTGTGGAGCTAAAGATTGTTTAATTGGAAGTTTCCGAAGTGAGGAAAATCGGATCAAGGGGAACTCAGTTGTCTCAGCTCAACTATTTCATATTAATGTTAATAGGATTGGTTTTATCGGGTAAGTGTGCTCAGACAGCACAATTAATGTACCGTGGGAACCATATTTGTTTTTCTACTGATGTTTGTATTCTTTTGTGCATGAAGCTCGGATATGGATCATTTTTTGAGGATGAGTCTCTGGCGTTTACACCAGCTTAAATGTCATATAGAAATGAAATGGGGTATTATGAAAACATGTGCCGCACTGCAACTGTCTTTTGGAGTATCCATAGGCATATCTGCTCCAAGTTTTGACACTCTAAGAAATTTTTCACTTAGTTGATTTGGAGAAAATATGAGATCATATTTTACTTCAGAAGAACTAGATTTTGCATTTATAAGCAACATTTGTGGCCAGTGGGGTCCAGCAGTTGATCTTGCTTTTATGGAAGCAACAGTAGCTCTTCTGTATATCATATTAGCAAGAACATAAAAGAGTAATTGAAAATTTCGATACTCCATATTTATATTTGATATTCACCAGTGGAGGTTTAGCTAGGTAATTATATTATAGCAACAAAAATTATTTTACATATAAGATGGAATGATGAATTTTCTTTGGCCATCAATACAGATTCAGTGGAGAATGCTGATAAAGAGTTGATGAGGTACTGGGAGGTGATACAAGTGTAAGCTAACAATTTGTCACTTTCATTTCTTTTCTACTTTCATTTTCTTGTTCTATAATGAGATAAAATTATTCAAAATCATGAGATTTTCATAATGAACTTCCATTCTACTTTTATGAGATTATTGGGCTTTCATTTTATGACCAAGTTGTTAACAAATAGAAATGCTAAATGTTATGAAAGCAAATTGTAAAATTTACACTAAATAGACTGTTTTTCTTTCAATATGGAGTTTTTCACTTATTCCTACCATGATTTTGTTTTCATTCTGTTCTATTATTGTCACGTATATTCGGTATGTATGACTTTGGTGAAATAGTTTAGGTTTAATGTTCATGCATCTTTGATTTAAAAACTTTTACACTATTGAACCAATAAAAAAATACTATAAAAATTAATTAACTTACTATTTACAGTGGTTTATAATTAGATGGAAATACACGACCGCTCATCCTAAAATTGACCCTGTCCAATGATTGACGTGGGAAACATCCAATGGTTCAAACTTAATGGGCCCAAATATGATACTTCACTGTTACCATGCTTTTTCTAATGGTACCAAATACGCCGTTGTTGTCAAGAGGCACAAAATTCAAACGTGGAATCACGTGTAAAGGGGCCATGTTGAATGCGATTTCACGAGATTGTTCTTGATAAACGACGTTGAAGCAATTACCCACCGCCTTGTCATGGGTCCAACTGCAGCTAATTATTAGCAAACCCATCTTAACCACAGGATTCCTTATCTAAATTGTAACGCCCGATCTTTTTTTATTTATTTATTGTTAGTGAGACTTGTCGAGACACGATCATGGTAACCCCACGAAAATAACAGAAATTAGAAAAGTTTAAATATATTTTTATTCCTTACAAATATGTGTTTTTTAATTTTTCATTTTATTAATTTTATTTTTTACTTTTACTTCTTATAAATTATGTTTATTTTGATTTTAATTCTTAAAACACTTTAGATAATACTTTGAATAATGAAAAAATATTATTTAAAACATTATAAAGACAAAAAATAAGCAAACATAATTTATCAAGACTAAAAATGTAAAAAATATTTTACAAAGACGAAAAGTAATAGAAAAACACTAAATTAAAAAGAGTAGAAAGGTATTTAAGTCAATTAAAAATGATAACTTTTTGTTAAAAAAAATAGAGGAAAATGTTTAATTTTCTTGCTAAAATATATGTATCATCACCTAACTTATTTTTTAATTTTAAATTGGTGTTTATATTTTAAAAGTTCTAAAATATTCCCTAAAAAATTATTTTAGTAACACATTTGTTCTACTGTTAGTTTTAATTCAAACACCATTAATGTATATATTGATAAAAAGAACTAATGTATAATTCTCTTATTTAAAAGAATAAATTTCTTAAAATTTATTTTAGATCTCATTGTTAGATAGACATTGAGTGAGACACGTGTCCATGTTAAATATAATCAGGTGGTTCGGT
Organism: Glycine soja; assembly: GCF_004193775.1. Taxonomy (NCBI): domain Eukaryota; kingdom Viridiplantae; phylum Streptophyta; class Magnoliopsida; order Fabales; family Fabaceae; genus Glycine; species Glycine soja. The sequence goes on from NC_041003.1 coordinate 45,974,917, forward strand.
GATATGGTATAACAAACCAATTTTGCATTGGAAGCAAGCGAAAAGAATAGGCGAAAAGTTAGAAATGAATTCTATGAAGATATGGACAGTCATTTGAGAAATAAATGATTGAAAGTAATGAAAGATACATATTAATGGCAAAATAGAATTTAGAAAGTGACAACACTTGAAGAGCAAATGAAAAATAGCATATTCACACATTCATGTACCTGGTTGAAATGAGTAGTTAAAGCACAAGTTTGAGAATTAGGAAGTATTTAAAAGAGTTTATTTGATCAAATTTATGAAAGTGGCTTATGAGTATGGAGGTGGAAACGAAGAAGCTTTTATGAAGATAAGTTTTTAAAAATAAAACGCATACCTACTAAACCAGGAGCTATGTTATCGTCGACCAACGATTCATTAGCTTGATATCTTGATTAAGTGAATGGCTCGTTCGATTTTAAGAACATTATCAATTACATTTTGCAACCAATAGAATATGAACATTAACCAAAATGTTGACATAACAACGTGTCAATATTTGAGATGGACAACAGAGCAAGAAGTGTCAATCGCTAGCATACCAATGCAGGCACATTTCCCTGTTTGGGATTCTTTTAGAAAGAATTTCCCAAACTAGGGTTCTTCTGAAAGTATTTCCCAGGGGGTGTCCTTTTTCACGTAACTGGCCATGCATGGCGCCAATTCTGATGGCGCCTTCAAGCTGGACGAGGCACGTGGCCACGGAAACGCCATTGTCAGCAGCGTTTTCGCTTTTGCTGAGCTGTCTATGGAAGCGCCAGCAGCAGTGGCGACTAGGCCCTAGGTCCTTTGGAAGCGCCAGCAGCAGTGGCGACTGCTGTGCAGACCCTAGGTCCTTGTTGCAGTTGCAGTTGCAGAGGCTTGCAGGGAAGCGCCAGTCCTTGTTGCGTTTTCACTTTTGATGCTTGGAAGCGCCATTGGTACCTGCGATTTGCATGGAAACGTCAATGGTGATGGCGTTTGAAGGTGTTTAAATACCTTCGTTTCTCAGAGGCTTCTACATTTGTTCTGAGCTTTCCTTTTTTAATATCCTACTTTCGTTTTCGTAGCTTAAGCATTTTGAAGATCTTGTGGTATGAAGCACTTTCGTTTAAACATTTTGGTTTCGTTGCGGCAGCTGTAGCATTTTAGTTGGTTTGAAAATTGCTATGGGATGAAGCAATTTTTTTTAAAAAAAAATTATATTAGCTTTTATATTTTTTCTTCAGCGCTTTCCCTTTGAATTTTGTTTTCGTTTTTGTAGCTTTGGTATTTTGGTGACTTTAGAAATTTATGTTGTATGAAGCATTTTATTTTTAAAAAATTATATTAGGTTTTATGTTTAAAAGGCTTGTTAGTGTGTGTTTAAATTTCAAAAATAAACAGAAAAATTGTGTAACGATGTTTATTTGAAGAAAATATTTGGAATATGAAATTTGTATTATTTTTTTAATTAAATTAGGTTGGTGTTGATGGACGTATGAAGTTTGAATAAAAAAAAAATTATAGATGATATTTATTTGAAGTAAGTATTTGTAGTATATTTTTAAATAAATTAGGTTGGTAACGTTGAATTTGAAAGTGTTATTTGATGCTTTATTTTTCCTCGTACTACAAGTATTTTATTATATTTGTAGTAATTTTGTAATTACCTTTTTTCATTTTAAAGTTATTAATGGTTAAAATTAATTATTTATACTACTAACTTTGTTAATGAATTATTAAATTTTCTGTTAAAAATGACTATGTTGAAATTGTTCATTTTTTATAAGTTTGTCCCATAAAATTAATTTGAAGTTAATTAAATATTTTTAAAAGAAAAATTGAATGTGAAGTTCCAATAAAGAGATCTTTTGTGATTAAATTTTTTTAGTTTTGGTTAAAAAATTAAGTTTTATAAAATCGTTTGTGTTATTTAAGTGTGTTGATGTGAAATTTATTTAAAGTTAATAATTTTAATTACATCTTGATTAGTTTAAAATTACTACATTGAAATTGTTAATTTTTTTAAAGTGTCTTAATGTGAAATTGATTTTAAGTTAATTTATTTTTAAAATTGTTTTTTTTTTTAAGTTTCAGTAATGATTTTTTGTGATACCCATTTTGTAATTTATTTGATGTGTTCAAATATTATTTTTGTAGGTACACGATGAATTCGGTTATAACACTGTTGTATTTCAATGGAAGGGTATATGAAGACAATGATGGTGTAATATTTGAAGGCAGTAAAAAAGCGATTCAGATTAAACGTGGAATTAGTTTCAATGTTTTGAAGAAAAAAATTGGAGATAAGGTAAAGTTATAAAATAATGAAATTATTTCTGCTATTAGCTGTAGATTTTTAGTGTCAGGAAAATATATTGCCTTGCAAATTTGTGACGACGAAGACATTGAAACAATGTTGGAAAGTTTTAAACAACAAGACCAAATGTCAGTTCTGAAATTGTACATAGAAAAGGATGTGGCTGGTGGTTCAATGTTTCATTCTGCCAATTCGCTTACATCATGTGGAAATTACTTATCTAATGATGAGACACAATCGGCAACAAATATGAGTAATTTACATATTGACGAAGACGATGATGATGATGATGATTATCTTGTGTCTAACTCATACGTTGAAGAGTCTTTAGACGAAGATGACAGTGTTGACGGTATATCTGACACAGACGATGAAGTCACCAACATTCCTCAATCAGTAAGAATTGTTCACCCAGCAGAAGGTATAATGTGTTGTATAAAAAAATTAGACAATACATTTATTATTTGATGACAATTGTATTCAATGCTAAATAAGTATTATTTGGTTTTTTATTTTGAACTGTTAGGTGCACAACGAATTGAAAATCCATTTTGGAATGATGCCTCACATTATAACAATATCAACTGGACTTATCCTGATGAGGAGGACATTTGCGGTTTGGAGATGCCGTCAACCTTTAATGTTGGCCAAGAATTATATGTTGGCATGGAATTTGATAGTAAAGATGCGGTAAAAAATGCAGTCAAACAATATGTTATGAAGGTGCATCAAAGCTTCAAAGTTGTTGAAAGCAAAACGAACAAGTATGTGGTTTGTTGTGTGAATAAAAATGCAGAGTATCCTTGCCCTTTCTATATGAGGGCAATTATATCTAAAAAAACAGATACGTGGAAAGTCACACAATGGGGTGGACCACACACATGTCTGAATATGACCATGACACAAGATCACGAGAAACTTGATTCAGATTTAATTGCCACTTGTGTAGTAGGTACGTATTTTATGTTCATATTATGTTCATTTTTTAAATTATCATTTAAATTTTGTTATGTTATTGACAGGCATGATCAGAGAAGATCCATCAATAAAAATTTCTTTGATTCAAGAGAGGATTAACAGTGAATTTGCGTACAAGGTGTCGTACAAAAAAGCTTGGTTGGCGAAACAGAAAGCCATTGCAATTGAATATGGCGATTGGGATGAGTCATATGCGAAACTTTCGTCGTGGCTAACACACATGCAAAATCATTCTCCTGGATCATATTTTCAAGTACTACATGACGATTTTATCGTTGGGAATACGGTTAGTCGCGAACACCGTCAGTTTCATAGAGTTTTTTGGACTTTTGGGCAATGTAAAGAAGCTTTCAAGTACTGTAAGCCAATCATACAAGTTGACGGCACACATTTGTACGGCAAATACCGGGGGACCCTCTTAATGGCCACATCACAAGATGGAAATGGTGGCGTCCTTCCTCTAGCATTCGCGGTGGTTGAAGGTGAGACGTTGACAGCGTGGTCATGGTTTTTGGCACACTTGCGTGAACACGTCACTGATAAGAATGATATTTGTCTCATATCTGATCGACACGCGAGTATCAAGTCCGCTGTCGCTAACGAAGCACTTGGTTGGCAACCTCCCCACGGTTATCATGTCTATTGCGTGCGACACATAGCAAGCAACTTCAATCGAAAATTCAATAACGTCAAACAAAAAGAAATGTTGAAGAAGTTGGGTAAGATTTCATATTTGATGGTCACGTTTATTTAACTTCCCTATATACTTAAAATTGTTATTGATAACAAATTTTATGCAGCTTACACTCCTTGCAAACACATTTTTGATCAAAATTTAGAAAAATTTCGTGAACTAAGTCCAGCCATAGCTACATGGATTGATCGCATTTCAAAGGAAAAATGGACGATGGCTTATGATAGAGAAGGACGTCGATATGGCCACATGACAACCAACCTCTCAGAATGTATCAATAAGGTTTTGAAGGATTGTCGCAACATTCCCATAACAGCCTTGGTCAAATCAACGTACAGTAGGTGTCGAAAGTACTTTGTTGAGCGTGGCCGCCAAGCCCAGAGACAGTTAAATGAAGGCCAAGTATATTGTTCAAAGCTTGTTAAAGAACTTAGAAAAAATCAAGAACAAGCTTGTTCGCACATCGTTCGCGTGTATGACATCCACTCCACAAGGTTTGAAGTAGAGGAGACCTTCAATCCTATTACGCAACGTGGCGGACAAAAGTGGGCAGTTAACTTGAACGGTCATTATTGTCAATGCGGAAGGTATTCTGTGCTTCACTATCCATGTTCACATATTATTGCAGCTTGTGGTTACGTGAGCCTGAACTACTACCAATATATAGATGTTGTTTATACAAATGAGCACATCTTAAAAGCTTACTCCGCACAATGGTGGCCTATTGGGAATGAAGCGGCTATTCCTCCTTCTAATGATGCATGGACACTTATCCCTGACCCAACCACAATTCGTGCGAAAGGTCGGCCAAAATCAACAAGGATAAGGAATGAGATGGATTGGGTCGAACCGTCTGAGCACCGAATAAAATGCAGTAGATGTGGAGCTGAAGGGCATAACAGGCGTCGCTGTCCAATGCAATCTGAGCGTGGGAGTTGTTCAAATCATTGATTTATGTATGTTAGCCGAGTGACTTGTATTTGTTTAAGTTCTCTTCAATGTATTGAATTTGTGGAGTTGAATACATTTGTTAGTTAAAAACATTACTTATTTTGGTTTGTGTGCAGTAGCTATTTGTGGGTTTCAATGAATTCGTTACTTAAAAACACATCCATACACCCTAACACTAAACCCTAATCCTCAAACCTAACCCTAAGCCCAACACACTAAGCTCCAACCGCAACCCACCTAAACCCTAAGCCCAATTCACTAAACCCCTAATCCAAACCCTAAACCCTTAAACCACTAAACTCTAAACATAACCCATAAACCCTTAAACCACTAACCTCTAAACCTAACCCATCCTCCAAACCCTAAACCCATAAACCACTAACCTCTAACCCTTACCGTAACCCTAACCCTAATCCAATTTATTTTTCCTTTGTCTACTTTAGTTTTAGTTGTAAACTTGGTTAATTATTATAGTTTGATGCGCCACATAAACTCTATACATTAGTAAGGCATTAGTAAGGCATAATAAATGAGATGCGATAGATTAATTGTCAAAATCAAATGTGTAACAAACAACAACCAAATTACACAGATACATCAAAATCAGTCATTATGGTGTCCGTGATGTCGTGAAGATGTGTCACATGGTCGATCCCATCTTCGCGCTTGACGATCAGGATTTCTTCTGCCGCCGCGTTGTCTCCCCGCTTCTGCTTGCTCAGCCTCTGCAGAAAACTCCTGACGCAAATCAACACCTAATAAGTCGCCCATATCAGGTATTGCTCCGGGTACATTCCATTGTGGACCAAATGGGGCGTTGGGTGTTGCAATGGGGGCATCGTGTTGCTGTGAAGGAGTAATAGTGGGCCATGAAAAATGAGGCTGTGTTTCCGCAACACCACCGAACGAATGTGAGGTCTCAGAAGTATCAGTATGATGACCTGCAAAAGGATACTGATACATCTGTGAAGGATATTCGGAAAATGTTGCAGGCGTGTAATACATTCCGTGTTGACGCTCCATCATTTGTTGGGAATATTGTTCCGCTTGAACAGGCTCCCTTCGTCTGCCTATGCCCTGAGTTTCAACACTTGACTGAAGAATGGGAAACTCTTGGGCTGGGAATTCATGCTCTGATGCTGGACCATGTGACACTGGTTCAGTGATTCTCTCTTGCTCTTCAGATATAATTGCTAACTTATCCACGTAAGGCACAAGATCATCGACCGTCCACGTGTTCCTCCCTTGTGGTGACACCATATATTGTAAAGTCTCCACAACTTCACCCTGCAATTAGTAGCGTCAACAAATTAATGCTCATGCTTAAGAAATTAATTAGAAGTTAAACATTGAAAAACAGATACATACCAATGCAGCTGTGTTTGCATTGTTTGGGTCGACAAACATCTTTGTTTTACGCCTATACCACACCATGTAGTCCGAGTTATAACCCAGTAGGCCCTCCTGTCGAGGATAAACGTCGACCCTAAACTCTGCTCGATTGTTCCACTGACCAATGATTGGGGCCAACAGGTGGAACCAATTCTCATCTTGTTTGCCTTTGAGCGTTATGCCATGGAGATTTTGCGGTTGCGAAGGACACCCGGGAATGGGTTGTTGCAATCCAAATTGTCGTAAAACTCTATCGGGTTGGTGCCACTCAACAACATGGAAACAAATCAGTGGCACCACCGCAAACCAGGCTACTCCTCCAACCACACAAATTGGAGGCAACGCTGCCATCACAGTTGCTGTGTATGGCTCCCAGACAAACTGCATATAACAATACACTTGTCAATTTTCAGTCAAACATAACATATTAAAATTCCATTTAAGCATTACATTACGATGTTCTTACCTCATGTCGTTTCATCAAATCCAATTTGCGACGGAAAAGTCTAAGATCATCATTGCCAATATGCTGATTTCCACGTCGCAACCACCTACAATAAAAATGAAATCATCATTGTCAACACGTTCCATCATTAAATATTTTATCATTCAAACCTAATTTTTTAAACAACAAACCTGTGTCCGAGTGGTTTATTTTCTATGATGGGAGGCGTCCTCTTTGGAGCTAAGGTCGTGCATCGTTCCCATGCCCACATTTGGATTAAGATGCACATACCTCCGATTGATTTAACTTTGTAATCGGTGGCGCTGCACATCTCTCTATATAAATACGCAAGCACGGCAGGTCCCCACGCATACGTGCTGCACTGTTCAAAGTCACGTAGAAATTTTAGGTACCTTAAGGAAACTCTGCTACTACTTTTGTTAACAAAGAGGACACCTCCTATGAATCGAAGGATCCACGCACGGGTAAACATTTGTAATTGCTCAACGTTACCCTCATCAATATTTATGTGAGAAAAATGGTGAGCCAACCAACTTAATTTGACGACACTGCCTTCAATTTCCCCTTCCTGTGGTCTGACTCCTAATAATTCTTCACACAAGTCGGCCCAAACAAGATTAGTTGAACCAATTAATGGTGCTCCGTCACTACGCAGACCTAGTAAAACTGACACATCTTGGAGAGTAATGGTAGCCTCTCCGCATCTCAGGTGAAACGTGTGGGTTTCGGGCCTCCATCTTTCAATGAACGCACTAATTAAGGCCGCATTTATCTTTAGGTATCCCATCCTCATGATCCAATAAAACCCACATTGCCGAAGCAAAGGAACAATTTCCTCCGGTATTTGTTCTTCACCTTGATACGTCGGGACTGCTCGCCTGATGTGTAGTTTTCTGTCTGGTTCCCCATTCCAAACATGTTCTGAAACATGCTTGGGTTGCATCCACAACACGTCACTATCAATTGGACCAGACCTAGTTTGTATACTTGATGAGCATGACGACGAAGAAGCCATTGAGCCTACAAAATAAAATATAATACAATTAATTGACAATAAAATTTATACATTAATTATACATACACAAATTAAGTATATTTACACAAAATTAATTAAAATAAATAAGAAATTATATGTTTTAAATTTCAATAACAAAATATATTATACAAATAACCTAATTCATATATATTCTATAAATAAATTAAATTACAAACAAATATAAATTTAAATATATAAATTAATGACTACAAATAATTACGCGTTAAATAATTTAACATACAAAATCAATAATTTAAAATACGTAAAACTATTTTAATTTAAACATAACATATGAAACTGATAATAATAACTAAAAGTAACGTAATATAAAAAATTTAATTCTAACCTAATTTAAAATTACTAATTTACACTACATAAAATTATTCTTAATCTATCATAACAAATATATACAAAATTAATGACTTCAAATAATTATGAGAAAAATAATTTAACATACAACATCACTAATTTAAAATACCTAAAATTATTCTAATTTAAACATAACAAATGAAACTAATAATAATTAAAATTAAAATTAACATAATATAAAAAATTTAATTCAAACCTATTTTTTAATTAATAATTTAGAATACATAAAATTATTTCTAATCTATCATTAAATATTTAAACTAAATGTAATCTACCATATAAAAAATTTAAACTAAAGCTAATCTAAACTTAATACGTTATGGTACCTAAAATTATTCCTAATCTAAAATTATTAAATTATGATACCTAAACCTATATAAAAAATTTCAACTAAACTTAATCTAGCATAAAAAATTATTCCTAATTTATCATATAAAAAATTATTCCTAATTTATCATATAAAAAATTTAAACTAAATCTATTATATCCTATAACATTAAGAATTCAAACTAAATTATACAAAATTATTATCTTACACTACCTAAACTATACAAAATTATTATTATTATCTTACACTGCCTACCTAAATTATACAAAATTATTATCATCTTACACTATTTAAACTATACAAAATTATTATCTTATACTACCTAAACAATACAAAATTATTATTATTATCTTACACTACCTACCTAAATTATATAAAATTATTATCATCTTACACTATCTACCTAAATTATACAAAATTATTATCTTACACTACCTAAATTATACAACCATTATATTATCAGAATATAAACATCAATATAAATAAAAATATACAAAAGATTCCATATATAACTTACAATTTTTTTAGAAAAATGGAAGAACACAAGCAAATAGCACCAACCAAGCAAGAAAAACACCAACCAAGGACTCTCTCTTCACACAATATCACTCTGCAAACTCAACAAAAACGCAGCTACAATGAAGGCCAAACGAATTTTATAGAAGAAGAACGACGCGCCAATGGAAGCAGCGCCTTCAGGAGGCAGGAAACGCCAATGGCAATGGCGTTTTCCTGCACCTATGGCTAGGCCCTGCACTGCTGCTGCTGCTGCTGCCTGACGGTGCTGCTGTTGCCTGACCCTGCTGCAGTCAACGCGCTAACGGGAATTGCGATTTGCAATTCAAACATGAAATCGCCAACCATGTTTGCGCTTTCGTCCAGAGCTTGCCACTTGTCGCACATGCATCAAGTCGCCAGTTCAACTGGCGCTTCCCATGTAGGGTACGTGCAAAAAAAGCACCCCCTGGGAAATATCTCCATAACAGCCCTATTTTGAGAATTTGTTTCTAAAAAGACCCTAAACAGGGAAAATTGCCTACCAATGCATGAAGATAGGAAACCAACTAGATATAGAGAATAATTAGGGATATAACTATTTGTTACCAATTATGTTAGGAAATACAATGTACAAAACTCTGTTGGGATATGGAGTGTAAAAACTAAATAGTATAATAAGTACGAAGACTTGAAGGAAGAGTTATTGGAATTAAACAATAAATTTTCATATATACTACCTACTATTCTATTTCTTCTCGTTCTTTATCATATGAAATCTCAATACAACATTAATAATTGATAAAAGTCAATTTAGTGATCGATGTTCTTTATACTAGTGATCGATGTTTTTGGTTGCTAAAATATCAAATGTAGTAACTAATTTATAAATTTAGTTGCAAAATCAGTTATTAATGGTAACTTTAGTGACCTATGTTTGTAGGTTGCTATCATATTTGATAACAGAATTTTTTTTATAACTTTTATTTATTATGTAAATATACACATTTTTTTTAACTCTTAAGTAGGTACTTAAGTTTGTAGAAAACTTATGGTGGTCATTAAAAAAAAAAAACTTACGATACCGTATAGAGTAGTCAAATGTGCAATTTTGTTTTAGAGAGTAATTTTTATTGTAAAAGGCTTGTGTGGACATTGACAGGGGAGATATTGAATTACCTAAATTCTAGATAGTGTGTGTTTTCACGCTCAATTCTTATCAGTTGCCCATTTATTTTATTTTATTTTTTCTCCAGCATATACTCCCAACAACAAAGAAAAGCGATAACATTATTTCACGTGATAAGATTGTATACTATTCATGGATTGAAGAAATGACACAAAATCACACAAAACAGTAGCTTAATCGTTATGTAACAAAATCTTCTTTATGGCTGTGGTTGGTGATTGAAACCTTTAACAGGACACAAACTGTCGGTCAAACAATTATTATTATATGTAACCGAATCTTATTTGTGGCCATAGACAGATAGAGCATGGCTGTAACGAAATTCAAATACATACACAAAATTAATGCATATATGTTTTGTACTCGTGTGCACATATATGGCATATCAGTGATTCTTAACTGTGGTGTGCTACAAAAATCTTATTGTATCTCTCACAAAATCTTGGTAACAGAGAGTTTTGGAGGATACCCTCCAACAAATAAAATCAGATTTCTGAATTGTGGTCACTATTTGTACTGTGTACACACAGGAGCACAGTGAAAAAGGGAAATTGGGAGAGAAAAGAGAAAGCTCATGAAGGCACAGGCTGAAAGTAGCTTAACATGCAAAAGGAAGGAGAAAAGGACAAGAAGAAAAGGAAATCTGGCTCTATAGAAAGTGCATGTTTTCTGTTTTTTCTTTAAATTTTTTCTTGAAGAAAACCATGCGGCATAATATTTGTATGACAATGTTTCCTATATATACCAAAAACACATTGGAATCGTTTGTTTTGGTACATGAGAATCAAATGAGAATTTTTTTTGCCCGCAACTAAATACTAATTCAATAAAATGAGAAAAAAAAACTAGCAATTAAGATATAGAATATTATTTATAAGTTTTTCATTTTACCAAATTGTTACTATTCGTTTTTTTTTACAAATGTTATTATTCATTTTTATAAACTAAAATAAATATACAGAACAATATCTTTGAATCTAAGTAAATAAATGATATCCAACCTTGGTAATTAGTCTCACATATATGACTGAGAAGATAATCAAAGACACACACCAAATTGCTGCTTTTTTTTTTTTTTATAAAAAAAAGACACACCAAAACCAACAAAAACTAGTCTTGAGAAAAACTTTAAAATAGGCTTTTTTTTAAGAAGCAAATAGAATTTGCCTTAATAATAGAAATAATTCAGACAAGCACACTAAAAAAATAAAAATTACTTATTTTATTAAAATAAGTGTTTATTTCAACAAATAATTTTAAATGAACTGATCCAATATAAGTTCACGATTAAATGCACCAACTTGTGGAATAGCCTGCATTTTTTTTCTTTTTTAATTTGAAAAAATGGGTTAGTCTAATAATTGGCTTATGAACCAATTTAAAATGGATTTTTTTGTAAACTTTAAAATCAGTATTTTTTTTCCTTAGAAAAAAGGGAATTAATGCAGTAAACAAGTACAAATTTGTATACAAAAATAAGTTTTTATTATATAAATTTTATCATGTTTTAAGGAAATAAATAAATTGTAATAATTGTATATACCAAATTAAGTTAGTTTCGCATATTAACCTATGTAAACTTAAAATTGAACGAGACAACTTTTATCTAATATAAACCTACACGAATTGCAGATTTCATAATCGGCAGCTAGAATACCCTATTTAGGCATAGAGTTTTATAATCTAGAGAACCAAAAAATAGAAGATATTTTTTTTTTAATTTAACAGAGTTATATAATGTTTATAAAATACTGTAAATAAAACACTAGGTTCTTATATTAATATCTCATTTATTTCTTAAAATTATTAAATTAGGAATAATTATTAGAATGGAATTAAAACATTATTTTCCCTTCTCCTTTTCTCTAAAACTCTATTTCCCAATCCTTCATGAAATAGTCACATGCATTAGATGATGAGAATAAAGTTTTTCAGGTTTAGTATAAATAAACCAAAATAATTTCCAGAAAAAATATATTCTTGAAATATTGGTTTCTAAATAAGTAGAAATGAAATTTTCTTATGATAATTGACCGTTAAAATACTAAAAAATTTTATGGTCATTGTCAATAAACATTGTTCTTTAAAAATAAAACAATAAAGAGATACATTTTTTTATAATTTTAAAAAATATTTCTAAAAACTTATTTTGATGAAAATAATTTAATGAAAAATAAACAAATTCAATCATACATCACTTGAAGTTGAAGAAAATATACTATTTCTTTCCGACATATTTGGTCGATGCTGACCTTAGACTGCACGGTCTAATTTCACTTTCGGTGCATGCATGCTTTCACTTTTACAGTTGATATCGGACTAATTTATTTAAACTTTTATATATATATATATATATATATATATATATATATATATATATATATATATATCATAAATAGAATAAATTTGTTAATTAAAAAACAAAAAAATTTAGAGTAAAAATAATTTAAACAAGTGCATTAGAAAATCATAATTTGTTTATTTTGTTTTTTAAAAAATAGTTATTTTAAATAATATGCTTAAACAAACTAACTCAATTATGTCCCTCTCCCCGTAAGCTGGACAGATCTACTTGTTGGAAGAAGGCAGTTGTGTTTACTAAATTTTTTTTCTTAATATAACATATATGTAGTTATAAATTATTTTTATAATTTAATTTTAATTAAAAAAATAATTTATAATATAAATCTTGTTCCACTAATTTATATATGTGACCTTTGTCCCCACAACTAAAATATTCTAGATCTGTCTCTGCTGTAAATCGCAATTGTGTCTGATTTCATCTTTTATTATATAGTTTTTGTTTAACCCTTCAATATTTAATCCTTTAAAATTAATAAATCAATTCAAAACTATAGTGAATTAAAAATCTATTTAAAAGTGAATTGGCTAAAAATATTTTTTATTTTAAAAATTATATAATATTTCCTTTTACATTTATTAACTAATTCTACAATTAATTTTAGCCAACACTTCTCACTTAATAAATTAACTTTAAAAATAACATAAAAGTGTTTAACTAACGGTTTATAACTTTTAAGTGTTTACTTTTTTACTACTTTTGCTAAACATTAACGTATAAGATCAAATAAATTACAAGCTACTTGTAGTAAATTTGCCACACCCTCCTCGGCAGTGTTTTGAACTTATAAATGTAAACGTTTAACTTTTTCTTTTCTTTTCTTTTTTTACCCCCATTTTATCCTTAACAGTATCTTATTAGAATTTATTCTTTGCCTTTGTTATGTTTAAAATTCTTTTTAGTCTCCCCTCCCTCTCCCTCTTTCTTAATAAGAGTGGTAATCAAGATGAAACTTAAATTTTCCATGTATTTATTGCAATTCTTAACTTTTATCATTAAGTTAATCTTATTGGTCCAATCTTTCCCTCATCATATGTTATTTTTTTATGATATGGAATTAACAAAAGTATAAAATACGTCTTTTTATGTTATTTCATTTCATTAATAAATACACTTATAAATTATGAGAATGAAATTAAAAAAGTTATAATTCTTATTTTTAAAGTGAATTAAGACAAATTAAAAAATGAAATTTCAAAGTCATTATTCTTCCTTTTAAAAATGTTAAAATCAACCTTTTGTAATTATTTCATAAACTTATATGGTTATTATAATTTATGTTTATTTATTTTTGACCCGATTGTTATTATAACTTCAAAACATATACCTTTTAATTAATTTTTTTCTTGAAAAAATAGTCAAATAAACTCGTCGTATAGTTCTTTCAAAATTTGCAATGGTCCAAGAAAAAGGTCACACGAAGCAACCATTCATTTATTGCTATATTTCTACGTCAAGCTTTTAATGTTTTTTTTTTTTCAATAAAATGTTACCGATCAATTTACTTGCCTATAGTATAAATTCTATTCCAATTATTTTAATGTATTTATACATGACATTCTTACAAACCTCATTTATAAAGTTCAGTAAATAAAAACTCATCGATTTTTTTTTTTTAAATATAATTCATTCAAGTTCAACTACAACCTTTTTTTTTAAGTTCAACTATAACTTTAAACCTACTCTTCCCATCAAATAAAAAATTTATTTACCTCAAGTACAAAAGACTCATGAGAACATATAACTTAATTAATAATACATGTTAAATTTGTGAGAATTTTTTTTTTAATTTGATATAATATATTCTTAAAAGTGATAAATTTAAGTATAATTAAATTAAACAAAAATTAATTTCATATTTCTGAAGTTTGTGACAATACCTTAAAATGTTACCAGAGAACTTAAGTATTAACTAAGGTGGTATCAAATAAAAGATAAAAGGGTTCAAGAGTTAAGAGTTTCACTAGGGTAAATGATGATGTGTTTTCCGTTTGGGTCTGCAAAATGCCACGTGGCGACACAATGATTGGACTTTTTATGCATATCAAACACGTGGCGACGAATGGAGTGAACAGGTATCACAGAACGCGCGTGACCTTCCAGAAACTTCGGCGGGAACTGGTGGCTAGAAATGGCGGAGGCATCTAGCGGCCAGCATGAGGCCACATGGAAGCGCAACCACGTGGGCGTCCGACGTGGCACCCTCGTTCCGCTGAAAATGATTCGTTCATTTTATGCGTTGGCCACTCCAAAGTCCAAAGTAACAAACAGACGCACTTTCTCTCTCTTCAGCGAGAAGAAACCGCCAGAAAATAAAGTGTGTGTGTGTAAGTGTTTGTGTGGTGTTGTTGACCTTTGGAATTGAATGTGGGAATGGCCATGAATAATGGCGATGGAACCGACGGAGGGGCATTGCAGAGGGTGCTTTACATGTGGGGTTACCTTCCCGGAGCTCTGCCGCAAAGGACGCCGCTCTTGACGCCGGTTGCCGTTAGGGTTCCGCCGTGTGATTATTCTTGGAATGATGTTTGCGGCGGTGGCTGTGGATTCGCTATTGCTATATCAGGTGCCTTACCTTTTTCACCGGTCTTTTTGATTTTGTTGCGGTTTTTGTTTTCAGTTTAAGAATTGGAGGCTTTGTTTGACCTGTGGTCTGGTCCCTTTGATTTCTTCAAAAATGGTTTGGATTTGAAAATTAAGCAGGTTTAGGGGAAGTTCTTGAGCTCCGTTGAAGCAGAAAATCAACTCAGCTCAGCAGCTTCAGCTTCATTCTCTGATTTTATTCTCATTGGAGTTTTTTTTTTGTATCAATTTTCGGTCAAAATTGACCTTACTCCCTATATTTGACAAATTAATGATTTTGGTGTTCGTATTATTGATAATAATTAATGAATTTCATCTCTCATCCTACTATTCTAAGTTTTAAAGAAAGATGAAATTTATATATTGGGATTAAGACCAATTTTGACCGAAAATTGTAGCATCTAAATCACATTTTACCCAAGGTTTTTAGGGGGCTCTTTCTCTTAAGTTGTGTCTGACTGAACAGTATTTTTTTTAATAATTTGAATTTGATTAAATAAAGTATTGCTTTTGAACTTTGATGGGGTCGTATTTTGTTAGGATGGTTAAATACTCAAATCCAAGGAGATGAGTTTGAGAGGTTGTTTGGAATTTTGCGAGGTTTTCACTACTGTTTCACTTTGAGACTACTTTTTGCCAATCTCTTGCCCCTCATTTTCATGGAATGCATTGTGTACTTCCTTGTGTTGATGTTGTTGTAAATAATTTAAATGATTGTATTTGGGAATCATGCCATGTTTTTTACTTTCAATGCTCGTGTTTACATCTTTGCATCCCTCTATCTCTCTATTAGCTGCTTTTCTTTTACCATTTTATTTGTATAAAGGGTTCATCATTGCTCACGTGTTCGTCCTTAATCAGAATCAGGGAAGCTCATCACATGGGGCTCAACAGATGATCTAGGCCAAAGCTATGTGACTTCTGGCAAGCATGGGGTAATGCATAACTATGTATAAAATAGAATGACCTGTTGTCTCTCTTTTTTTCTTTGTCAACAAACTAACTTTTCTGGTTTGTTTGTAAAGGAAACTCCAGAGCCTTTCCCTCTTCCAACCGAAACCTCTATTGTAAAAGCTGCAGCAGGATGGGCTCATTGTGTTGCTGTAACAGGTAAGGTGGATTTCCTTACCTTGCAACCTTGAAAGAAATAGAAGAAGAAACGAGATGATGAGACTGAAAGGAGAAGTCCTGAACTAAAATAGAACCTATAGTTTTGTTTTTCTAAAAGTGTTTTACATGTATCTATTTCTTTAATAAGTAACATCCAAAATGAATTCAATAATATCATCCAATTGGGCAAGAGTTTTTTTTTTTTTTTTTTTCTTGTCCAATAAGCAAAGTTTTCTTTCGAGTATCACCCTACAAATATATTTTTGTTTTTCCTTCGCAGAACATGGAGAAGTTTATACATGGGGATGGAAAGAATGCATTCCCTCTGGGAAGGTATTTGGTGAATCATCAACAGGGGTAAGTCTTGAAAAAGATGTGCCAGGAAGGCATACTCCATTGTTCACAGAGCAAGGTATGTTTGACCTCTTTACGATGACCGCTTATGTACAACTAGTTGTCCCTCCCAAGGAGTGGTCTAAGCAAGCCAAGGTGCACCAAAAAAGGAGTGGGGGATATATGATAGAATCATTGGAATCTGAAAAGAAAGAAGAAAAAATGTTTTATGGTTTACCCCTCTATGATGAACCCTCATTCCCCACCTGGATGTACTGCCTCCAATGATCCCTCCCTGGGGGGGACCATGAGCCCTTGTTCTTGGTGACTGATTTGGAGTTGTTTTGCAATAGTGAGCCCTCGTTCTCAAGGCTCAAGATCTACTGGAGGTACTGCCTCCAGTAACAGTGGAGAAGAAAGTACAAAGCGAAGGAGAGTGTCTTCAGCAAAGCAAACAGCTGAAAGCTCGTCATCCAGTGATGATAGTCTGACAGCATTCCCATGTCTTGTCACACTAAATCCAGGGATAAGGATAGCTAGTGTTGCAGCTGGTGGACGTCATACACTAGCATTGTCAGGTACGGAACCTTTTTATGGAGTATTTTTACACCTAAATCTAAGATTTTATCTGTTATTTTCTTCCCATTGTGTAGCGTGGTTTGGTTGAAGTATCACAACTATGACTTCTAAGACTTACCATTGATTCTGGTTTTCTGAGAGTTTCAGATACAGGACTGGTGTGGGCTTGGGGCTATGGAGGTGAAGGGCAGCTTGGTCTGGGTTCCAGAATACGTATGGTTTCCACTCCTCATCTTGTTCCTTGCATTGATTCCTCTTATTATGTTAAAGATAGATCTGCTACACTGGCTCGAGGAAACATGGGTTCAGAGGGACAGACTTTTAGAATTCCTGGAAGTTACATAAAGAGAATTGCTTGTGGAGGTCGACATAGTGCAGTAATTACAGGTACATACGTGTCAGTCTATTCAGTAACTCAACTGGACTGCCTTCATTTTAGTTACTTTGAAGAACCTAAAATGAAAATATCCATATGCTTTGTTTATAATGTTGCACTTTGCCTACCTGGTGTTAAATGTTGCGCTTGGTGGTGTTTACTGTTTAGAAGGAGAAAACTAGTTTCTTAATGGATGTAATGGACTGGCCAGGAATAGTGTTATTGGCAAGAAGAAATAATATCTTAACAAAAGATCCAAACACTTAATGAAAAAATTATCTATAAATAGTGTTGTGTTTCTAGATACCATATTAGGAGTTAATTATTACTAGCATAGAAACTTGCTTAGTAAGCTTATTTTGTTTCCAATATCTCTTGTATGTTATCTTTAGTAAATTCATATGTACTAATATTGGAATATCTATCTGTTGAGCTGACAGATGCTGGAGCCTTGCTTACTTTTGGTTGGGGACTTTATGGACAGGTAAAGTTTAAAGTGAACTAGAATATTGTTTTGTACTACTGCAAGTTCATATTCTATTTGACAATGAAACTTGCTGAATTAGTAATTATATACTGTCACAAGCATATTCCGAAATCCCAATTTATTTTCATGGCTCTGTAAAAAAGGCTTTTGATGTATCAGCCTATCTTGTATGTTATAACAGATCAAACTTCCAGAGCTTTTCCATTTTAGCAATTTTGTCAGTATCTATTGTAAATAAAATCTTCTGATGTGTGCAAGCCTGTAGTTTGCTCGCATGGTTCCTAAATCCTATTATTAGAAAATCCCATTCTAATGCGGTATTCTTGTAAGCCACTGAACTTAAACCCTCTCTTGTCCAGCTCCTCTTTGGCGTTGAATTTATTTTCATGAGAAGTTAGTTTTGCTTTTCAGCCCTTTTATCATTTAGATCTTATCAGATAATAGGGTGACCCTTTATAATGAGGAGCACAACATGCTCAGAATTACTTCACTTTGCATGTCATGTCACCAACATACTGTTGTTTATTCTTCAATCTAATACTTCCTTGGTACTGTGAAAAATATGAAGTGCAACTCGTACCTGATTAAAATTTTGCTTTGACTTGCCTGAGATTATGGGAGTATTTATCATATACATGAACCCAACTAAATTATACTATACCTGGTCGAAATATATTCATCTACAGAACTGCTTGGATACTGTCATCCCTTAACCACTCTTAAGGATCAATCTGTAGGTAAAGTAGAATATGGTGGACAAAAGCAATGTTGATGTTGAAGATGTGGTTCACTCTAACGAGGGATTATCTATTCTATTCCTTTACAATATTTCATCTTTCTTGTCACCTGTTGGTCAATGCATGCTTTTGCTCATTATACTTTATTTATGTCATCTTGTTTTTTATCAAGTGTGGGCAAGGAATTACCGATGATGAACTAAGCCCAACTTGTGTATCTTCCCTATTGGGTATCCACATAGAGGGAATTGCTGCAGGACTGTGGCATACAGTCTGTACATCTGCTGATGGTGATGTGTATGCATTTGGTGGGAATCAGTTTGGGCAGTTGGGAACTGGTGCTGATCAAGCCGAGGTATGATGTAATTAGTGCCATTCCATAGATTCACCACTCATTTTGTCGCTAAAACAAAACATAATTACTAGATTATATCAATCACCAGTGTACTGTGATTGTGCATTCATCATAAATATTGGTGTCACTGAAAGAGCTGTTAAGCATGTGGTATTGACAATTCTATTATAGTTATAGGCAATCTGTAATTTCAGTTTTTTAATTGTTAACTTCAATTTCGAAGCAGACTCTACCAAGACTAGTGGATTCACCGAGTTTGAAAAATTTGCATGCTAAGAATATATCTTGCGGTGCTCGCCACACTGCTTTAGTAACAGGTATACCATCCTATAGACCTGCTTATGTCATTTTCAGAGCTGCCTTGTCAATTTAGGCTTCCATTATTGAAGACATTTAATGACAACGGTGCTAGTAAAATTGAACAATCCTTGATGAGGGTTTGCAATGAATGGGTTAGATATAGTCTTTGTATTAGCCAAAGCGCACCTGATCCAAAACTTAATATCATACCGAATTAGATTTCTGGCAAAACGTCAAATTCATATTGTACATTACTGTTTTTAGTTTTACTTTTGCAATAGTCATCATGGACTTTTGCACAATTGATGTTGAATTTTTTATTTTATTGGCAATTTAAAACACAAATTGGCACGTCTATTTTTTTTGTATATTATAATTAGTTTTCTTTCTTTTGTTTCTGTTCTTCAAGAGGGCGGAAAAGTTTTCTGCTGGGGATGGAACAAATATGGACAGGTTCTTATATCACACTACCCTTATACAAATACTTTTTTATTTCATGTTTTAAACTACGAACATTATTGGAATTTTCTATCTGACCACATTTATTTTAAGTGAGGAGTAGTGTTGGGTATTACTATTAGTAACATTGTTGTGGAATCATACTCTTCTAAATTGTGCTTTCTGGGTGTGGCAGCTGGGCCTTGGGGACGTGATTGACCGTAACATTCCTTCTGAAGTCACCATTGAAGGTTGTGTCCCTAAAAATGTTGCTTGTGGTTGGTGGCATACTCTTCTTCTGGCCGAGTCCCACACTTGATGCCATGGTGCTCCTGACCCAATTTTGTTAGTTAGCGGTTCTTTTGGAAGGCAATGTATATGTGTACATACAGTAGTGGTATACAAATACATACTTGTTTGTATTGTTTCATGGTGTGTGAATGACCATGACTAGCTCTAGTATTTAACACCACAGAAGAGCGATATTTGGCTTGGAAGGAAGTATTGGTTCCTTTCCACATATGTATACATTCTTAACCATTATGTATATTTTATTTTATATAGTATAAACTGTCAAGTATAATTATGTATACTGGAGATTAGTATGATGGCATGTAATTGTTAGTTAGGTGTAAATGTAATCCTTTTAATTAGTGTATATAACTGTAGATCACCCGACCCAACTTCCTTTTGTTTGTTATGGATTATTGGTTTCTTATTGGTCTCAGCTTGTTCCATCTGTTGGTGAAAGTAGAGTGATTACACTCACTACTAAGGTGGTTAGCAGTATGTTTGAGACTCAACAATATTCTGAGGATTTGATTCGAATTTATTAAGGTTTCTTTGTTTGGTAGGTCCAATGAGTATTTTTCTTATTGGATTGGGCTTTACCTATGACACTGGATCATATAGTTTAAAACCTACCGCAATCCAGGTTATTGTTTCCTGCACTCCCTTTCCTTTTCGGCTTCTAGATTCATCCATCCGACAGGTAAAAAAATGTTCCAGAAAAGTGCAGGAAGCAACAACAGCTCGCAATCCAGCTCAACTCCTTTATTTTTTGTACTGAATTCCTTTTCATCATTTAGCATTTTGACCATAAAATCATTAAACTTTTGTTAATACACGATTTGATATCAGTCATAACATTGTGCTTTCGCTAAATTGCTATTCACTATTGATCCTTTGAATATAAGTTAACCTAGTAAGATTTGATAAGACGCGGAACTAAATTCTGTTGGTAACCTTATTATTTTCTTCTTTTTCTTTCCTAGCTAGTTTATTAACATAGCATTATTGAAAAGAACTTGGTTGTTATAAAATTTAAAATTTAATTCTTGTGTCCTAAATCCTAATACAATCAATATTGTAAGAGATTAATGTCTATAAGCCAGTATTTTACACGGATATCAATCACATTCCTTTATTTTGCCACTTCATTTAATAGTTTTTTTAATTAAATAAAAATAGATAAATACATTGCTCCACATCTTGCACATTCTAAGTCTTGCTTTCACTGGACTAAC
This sequence comes from Glycine soja, assembly GCF_004193775.1. NCBI lineage: Eukaryota > Viridiplantae > Streptophyta > Magnoliopsida > Fabales > Fabaceae > Glycine > Glycine soja. The sequence goes on from NC_041003.1 coordinate 45,996,306, forward strand.
ACCGCTGCCTCCACCATTCTGAATCAAGCAATTTCCTTTGCCTTTCTGTTTGACACGCATATGTTATAAAGAGATATAATTCGCTCACTTTTAGAACGAGAGAGTGCATCAACATTAATATTATACTGTAAAGGATATACGATTGACCGGATAAACAAGCCTTTACTACCACTACACATTTACCCGAAACTATATCAGAATCATTCAACCGGAGAAATTAATTGAACAAAACAAGTTTGTCTTGGACCAAATTCTTTTCTTTTCTTTTTCTTTAGAATCATGGGATCAAATTCAAATATTCCATGTCTACAAAATTAACGTTTTTCTTCCCTTTTTGTCATGGACTCTTTCAACTTCCATAGGCCCCCAAGATTGACAATGACTACACAAAGAAAGACTATGAAGGATTTCCTCTTACATCATTTTCAGCCAGTAGTTTTTTTTTTTTAGACGAAAGTGTGAAGGATTTTCAACAAAACTAGAACGTAGAACAAAAATTGGGATAGTATGGTTAACTTTTTCTTATATATTTTCAAAATTTGCCATCCGCTTTATGTAAGTAAAAGTGGTTTTTTCTTTTCTTGTTGGAGGAAAACAAAACATAACAAGTAGGAATCATTCCATGAAAGCGAAGCTGGGCCTAACAGTCGTCAGTCAATTAGCTCTCAGAGAAGATGCTCTCGGATCCATATTTCTGGTGCTTCTCCAATTTCACAGTCAATGGCTTTAATAAGGCTATCTTAGACCATAAATTGGGCTCTCCTTATCACATCATCGTTTGAGAGTGATATATTAAATCGTGTAAGCTTATTATAAGACAAAATTGTGGTTTCCAATTCGCAACTGGTCATTAATCACTAATCAGCATTTATATAATAATATTTAAAAAATGGAACTATCAATTTGTGGAGACTATTAAAAAATCGGTAGCCAAATAAATTGCCCTGAATAGTGAATTTTATTGTTCCAACTTCCCTTCAAGGTTGATAGACCTTAACAGTTATGGAATATTCCCCTCATTTATTCAACCTGGTATTTATGCTAATCTTGTGGTTGACATCACATTAGTTGGATCTTAATCTTGCCGCACACTAGTACTATTAGCAACGGCCTCTTAATCAAAATCAAATAACTTTTGTTGGACAGTGTCTGTCAAAGGGTCAAAACCTTTTCTTTCATATATAAAAAAGCTTGTTAATAAATGTTCTTAAAGAATTTATTAAAAATTAAAAACTATATATAAGAAAATATAATGATTGATGTTATTAATATACTTCTACCTTAATTTTTAGTGGAAATGTTTAATTAATTGATTCTTTAGTCAACAATTTTTAAAAAAATTGTTCGTAAGATCCAATCAAGAAAAATAGTCATATAAATGTGGTGTGCATAGTGTTTAAATTATATAATTTTCCACGTCATTGCATGCAAATTTAATAATATAGAAAGATAATATAAAATTATAGTATTCTTTAAAAAAGTATAAATAGAAAGATTCATTATATTCTGAACAGTAGCAAAATATATCCTTGACACCCAACCATTTTCTATACACGTGATATGCAATGTTTACATTTGTTTGGATTAGAAGGCTTAGGAGAAGTAACATTATAAGTTATAACGTAGGAGTTACATAACATCAAGCAATTGGAGTGTCCAGTTTTGGAAGTGAATGCCCTGGCACTGAATTCATTGCTGGCATATGGATCAAGTTAATTACTTCATTTTAATAAGAGTAATGTTGGCTTTGCAACAGAAGCATTTTAATAATACTCCATGACAGCGTATCTGCGCCACGTGTAAGTTGGGAGGCTGTAATTGTCTACAGTGGTACAATTTTACATACTTAAAAATTTTAATTTCTACCAAAATCCACAATATTCTATCGAAAAAAATTATGCAGCATAGTTTATCTGATGTGTTTCAATTAAAGTTGTTTACATATAATTATACTTTTAAGGTTGTCTTGGTTGAAGAAAAAAATATTATAAATTAGAATCCCTTTCACTAACAAATTACAATAAGAATTACTATTTGATAATACAAAAAAATTGCTCACGTAACAAGAACATATTGAATTTTATGTTCAGAATTTCAAGCTCACGTGCCAATAATTAATGGTGATTTTTATATTTAAATAAATAATTATCAATATACTAGTACATTAATTTAATATAGTACGTTAAAACTCAAATTTACAGAATTCAAATAAATAAATATTAAAATTTTTGTATTAATAACATAAATTGAGATTGATCAAATTTAAATAATAATATTTGAAAATGAATAAACAAAGAAAAATATTTCTTTTTATTTTCATTTGTGTTTTTATTTTATGCAAATAAATCATGTATAATAATAAAAATTATATCATTTGTACAAGTTTTTCAATAACTAGAAGGGTATTGTTAAAATGTAGTAATTCATTTTAACCATAATTGGAACAAAATGACTTTGATCCTGAGCTTATCCGATCATCAGTTTTCTCATACTTAGCAGAAGATTTGAATAAGTTTATAATGTACAAAAATGAAAATTATTATATTCAATGTATGATTTTTCATATTTTCTCATGCATCATCGCACATGCATTAATCAAATATAGTAGTAAAGAATAAGACCAAGGCGCTCAATGTCCCAAAAGAGCAACATGACCAGATCTGACCTATTATAATGTCAAAGGGAATTCAAAATTCAACACGTATAGTTAGGTCATTTACACGAAATCACCCCTTTGAAGAATTTGACTCCAATTTGAAGAAAAATTAAAATAACATAAATCACCATCAAAATCCAACACATTTAATAAATTAGTCAATTTCTTAAATATGCTGATACGAGATTTGATTTTTCTAATCATGTGTGTAAAAAAAAAAAACCTTGTTAAGAAAGATAAAACACACTTTAATAATTTGCACACCTCAAAAATTAGTTTCATAACTTTTAATTAAAAGAATACTTTGATTTCAGAAGAAAAAAAAAACATTGTCACACATAAAATGTGTCTCACATTGTCACACAATCCCTAATATTCTAGTTCTAAACCCACTATAGTTATTTTAAATAGCATGCCAACATTTTATTTAAAGGCGGACAGGAAAAAAATATTACTTAATAAGAACATCTAAAATATCACGTGTTTAATGCATGTTAAAATTTTAATATTATATATATAATATTGTCTTAAGTATAAGAATAATGTATATAAGAAAGGAGAATAATTAGATTAAAAAATTATACTTTTTTTGAGATAGGAGAGGAGTAGCAAAAATAATTTTGTAACAATTTAAATAAACTTAAAAAATTTGATGTTGAATATGTCACCCCCTTCCTCTGATCCAAGCAAAATCTGTCGTTAATTTCTACTCCTTTGGTGAGGAATTTTATTGCCCACGAAAATATACAAACAAAAAAGTCAGGTTTTTAGAGTATTTTTTTTTTTATAGATTTTTCATTTTATTTTATTTACTTATTTAATAGAAAAATATAGGAAACAACACAAATGAACCAAAAATTCTTAAGAAACAAATCAACCATTTCAAATTACTTTCATTTTATCTTTATCTGTATATTTTATTTTCTCAATTACTTATCTCTTTAATTTATTATTCCTATCTTTATGTTCAAATATTTTAGAAAAAAAACAAAAAAAAACTGATTTTGTATTTATCAAATCAAAGCACGAGGATAAAAAAATCAACCATTTCAGACTACTCTCCTTTTATCTTAATTCATCTGTATATTTAATTTTCCTAACTACTTATCTCTTTTTTTTTTATCTTTATGTTCAAAAAAAAGAAAAGAAGAAATGTAGAGTATAACACAGGAATATGCCGTTTTGGCCACAATTGATCCTACCGCCACGATTGGGAAATGCCAATTGTGAATTTATTTAAATAGTTAAATTAAACCTACCGTCATAACATGGTGAATTAATAATATTCGAATTATTGTTAAAAGATCTATTTCGAATAGAATTATATTTAAAGGAGGATATTTAAAAAATAAAAAAAAATGAAAACTAGTATAAATTTCAAAAGTTTGAATTTGCATGTACAATCTATCTTAAATAGATATTAACAGAAAGCTTTTGCACATTATTATTTAAATAATACTATAAAGTCATTAAATTGTGATGAAATCTTTCACCAAATTATTTTATTATTGTGATAAGGTGTGATAAGAATAAGATAAAATTTTAAATAAACACTATACATTTAATTTACATCCAGATTAAATAAAAAGAAGGTAAATGAAGAATTGAACAGGAAAGGAAATTTCGATCACATGGTAGTACAATCACAATCATACTAGAGGACAGAGAGGTGAAGAAGGCACAAATTTTGGTAGCTTGTAAAGTACAAATATAATAATAAGCAAGTAAAGAGGTTACAAAATTATGATTTACGAAAACAGAAGAATATTGAAATTAACATAAAACAGAACAACTGGCCAAAATCCGAAACTACGGAGGAAGCCACCGACACCCAAATCAAGGGAAACTACGCGCACGCCCATTGGGTAATTTATTTATTTTTTATAAATATTATCAACAGTACACACTTTTTGAAACGGGTTTTATATTATTTTAATTAAATTTTTTTTCTATAGATTTGACTTTTTATTTAATGAGTTTCTCATCTTGACTTTCTATTTTTAATGATAAATTTTAAAAATAGTATATTATTAACATTCCTTTTATTTTAAAACAAGCTCGTAGTAATAACTAAAATATAAAGAGTAGATATATTTGTTGGGCTTTATTGTAATTATTCTAGCAATTATTTCTGATTGGTGAGTTAAGCATAAAAGAAAATTTTATGAAGAAGCAAAATGAATAATAATATTATTAAATGAAACAGTATTGATTGAACTGTAGTCATTGACTAATTAAATGATACTAGTAAATAATGAGAAATATTTTTTTTTTAAAAGAGTAAACGAGAAAGAAAATTTATTCAAATATAAAACTATTTAATTAAAGAAATTTGATGAAGAAGGAAAATGAATAATATTAAAAGAAATAGTATTAATCAATTAATTAATTAAATTATAAATGATAAATGAGAAAAAGTTTTTTTCTTCTTTTTTTTTTTTTGTTGAAGAGAGAGTTAAATAAATAAAAGATAAAAGATAAAAGATAAATGATAAATGATAAAGATTGGTTAGAATTATCGTTGGTGCGTGCGGGTTATTATATATAGGGGAAGATCAACGAGACGTATGTGGCAGGTGTGGGTTCTTCAATTCATTCTAGTTCTGGATTCCGACTAGCCGCGTTGACTCGGTTCCGTTTTTCATTCTCGCGGATCTAATATTAAGGTAATTCTCATTCTAACAATGTCATTGCTATTGCCAGTGCCGTTTCGCTTTGCTCTCTTCTTAATTCTAATCAATCAGTGCATGCACCTTCTTTCCGAATTCCGATTATTTAATCGCAATGTTCATGTTCCTGATTCTTTTTTTGGTTTGGAATTTTTGCTCTGATTTTGATTTCTGATAGATATTACAGTGTGCTACTCAGATCTGGTGCTGCGTGTTGTGATTTTTTTTCTTCCTTTTTTTGTGTTTAATTGATTTCTCTGTTCAGTAATTTCACTTAAATTTTCATGGATTTGTGAAATTTCTGATTGAACCTGATACCGAGGAATTGAATTTTATGTGAAGAAAAAAATAGACTAATGCGGAGGAGTAAGGGTTTTTCACTTGCAAAAACGTTGGATAAACTATTCAGTTGCAAATATATCATATATGTCATGCAATAATGCTTGTTTTGCTCAATTCATGTTATCTCACTGCATCCTTTGTTTCATTTATGTCACGAATTCTAACTCTTTTGTTTCATTTATTGTTGGCTTCAAATGTTGTTGACAGAGTAGCCAAATACCCCTATTTTACCATGCACCTTGATTTGAGTGTATATTTGATGCCATTTATAGAGAAGCTTGTACCAGACTTCAACCATTTTGTCATTCTCATTAGAAACATTAGTTGTGTATCAGTGGATTGTGTCGTTGTTTTTCATATATGGTTAAAACTTTCATGTGCTTTTACGTTCAAGTTCTAGCTTATTGTTCACGTTGTGACACGTAAAGGATCCGTGCCACACTCAAGATTACTTGTTAGCTCAGGTTCAACTTACATGCCAGTTGTTCATTAGGTGTTATGTGCAAGTTCTTTCCTGGCATTGATATTTACAGGACACATTGGTATCTATCTGCTCATATTTAAGATTGTATTCTCTGTCCACTTATCTTGATCTGCTTCTAATATATAAATTTACAGGAATAGCTTAAGGGCACATTACAATGAAGGCATTGATTCTGGTTGGGGGATTTGGAACAAGGCTGAGGCCACTGACACTCAGTTTCCCTAAGCCTCTTGTTGATTTTGCTAACAAGCCTATGATTTTGCATCAGGTAAAGCTATTTCAATCTAAGCCATTTCTTTTTTGTAGAAGGTTTACTGTTTACATCTGTTATTTATATAAATGATTTAGGGATTTTCTTTCTTGTAGAATCCCTTTTCCATGCAGCATTTGATGCCCTCCATTCTAGATAACAGAGATCTATCAAACTTTTAATGAAAAAAAAATCTGATTTATAAATTCTAGATATATGATAAAAAAAAGGAACTAGTTTTTGTGTGTGCATATAGCATGAGTATGTATCCTTTATGTCTATTTCCTTAATATGACATAATTGAGTATCCTACTGATTTACCTTTTAATTTGGCTTGTTTTTCAGATAGAAGCCCTTAAGGCCATTGGAGTGACTGAGGTAGTGCTAGCCATCAATTACCAACCAGAGGTAAAGATGTCTCGTTACAACATTGTTCTAGTCAATGCTTAAAGAAATTTATGTGGCTAAAGTATATTTATTTTTAATATGGTGTATACTTCCTACTGCAGGTTATGTTGAATTTCTTGAAGGATTTTGAATCAAAGCTCGGCATCAAGATCACATGTTCTCAGGAAACTGAACCACTGGGAACAGCAGGTCCCCTGGCTCTTGCTAGGGATAAGCTGATAGATGATTCTGGAGAACCCTTTTTTGTTCTCAACAGTGATGTTATCAGTGAGTATCCACTTAAAGAAATGATTGAATTCCATAAAAGCCATGGAGGAGAGGCTTCCATAATGGTAACAAAGGTAATCCATTTGATAGAAAAATAAAACCCCATTGCTGACATTTAAGACTATACATACAAGTTGGAGAATCCAATATCATTTTTCATCTACTTGTGTAGGTTGATGAGCCATCAAAGTACGGCGTGGTTGTGATGGAAGAGAGCACAGGGCAGGTTGATAAATTTGTTGAAAAACCGAAGTTGTTTGTTGGTAACAAAATCAATGCTGGAATTTACCTGCTGAACCCCTCTGTTTTGGATCGAATTGAACTGAGGCCCACTTCTATTGAGAAAGAGGTGTTTCCAAAGATTGCTGCAGAGAAAAAGCTATTTGCAATGGTCCTGCCAGGATTTTGGATGGACATTGGACAACCGAGGGACTATATTTCTGGCCTGAGGCTTTACCTGGACTCATTGAAGAAGAAGTCATCATCTAAGTTGGCCAGTGGCTCTCAATTTGTAGGGAATGTCATTGTGGATGAGACAGCCAAAATTGGTGAGGGATGTCTCATTGGACCTGATGTTGCTATTGGTCCTGGCTGCATTATTGAGCAAGGTGTTAGACTCAAAAGCTGCACAATAATGCGTGGAGTCCGGGTTAAGAAGCATGCTTGTGTATCCAGCAGTATTGTTGGGTGGCATTCCACTGTTGGGCAATGGGCTCGAGTGGATAATATGACCATCCTTGGAGAAGATGTCCATGTATGTGATGAAATTTACAGCAATGGTGGTGTTGTTTTGCCACACAAGGAGATCAAGTCAAATATTCTGAAGCCGGAGATTGTCATGTGAGTGAGGTCAATGATGTTCAAAATGGTAGCATGTGGTGAGGAGGTAGAAAAATTATTGAGTCTGAAATGTTTGTCCGTTTCATTTTGTTTTTCTTTTTACTTCATGGCGTTTCTTTTCTTTTTATAGGTCAGTTTTTTGGATTAGAATGAGTGATGCCATTGCATTGATGAAAAGGTCAGCATCTTTGTAAATGGCGTTAAGTTTGGTCTGTGCAAAAGTTGTGTATTTTGAGTGTGTATAGAAATAAATTATTGGTTAGTGGTTTCTCTCCAGCCATTGCACCTCTCACGAACATTAAACTAAGGACGTATCTTACTGGGGTAATCTAATATTACTACAAATTTGACAATTAGGTTAGTTGTTAGGTCGTTATCATATACAGGTAGATTTCCATATTATGAATTGATAAAAAAAGAATTCTATATTATGGGCTCGAGCCAGTGAGGCCTACTTCTCCTGGCAGAACATGTGACGTTGGGGTCATAACACAACAAACCAAATATTTTTCAACACTACGAAAATATCGATGGAAATAATTGTAAACATGGTGTATTAATGAATTCGTCGGAAATTTGTAGATAGACTCATCTTAACCATTGCAAAAAAAATAAAATTATTTGAAGTTTCGATTTTAATCCATTAGCTCGATTGGGAATGCAGGAGTGTTTTGTCGAAGAATAAAGTTAAAGGAAAAAAACGGTGATAGTATCAAATTTTATAAAAAAATAAACAAACATAATTTATCAAGACTAAAAATGTAAAAAATATTTTACAAAAGACGAAAAGTAATAAAAAAAATACTAAATTACAAAAGAGTAAAAATTTATTTAAGTCAATTAAAAATAATTTTTTGTTAAAAAAATAGAGGAAAATGTTTAATTTTCTTGCTAAAATATATGTATCATCACCTAACTTATTTTTTATTCTTAAATTGATCTCTTATATTTTAAAAGTTCTAAAATGATTCCCTAAAAAATTATTTTAGTAACACATTTATTCTACTGTTAGTTTTAATTCAAACGCGATTAATGTATATATTCGGTGATGATATAACAAATCAATTTTGCATTGGAAGCAAGCGAAAAGAATAGGCGAAAAGTTAGAAATGAATTCTATAAAGATATGGACATAAATTGAAGGAACCAAATTAAAGAATTAGAGGACGAAATTAAATCAAAATATTAAATTATAGGAAAAAAAATCCTAATTTAACAAGGAAAAAAAATAATGGGTGATAATTTAACTCAGGTGAGTACGTGACGCTTTGGGTGAATAGTGAATTTATTTTTCTAAAGGCTAATCATATAGTCAGTAATAGCGTTTAATTAATGGGTGTCTCGAGAACAATACCAAATCCAGATCCGCCAAGATTTGATTACGACATTACAAGGATAATCGGGACAAACCAAAACTCTTTCAACATCCGTCACAGTACTTCATCTTGTATTATTAGATTTTATATATATATATATATATTGGCATCTATAGTTCTAAATTGTGTATACTGCCACGGTACTTGGATGTATATTTAGACCAATTTATATTATACCCAACAGTATACAATCAAAATATCTTAAAATAATAAAAAGTTGGGGTAAACATTCTAAAATGACATTGAAGCTAAATGATATTCAACGTTCCAGGTTGGGTACTCACTTAAGAATAAAACTCAAGAGGAAGGACTGTGAAACCGGAACCCACATTTCTTGGATGCATCATACTAGTGCACGGAAGTAAAAGAAAAGGTACGAGCAAGACGTATTAGAATGGACAATAACCACTGAATGTCACTCAATCAACTTTGTTGTGGTTAATCTCAGTAATTACAGCTTAACAGATCACTGGTTCCTTCACAGACTACTATAAGAGAATCTTAAAACATCCTAGAAGGAAGAACCCAAATACACTACTGAGTGATTGTCCAGAAAAACAAACTCTAATTGGTCCACAGGAAAAAAATCACACAATATCATAGATGCATGACCTTTTCATCCCATGCCATCTTGGGAAGGACAAATCTAATTAACCACCAACCCTGAGCTCCCAAGATGCAGGGTTACCTTTTCCGCAATCAACTGAATTTCTTTCACCCTTTCCTGAACTAACTTCTGGAGTTGCTCTTCTTGATTAGCCTGATTGTCATCCATTTGCACAGTACTAGCTTCGTTAGCTTCTGATCTGAACATGACAAATGACATCTCCTGGTCAACATCACTTGGTACTTCAATAAGTTGCTTCCCAGACGTCCCAGAATCTTTCCCTAAGATATCATACTTAACACGGTTCAAAATAATACTAACAAAGTTCTCCATGTTCTTGTCAACAGGATTAAGGCCAATGTAGATCAAAACCTCCCAACACTGGAGAAACTGTTGCTTATTAATTTTCAGACTTTTCCTTACATCCTCAATAGCACTGGGAGGTGGTAAAAGTCGAGGACAATGTGCTTTCTTTGATAACTTTTCTTGCTTCAGAAGTGAAACGGCTTTAGTAACTATATTCTGAATTGGGCCAAAACGAAGCAGGCGAAGTGCGTCAACACATGTGCGGACACGTTGGAAGTGATCTAATGGCTCTTCTACTGTGAAGTCAAAAACATTTTCAGATATAGCAACATCGTATAGCACCTCTAGAAGGAATCGACCATAACCCTTGTGCTGGTAAGGAGGTAATACCAGTATCTGCCATCAATAGAAGTTCCAGTCAAAAGGTAGCAATAAGAAGCACTTCATCGAATTTTAAGAAAGCATGTTAAAAGTTAAAGCCGATTTCAAGAGTACAGCAGCATTTACTGAATGTCCAGTATATTACAAACCTGGCTTAGTCGCAATCGGGAATCATCAGGATAGTGATAAAATCGATAAACAGCAGTAAAACCAGTCAACCTATATTGGATCTCTCCCTGCTGATCAGTTTTCTTCTGACACACAATATACAGCTCCCACTGTGAATCGGTAACATCAATTGGACTGCTACCTACAAGGGCAAACAAGAAAGGTAAAACAGCAATAAACTACAGCAGCATGCAATCTAAACATTGTTTAATAAGGCAAGTAGGGTACATAAAGTAGTATAATAAGTGAAAATTACCATCAACAAGAAGTAGTGTGAGGGGTATTAGATGACTGTAAAGTTGTCCAGTAGCCATGTTGCCAGCCACCAAACGGACAACCTGGCAAAGAAGTTACATGTAAAAAAGGCATTCATTTTCACAATCTGCCCCTAAAATATGCATATCAAGTGTCACATACAAAGCACATTAGGTCACAGGCTGACAAGAAAATGTAACACCATACACAAATGTCACATACATGATTTCTCAGATAAACTTTCACAAAAGAACAATCTAAATTTAACAGATGAAGATTTAGTGAAAATTACCAATAAAAATAACAATACAGCAGGTGTGTAAAGTTCACCTAACCAAAAACATTCTAGCCTAATCTATTCATGCCAAGAAGGGAGACGGTTTTAATGACCAGACCAACAGGTTTTCCAGAAGAATGGCAGTATTATAAATCATCATCATCAATTCAACATCACATAACATAAACATGAATACAGATTACAGAGGATAGCAAGTCAATTGAAAATTCCTCTCCTTCAATGCAGAGGGAAACAGAATATCACTGGAAAATTCACAAGACTGCACTAGAAAATTGGAAAAAGACAGTTGATAATAAAATGCTTGTTTTCAGATAGTCATGTAGATGCATCCAACTAGCACAGTGGACATCTGATCATTAACAGAGAAATGCTAAGTATGGTTTATAACAGAGCTATTCTAACAGTTACTCTCTTTCGGTCATCCAATGTCTCAAAACAGTAATTTAATTAAATAATAGCACAAAACACAGACAAATTTGAGATGCAACATGTATGATAGGATGTATTTTTCATAGAAAAACAAAAATTAAACTGGGCATTCACAGTCAAACAACCTAACTTTTATCTACAGTGCAATACATTGAGCCTAAATGTAAATTACAACCTCAACAGTAGAAGTAGAAGAATCTGTAAGCTGGTTAGAATCACAAATGTTCTCCTTAAAAGCTTTGTGCTTCAAAGTTTCTCCATTTGAGATGTTTGTTCTGCAAATCAATTAAAATAGTCATCCACAGTTGTTACAACTTACAACTTTATAAATTGAATTTCAAATAACATATTAAAATGGAAAGAAACTGTGCATGTTTAGAATGAAAACAATAATAAACACTTAATACCTGACAAAGTCATTATCTGCCAAATATTTCTGAAGGAATTCATCCTTGCTATCAACAAGAGTCTCAGCGAAAATTGTCTGCACAAAATAATAAACCAAGTTCTAATTTTGTGAGTACAAGGTGCCAACATATGTTCATCCAGTAGATATTGATGCATACCTGAAGAGCAGATTTCAGATCTGTGACCCCTTTGCCTCGCTTAAACAATTAAGCAACACATTCAGAAAAGTGTCAAAGTCATAATGAGTGAAGCAAAACAAAAGAAAACTCTGAACTAATCAACAAGGTAAAAGAATAACATGCCTATTACTTTTTCCATTAGTCTAAAGTCTAAATGAATTTGGAACTTACATCAGATGAACTCTGGAATGTAATATCAGCATACGCATAAAATGATATGCTGCTAATCCAGATGGTAATCTGCAAAAGAAATAAATGCAAAACAAGCTGAAAAAATAAGACATCATACACCATTAAAAATTCAAATACAGTTATTTTTAAACAAATGAATCCAACCTTCAAACCCTCATAACCATAAATTTTCCCATCATCATCAAAAAAGCTATTCAGATCCACAGGATGAATGACAAAACTCTCTGGAGCATCGAATTCCTCCTTGCTTGAAACTGTACATAATAGCAGATATTAAAATTAAAGTATGCATGCCAATTGCAAAAATGCAACATACTGACAAGCAACTCAAAGAAATGAGCAAGAAAACTAAATAGCAGTAAAGAACACTTAAACGAACTTGACCAGAAACTGATTAGCAAGACCATGTCCTTAGCAAACTAAGCTCAAGAAAGCCTATTGCTAGGCAAAGAGCTGGAACATACTAGCTACAACTGCCAATGAAATATTGCTCAATGACACAGTCCAATCTACGAGCTACATTAAAAAAGTGTCTACAGAACCCAATAAATCAAATATGAATTAAGTGGTCTTTACTAGTTACTAGTATAAACAAACAAACATCAAGATAAGCTGGCATTACCATTACCATCATTATTTACATATCATATGGCTCAGACCATGTTCTTATCTAACAACTAATATCTTTCGGGTTACCTACAATGCAGACTAACAACACCACTCTCAACTCATAAATTACAGATAAGGATTCACAGGACTCCAAAAGATAGCAAAAGTAAAAAATATAATTTAATTAAGTCATAGTTAGCAAAATTACAAGGTCGGAAACCCATTTCCAAAAGAAACCACCTTCCCCCATCCCATAATCGAGTTACACTGAAACCATCTAAATCCAGAACTACCAAATAACATGACAAAATTATAGCATATTTTAAGCATACCTAGATAGATTGTGATGCAGTCTTTGGCCTCAACTCCAGAATCTAGAAAACACGACCAAAATGTTCATACACGTCGCAGCACCATGAATTGAAGAATTCAATACAAAAAAAAAAAAAAAAAAAATCACTGCAGAACAGGTGAAAACTTACCAACGCCTGAGAAACCAACACGGCGTCGTTTCTTGACTTCGTTGTCGGCTTCGGAACTTGAACGCTGCTTCTGCCCCATTCGCTCTTCCTTCTCTTCTCCGCTCAACTCAGTCTCAGTGGTAGTTAGGGTTTTCAGAGCGGGAAATCAAATTACGCGGAGAATAGAGGGGTTTTAAATAGGGCAAATTCCCGGTACCCCTTATTGGGCCGGACTATTAACAATGGGCCCAAATGTGAATATGGGCCCAGATTAACAGCTGGGCCTTAACCAGGTTATATAAACTTGATGTTTGGAACAATTTCCCAATCCTCAGACATCGTAAAACCCTAGTAAAACCCTTGCGTGCTTGGAAATGGCGCTCAACTCAATTCTTCGCAAGTCGGGTTCTTTCGCGAGGGCTCTTGCTGTCTCGGGTCAATTGACGAAGAATAACCACCTGGGTCATCGCACTTTACTCTCCACCGCCATCAGCCAGCACCAGCACCAGGATTCGCTTGTTCCAAGGTTCCACTTTTCTTCTGTAGCTTCCAAGAAGAAACCAACCTCCGATGAGAACCTTCTCCGGCTCATCGAATCCGAAATCGAATGCGCCCAAGAGACCGACGATCATAACGCAGTAAGTTCCATATTTTGTTTTTTCTTCAATTCATATAATAATGACAATGTTGGTTACTTACTGAAAATTGAATTGGTTGATAGGCTGAAGAGGTTCCGGGTAATTTTCCGTTTAAAATAATCGATAGTCCCGGACAACAGACAATAACGCTTGAGAGAATGTACCAAGACGAGGAAATTAAGGTAGAGGTTCACATGCCGGATTTGGTCACTGGGGAAGAAAATGACGATGATAATGATAATGATAGTGAAAGAGTTACTCAGTCGAGTATTCCACTTTCAATCAGTGTTCTTAAGAAGGGCGGACCCTATCTAGAGTTTAACTGTGTGGGTTACCCTGATGAGATTGTTATTGACGGCTTGTCAGTTAAGAATCCTGATCTCACTGAGGATCAAGTTGCTTATGAGGGACCAGACTTCCAGTATGTTCTTTTTTCTGCAACTCTTTGAATTTTTTTACAATGTGGTAACTGGTAAGGTCTTGTTTGTTTGGCTGAACTTCGTCTGTTTCAATGTCTTCTGCAGGGGCTTGGATGAGAATCTGCAGAAGTCTTTCCATAGGTATTTAGAAATCAGAGGAATCAAGCCTAGCACAATCAATTTCTTGCATGAGTACATGATCAACAAGGACAGTAAAGAGTACTTAGTGTGGTTGAACAAGCTCAAGAGCTTCGTTCAAGCATGAGCCTTTGAAGAAAGCATGAATGTTACTGAATTTTTGTTTAATCACATGCTATACATTCGAAGGAAAAGATACAAAGGAGATTTTACCATCGTGGTTTAGCTGTATCTCCTATTGGTCATGGAGGGTAGATTATGCCTGAAAATGTTTGGTTAACTTGATGGACAAAATTTAGATACAATAGTTTAAAATTGCTTTTACCAAAATTATCCTAATTTATCTATTCGCCTTCCCAGGGATGCTTTGTTAAGAAAACTTTTAGCTGGGATTTTCGTGTTTGGTATTTGGCTAAAAGTATGTATTGGATGTATGTCTTAAACCTCTCTTATTTTCCATTCCATTTTGAGTAAATTGCTGTCTTCATTTAGAAACGTGTCAATTCTCAGTTCCTCACTTTTCAGGTTGGTAAATAACTGAATTTTCCTTTAATTTTGCAATTTATGTATATTGTTGAAATCCTTTGGATTTTCTTCTCGTGTTAGCATTAAGGCTTTCTGTTTTCCCCTATACAAAGATAAAGGTTTTCTGATAGTCTAGTCCACATGGTTAAGATCGGCAATTCTGCAATTCCTATAACAAAAAATAGTAATATCTTCCTGTACTTTTACCTCAGTGTAGGTATTTAATCCATTCCAACCTGGAATGGTAGGGGCAACCTCTTCCCTTTCTGTGGGAAAAATACAACGTTGTATATAAAGAAAAATAACATCTCAAAAACTGAAACTATAAATATCCAATTGTCGTTAACAAAGCAATAAATGGATTCCATTGCGGAGACTTCATATTCTCTGTTTTCCTAGAGGTGGTGCTTTATTCGTATGCCATAACAGAAACGGATGCGTTAAATAACAAATTCAACAACAAACTGTAATTGCTGACAAAATTCTTGAAGGAAAGGAACCATCAGATGATACAAATGACCCTATTTTATTTAATTGCCCAATTTTATACCGTTCTCAACTGTCAAAATAAATGAAAAGGCTACAAAAGGAAGTATAGCAATTAGACCATTCAAATTAAGTTGCAATGTCTTTGTGGGTATAGACAATCCCTTTATCACCATCCACTACTTGTCCACTTCCTTTTAGTATCCTGCATACGCAAAAGGGACAATAAAACACAAAGGAAATACCACATACAACTCGGGGGTTTTACTATAAAATGTCAATATGATTATATTATAAATCATAAATGGTTAGGACAGTGATGTAGACTCTAGAGTAGTCTTGCGAAATAGTTCCATTAAAATAAAACAGTGTCTTAGTTTGGCTACTTTCCGTGATTGTGTAGCAGCAAGTTATTGATATTTAAGGTGTACAGTGTACACTATCAGTGACAACGGACAAATGAAGGACTGAAATATTTAATTTAGTAACTTATCAGCATAATGACCATATTAGTTCATACCATCTTGTTGTTAACAATCCCTCAACTCCTACTGGACCTCGAGCATGAATCCTGCTCGTACTAATTCCAACCTATTCAACCAGAAGGGAATTACATAATAAATCAACAACCTTAATGCAATAGATTGATTACAAATAAAATGCAAACAATATTATACCTCTGCGCCTAGTCCAAATCTTGCCCCATCACTGAATCTGGTGCTTGCATTGTGAAAAACAGCAGCACTGCCAATACAAGATGAACAATATTTACATAAATGTCATTGTACTTGTGCGTTGATATCTTTTAGGAAAGCAGTTAATAGTTTAAAGGAAATGTTTGTTTTGTGTTTACTAATTAGCAACTTTGTCAAAGACCACCTAAATTACACACAATAATGAGACGCTACAAAGTAGAGAATTGAGTGAAACATCTTTTTTATTTTATTTCCCGGGATTTTTTTTTTCATTAAATAAAAAGAAGCATGATATTTCAAATATTACCTGTCTACTTGGCGTAGAAACACATTAGCAACTTCTTTATCTTCTGCAACGATGGAGTCAGTATGTGCACTGCCATAAAAGAAAGAGAATATATGACACTTTTCCATCTAAGTTCACTACACTAACATAGATGTCAATTGAAATGGACAAGAGCAAAGAAGACAAATGAAACCAAAATATATTTCAACATGTTTCCTATCAAGAAGAAAACAGTGACATGCCTTCCATAAAGATTTATATGATCAATAGCTGCATACACGTCATCCACAATTTCAACAGTGCAAGCCAGCGAACTGTACTCATGATGAAATGTTTGTGCTTGTGGAATATTTAACAGAGAACTTGCCCTTGGTCCTCCATATAATTTAACGCCTGCATAATTTAGTCATTCCAAAAAACTTTAAAAGATAATGCCTATGTAGTTGAAAAAATACAGAATAAGAGGAAATGATGGCTATAAATCATACCTTCAGTTCGTAGGTCAACAACAATATCATTTAACCAACCTTTCTCTATCAAATCCTTGTGGACAAGAAGTGTTTCCTGAATGTTGGAATTTGAAAACAGAGAAGTTATGTACATCAGACATTGCTGGCTTTACCAATCTTGTAGGGTCATTGAGTACATTTAGTTTACCATGGCGTTGCAGGCTGCTGGATAATCTATTTTTGCATCAAGTACAATCCGCCTTGCCATCTCCACATTAGCAGACTTATCAACATAGACATGACAAACTCCATCTGGATTAGTAATAGCGCAGATTATTAATCCAAAAAAAAAGAAATACAGTAATATCAAGCGCGGCTTCTATATTATATTAAAGGTTTAATTGCATTTTTGGTCCATTTAGTTTGGAACGTTTTCGATTTTGATCTGTCAAACTTTGTTCAAACCAATTATGTCCAGATTTTGAAATTAAGCAAAAATAAAATTGCCTTGTCATAAAAAAAATCATCTCAAACCTTCAAGTTATTATTTTATATCCAAATATTAGGGATTTATGATGGATTTGAGGTTGATAGTTTTAAAAGTTTAAAAGTCAGAAATTTATATAAAAAAAATTGATATAATTTGAAGGATTTTATAGGATATAAGATTATGGTTGGAACTGAAAATTTTGAGAATTTTCTATTTTATATGAAATTTGATGCTTTGAATAATGAGTTTTGAGTAGAAGATGATTTAAAACAATTTAACCGATTTAATTTGAGAAGATTTTAAGTAGAAAATGAGAATTTGATGGTCTTAGGTAAAAAAAATTTAGCAGCAGGACCAAATTTGCTTAATTTCAAAAATAGAGGGACTTAATCAACTTGAAAAAACTTGAGGGACCAAAATCACACAGTCCAAAGTAAAAGTGCCATTAAGCATAATAGTCTTACCAGCATGACCTAAAACAGGAATTTTAGTGGAACTCTTGATCTGAGAAACAAGTTTGTTGCTGCCTCTTGGAATCACCAGATCGATTACATCATCCAGCTGAAATTTAAATAGAAAGGTGCCAATGCTTAAGGTGAACAGGGTTATGAAACTGAAATTAAGCTCCACTGATTAGTTCACCTTAAGTAGCTCAGGGATTTCTTCCCTTGAGGTCACAAGTCCTATAAGTTTTCCACCAACAGTATCTGGTATGGCCTCAGTAATTACCTGCATCTCAGAGATACAAAATCACCCCCATAAATATTTTATTAATGGCGACTATGAAACAAAATAAAATTGAAAAAGGAAATAGTTCAGAAATTAATTTATTTGAAACCAAACTTTGTGCAAAATTGCATTTGACCGCCTAGCTTCTTTGCCACCTTTCAAGAGAAGTCCATTCCCACTTCGGATTGCCAGTGAAGCTATCTGTTCAGATGATAAGAAGCTACCACTTAAAATGTAGATACAGATAACCAATCAAACTGCTTTAAGCTCATAAAGTTCATTCATACCATAACATTAATCCATTTACAGATCAATAGTGATTAGCAGTACAACTTTATATTCACTTAATAAATTACGAACATATGCATACCATTCTAACAGGTTCATGCACAAATTTAGAAAAGGAAAAGGAAAACATAAGTAAAAAAATGATGCTCCTCAAGGATGTGAACAAAATGAAATGAGAAATATATGACACCAGCATATCACCATGTCACAATACATTGGCATAGAAAAACAACAGCATCAGCGACGTGGAAGTATTGGCTATCAAAAATTATATTCAATAGGTTAAAAAAAATCAGCACAGTCAATGAGACAACATTTTCAAGATTATGGAAAATTCCATGCCAGAAAAAAAATTAACTGGTTAATAGGAAGCAAAACAAAATTCAAAAAAGTTCATGTGTCTATACAATAAAATATTCCACTTTTTTGCTTGCATGGCCCAAGTGGAGGAACACAGGGTTCTTTCAACTCTTACTTTTACTGCTAAGGACCATATAAATCAGAGTTAAATTTCCATACCCATGATATCATCTAGCTCATTTGAAAACCCACTCATCTGGTAGCCTTTAAACAGATCTTCCCTAACATCTTTAGAGGTTGATACTTCAAACAGCAGTAAACAAGGATAAAATGAATATAAATGCTGAACACTGAGTACAAATTTAAACGAAGAGAGCTTGTTTTCCCTTTGGGGAAAAAATTCTGCAGTACTCAACAAAGTTTAAACAAAGGGTGAAAAGAGAAAGAGAAAATACGAAAAAAGGCTTTCACCTGTACAAGAGCATCAGGGCGTGACTCAAAAACAATAAGGAGCACTCCCAAAGGAGATGATGTCTTCTCTAAAATTAGCCCATCTGATAGCTAAATAAAAGGGTAGCTGTCAGAAACACTACAGATCAATATTTTGTAAAACAAATTGGGTGCAATTATGACTGTCAACGAGAAATTTGTTCATGCTTAAAAACACCCAAAAAAAAAAATGCAAGTTACACTAAATTAATTTGCCTTCAACAAGATCAAGAAAAATGCAAGTCTATCTTATCTACTATTAAGATGTAAAATTGGAATATGATGTTAATACTATGCAGAAAGGAAGCTGATTATACTCAGAAAGTGGGCTCAGCAACTGTTGTTTTGAAACTACCATGATCCAAAATATATATTTCCAGATCAACTTCCCATTACCTCAGTTCTTTTTAATACTTGACCAATTGGATCTTCCATGTTGGCAATAATTCGCATGTTGTTTGCAAGGCTTGCAATCTGTCAGTTATCATAGTTTAGCATCATAAACTCTTCAGTTTGTTAAAATATGGACAATTTCTTCTAGAAGTTAACTTTCTTGCCTTCCCAGGTTTTATAGCTAGCCTTGCCACCAAGGATTTTTCATATCCTGCTTCTTGTGCCACAGCAATATCAGCTTCATTTTCAGTCCTGATTATTTTTTCATTTGCTTCCAGGGCATCAGCTATTTTATGTAAAATTTGATTCCTTTCTTCAGAAGATATGGCCTGCATAGTAAAATTAAGATATTAGGATTGCTTCACTAACATCTCAGTAATATATCTATGATTTGTCAGACATATTGTAAATGTGAAGATAGAAAAGATACCTGGAGCCTTCTGGAACATTCCCTGGCTGCAACTGCCATCTCACGAGCATCAACCTCTTTTACTTGGACCCACTCATGTGCATCTTTATGGAAGAGAGTTCCTATGCGTTGTCCTTGGAGAACATTGATAATATTCTCAGCTGCAAAACCACTGTAAGGAGAAAAAAATGAGACAGAAACAAGGATAAACCAACAACTTGTAAAGATGATCATCCAATAACACACTTGATTTCATAGGGTTCTTGGGGTAGAAAAAAAAATCAAAAAGAAAAGGAGGGGGTTTCACAAGTGATTCTCTCATTCTCTATGTGGACATGTACACACATTTTCATTTAAATTTATGAACTTGAAACATGTGGCGGACAAAAAGGCAAACAAAAGAAATTGGAAGAACAAGGAATAAAGAAACAGGTAAGTGCAAACAATTTAAACAATTTTTCAAGTTTCCAAAATTGCTTGTGGTTTAACAAAACAGTGTTTAGATGTCAAGGCCTAACTAACCTATTTCTAATTGAAAACAACACTGATAAGAAATGCTTTGATTAAAACCTAAACACAGCAGAGTAATAATCTTTCACTGCAATATGGTATAAAAGTGCACCTGGTAATAACAACAGGAATGCCAGCATCAGCTGCATGAACAGCAGCTTTTACTTTGGCAGTCATTCCACCTCTTCCCACTCTAGATTTGTCACCAAAAGTAATTTCATTCTGATGCTTCTCCTTAATATACGTATGAATAAGCTTTGAATGTGGATCACTTGGAGGGCCACTATAAAGACCTTCTACATCACTCAACAAAACAAGAAGATCGGCTTTTAACTCCAAGGCCAACAGAGCAGATAAACTATCATTATCCCAAAATATACCAGAAGAATCCTGCACAAAAAAAACGTTAATGACACTTGATGTACTTAAATATATAGAACTGGAAAGAATGCAGCAACTTCAAACTAAACTTTCAATCTGGAAAAGAAAAAGTTCAAATGAAAAATGTTGACCTCCAAACAACCAAATAAAATCCGTTGAAGAATGGAAGAAAAAATGAGTCTTATTTTCCTTACAGAAATTGCTACTCCCTCTCTTGTAATACACACATCTAGAAAAGCAATTCATTATACCTATTATCGTGATTAAAAATAATCTTATCTGATTAACAGATACTCTTATTTCATAAATGGTTAACTAAACTGTACAATTGCACCAATACATCTACTAGTATATTTATCATTTCATTGAGAGTGAACAAATAATTTGGGACAAACAAAAAAGTGTCAAAATAAAATGAGGCCGATGGAATATATGCTTTACGGTTGCAAAAAGGCAGACAAAACCTCGGATACAGAATCAACATCATTTGGATCATATCATGTGACCTACAAAGAACACATTGGTAGGTTCCACGAACAAAATTACGGAAGTGGAGTAACAAACCTCATAGGGAGCCTTCCTAGTGCTGACAGCATCGTTCTCATTGAACACCGGAATAACCTTAAGCGATAACAACGATTTCACGGTCTCAGTAAGTTGCTTCCTGAAATCCTTATCTCGAAAATCGTTATCCGTCACAAGAAGCTGAGCAGACGTCACATCGAGCTGAAACCGCGAAATGAAAAATTAAAATTACAGCACGTGCAGTTCAAGGAAAATGAATATAGCACAAAACCTAGAAGACTTTAGCGTTATTCTGACATTAGAATTGAAATGCAAATCACCAACGCAAAACTCTAATTCCGATTCGAAAACATTATCTAAAAAACTGAATCTAAATTTTGTTCATGAATGTAATAGTAATAACAATTTATAAAGTGGTTTCTTACTTGAGTGAAGAGAGTATCGTAGAGAGCCATGAGACTGTTCTGTCCGACGGCGGCGCAGGCCTTGCCGTCGAGTTCGTGTTGGGGTTTCTGGAGGTCGGCGAAGCTGCTGTTGATCAATTTGCGGTAGCGGAGTCGTTGGCGGCCGATGCCGACGGCGCCGGAGGAGACGAGAATAATGTCGTATCCGAGGGAGTTGAGTTGCTTAATCTGCTCGCAGAGAGCGCCTAATCTTCCGACAGCTAACCTTCCCTCCTCGCGAGTGACCACGGCGGTGCCGACCTTGATGATCACGCGCTTCACGTCCTTCATGAAACTCCGAGAAGGATCCGCCATGGCTGCGTGCTGATACTGGAGCGGAGCAGAGAAGACCTTCGAATGCAAATGGAATCAAAGTGGATAGCGCCGCCGAATCACAACCTGCCGCGTTACTTTCTTTCACCTTCGTGGCAAATCGCTCCTTAATACTACAAAATTATATATGTACAAAAAAATACTGCAAAGTTATAAGAGTAGTTTAATCATCAGACACCATAAAATACTTTTACACTCATAGGATAAAATACTTCAATCACAAATTCATCTTTTTTAAATACTTTTACACTCATAGGATAAAATACTTCAATCACAAATTCATCTTTTTTAAATAATTATTATAAAATTAACAAATTTATTATGATAAATTATATAATTAAATGATGATGTAAAAAAAATTATATTATGAGTGAATAACTTTTTTTTATTAAATTATAATTATAATAATATATATTTTTTAATGAAATTTAGATTGTGTTTTCATTTACCATGTAGAATTTATTTAATAATGAGAAAATTGCATACACATAAGTGTGCAGCTATAATTTTTGTCCTGTAACAATCGAATTTAGATCAATTGGTTAAATATTGTGTGGTTTAGTTATTGAGCAATGTGAAAGAATTATTGTAAAAAGAAAATTTTCATTCTATTAACCATAGACTTAACCTAGAAGAATTTAATGTTATTATTTTAGTTTATGTCACTATGATAGTGTTTAAAACAACAGTTTAACTTGCCAAAAAAAACTTACTCATTAGCGTCAGCTTAGAGCGCTGAGAAAATTTAGATAATTTATATAATATTTTTTTCAAATCTTATTGATGCTATTGTACACAAGAAAAATTAATATAAATTTTTACATGTTATGGTTCAATAAGAAAATATTATTAGTATAACTTTTAAAATAATAGTTTTAAGAATCAATAAACTTACTTAAATTAACTATTTCCTCTTAAAATAACATTATTTTAAAAATAACAAATTGTTTTTGTTAATTTTGTAAATCATAACAAATAAAAACCTTGTGGAACACGCGATACGTCATTTGAAAATTTGAATGCATGTGGATTTTCTGCAACTGTCTAACGTCGTCAGCAAAAATATTCACCATTCAATATTTATAAAAAGCTAGGGTGGCTGTAAACAACCTAAACTCCATTTAAATAGTTTGTAGCCCTCACGTTGTCTTGTCCTGCAACCAAAATTGGAAAACTCAAGGCAACAAAATTTTAAAAAATGATTAATTAATTAAATATACACTCCAGCTGGTTTATCCTGTATTCCTAATTTTTTATGAGCCTATCACCTGTGTCTATAGCTGGGTATGATGAGTTGACTTGCATGATTGCATGTTCTTGGATAAATTACAAATACATTTTTTTCTAAAAGTTAATTTAGTTTAACTATTTGTAAAAAGTTTAGTATAATCACCAACATTGAAAACCGATTCTTATACTCCTAAATGTAAAAGGAGTAATTTATATGTCAAATATAATAATTCCTATTATTATTATTATTATTATTGCACTCAAATAACAAAAATCAAACTAATATGAAATATTTTATATTATTTCTAAAATTATACAAACATTTTCAAAGTATTCTTTTTTTTTTCTAAAACAAAAGAACATGCAAACATTTTCAAAGTGTATCGAGTTGTCAAAGATAATTAAATTTCGGAATGAAAACCTAAAGTCAAATAAGTAATTTAACCCAAATTATTTGAAAAATGCTAATTGTTGCGATTATTTTTTAAAATATATTTTACGAATGAAATGATTTCTTGTGATATACTACCAGCTGCTTTAATCGCTTTATTTCAAGACTTTAATTGTAGGAGTAACAATAATTGAAGTTACTTTTTGTGAGCAACCATTCTTTATTTCTTTATAAGAAAATATGACAAAAGTCCATATCCATTATCCAAAGTGGCTTTTGTTAGAATGGTTTTCGTTTCCGGAGTAATTTTAAGTTATTGTGTTTGTACTATTAAAGTTGCTCTAAGAGCTCCCATTTCCATGATTCATTTTCGTACTTTTTTTTTTCAATATAACGTTTGTTTTGAATAGGCAAGTGTATTCATTTTTGTGGAGATTGATCCAAATCTATCTCGATTTTAATGGAAAAAGTTGAATTGATCGAGTTTGGGAATGAGATCAATTTTGATGGAAAAAATTTTTGTTCCAATTTTACTGTTATTTTGATATAATAAATATTTTAAATTATTATTATAACCTTACAATTTTAATGGATTAGTGTTTATTTTATATATGAAATTATTGTTTTCTTTATAATTGTGTATAATTTTTATTTAATTTTATGTTGAGCTCAAAAAATAAATGAGAGTAAACAATTTTTATTTAATTTGTTATTGAACACTTGAAATTTCAACATTGATAAACAAGATGTCATAATTACTATTTTTTTTAACTATCCAAAAATAAATGAGATCACTTGAAATTTTAATTTAGCATGTTGTAATAGATTTAATCCAATTACAACAAAAAAAATGTCCTATTTTCTTCATTTTGTATAAATAAAAAAACAAGATTGGATCAAAAGTGAGGTGAAAAAACCTAATCCTCAAATAAGAACAAAAATGAGTCTAATTTTTGAACCCAAAAAAAATTGATGACAAGAAGGGCTTAGAGAGTCCAAGACGGGGGAGGTGAGGAGACTAAACCCGCCTCCACCCGTTGTCATGCCCTAGTCTTGCAACAATCCGTAACGGGTAGTAAGTTAGTTGACTTACAAACTTTTATTATTAGTAGGATATTGAAAGGAATTTTCATGCTGTCATGATTTTACACCTAATTATAATACACTAGTTCATTATAGTATTACAGTCTATTTAGTTTTAATATTGGGTCACCACGAATCTTGATTAATGAAAATTATTTTAATGACAATAAAAAAAGTTATCTACTAAACTCTTCAAATGATATTTTTATTTATAATTAGATGATACTAAAAACTGAGCATGTAAATCAAGATTAAACTCAATGTTAGGATACCCAATTACACGCTACCTAGTACTTATACTTATTCAACTAAAAATAACATGCAAGCGTGTTACAAGAGGAGTCACATTACATTGTCACTTTCAAACAGGAGATGAAAAGAGCAAAATTTGATTCACCAGCATAGGAAATTGCCTTGGCTTCACGCAAAACAGCTACTTTTAAAAAAAATCGATTAAAAAAAGATTAACTTGACGCAGTATATTTACAGAAATATGCAAGAAGCTCAAACATAGGCAGATACTACAAATCATGATTGTTCATCCCCTTCCAAAGTATTGGGTCTTCCACAAGACTTTAGGCAGAAATCATACGGAAACTCAGACCCAGCTGATACAGAAATCGCACTACTCTCTCTGCAATTCTTTCTCATCATTCCATTATAGTAAATACACAAACCAATTCTGCTTCAGACGATTCCACTCGCGTCTTGAACAAAGTTAGCCAATGAAGTGAGCTCATAATGATAGTGTTTGGGTCTTACTCTTCACACTGCAGTGCATTTTAGCTACGGAAAGAACCAAACCTTGATGAAGATTGCCAAAGCCATTTGCAAGAAAAATGCTGCAATAATCGCCACTGAAAGTTCATTGCCTTCTATATAAGATCTCAGGTTTAAGGCAACAAAGCTTGCCGAGGCAACGCCCGTAAGGAGTATTATAACCCACCGAAGAAACTCAACAGGAATTATCAACAGGAACTGAAAATATCCCAAGAAATACGAATTAGATAACAGTTTGAAAGACTCCAAAAAATTAAAGCATAATTAGCAAACTACTGACGTAATTTCCTACCACAATTTATAAAAATTCAGCTTCAACTTAAATCGAACTTTATGATAACAACAAACATGTGAAAAGAAGCCGTGTATCCAATCCGGATATTGAGATATATTATAATTATGCTGCACAGACTCGGGGAAAAAAATCATTGTACACTGCTATCCAGTCACTGCAATATATTACCACCCAAACCTTGGTTTCTAACTGATATTTTCATGCTGAGGACTGAGGAGGGATGATGAGCTCAAAGTCCATTGATCTTTAAAGGAGGAGGGCCTCACTTTGTTGAGGCACTGTCTATTCCAATTTTCCCCTTCAGGCCCACATCCCCCACACTGAACATGTGTGGTACTGGTATAAATAATTGTGCAACATTATTTGTAGTATAAGTAATTGCATAATACAATTTAACACATTGGAGAAAGCAGAAACTTACAGAAGACATGATGAAAATGGTGAGGGAATACCCCCACAAGCACCAAAACCTTATAAGGCTAGCATTTGAACCCATATACTGAAGGAAGAAGTAGTATGCCAATGGAACCACAATTGCATAGCCATAGATAGAGCATGCAGCCACATTCACATAGCTGACATCAAAGCTCCAAGAGGTACTGTTATCTGCATGTTTTTGCATAAGGAACGTGGCCAGATTTCCAAGTGAGGCAAGCACAAAAACCAATGTTGTTGAGATCCATATAAGCCCATATCTATACAACAGAAAAGACTCACCATTAGAATTAGATATCCATTTATATGCACTATTTATTGTTTTTGGGCAAGGGTGCTGAAAATCTGGTTATGTTTTGAAAAATGTCTCCTTTAACTCAAATATCTACAGAAAAAAAAAAAGAGAGAGAAAAGGGGCAGAAAGTAAAATAACAGGCATTTTCCCCAAAATCTTATGGTAACAGTTTAATTGAATTAAAATTTCCCCCAATTACCACATTTCAATAGTAATCCAAATCAATATCTCTATTTTGATAATTGGAAGTATAAAAGCACAAGGGCACAAAAAAATAACGCACAAATCAGGGTTAGCATCTATCTTGCTGAAAAAGTCTGCAGCAACTGGATTCAAGGAACTTATCAATCTGATTAAGACAACATCTGTGTCTACATTGAAATACTCTGAATATGATGACATGCTAAAGATTCCCCTCCAGTTGTTTGCTGGCTGTTGTTCAAAAGCTTCTGCATGGATGAACAAACAAGAGAAAAATAAACGGCATTATTATATCAGCAAGTGACAAAGAAAAATGAAAATACAAATGGCCTCTACTCACAAATCTGACCATAGAATCAATCAACGGTGTGAATCTTGGTCAATGATGAAACTAAAATCTATAGATAATTGAAAATTCAGAAAAAACAATTGGTTTAATGCAGAGAACCACACTTAAGATATGCAATTATTAATTGTGTAAAACCATAATTAGAATTTAGAAATAATGCTTGGTGATGCTTGGGCATGGTGATCTATTTATTTATACAGATACTAGCAGAGTAACATCATTAAAATAAGCTTAAATAAAATTTATGGCAGTTAACATCATTAAAATAAAATTATATAACTATATTTCAGATATATGAAAGTCCATAAGATAATGCACACAGGAACTTTCTTTTCTTGGTTTCAGGTGATTGGTCCTCACTATTGACAATTTGATTAAAAAGTTCATATAAAGTATAAAATATAATAAGAATTAAAAAATAGCTAAAATATTTGCAAAATTTAATTTGTTTTTTAACAAGAAGCAATTGATGACTAAGATGTAATAACTAATAAGATAAAAAATCATAACTTTGTCATAGTGAATAACATAAGAAAATATAAAATAAACAAAAACTCAAATCCATATGTATGATTAATTAGTCAATAAAATTCCTTTCAACCAAAAGAGGCACTTGGGATGCAGGTATAAAGAAAACATTAAATTTTATTTATTTAAGAACAGCATAATAGTTTTCTCATTAAGTAGCATAAGGCAAAAGGGGTCAAAATATAACTTAAGTAGAATATTGGGTTGAGAATGGAAATAAAATAACTACTTAGTTTGAAAAGGGAAAAACAGGAACTAAGTGTCAGCAACCATACTTGGGAGTATGAAAATGACTTTAAGCAAATGTAAAATTACAGCAGTGACACATTAAAGAAATCATAGAATATGCTAACTCTCCCCCAAAATAGCTGAGTAAAGGTCTAGGATTATAATTGGTGTTTTCTAATTCTACAATATCAGAAGTGTTACGAATGGATGTAATTGACAAGTAATTTAGAACATATAACACATAAATTAGTAGACAATATGACGTGAATAAGCAAAAAAAGTTTAAAAACTGCTAGAAAGCTCTAGTTGCATTGGTCAGTTCTAAGATAACTACAACTAAAAGAAAAAACAAATCTCCTCCAGCCAGCCATGAATTCACTATACAATATACTGATTAGTCTCTCACTGTCCTGTACTCACGTCACGGGAAAAGGCCAATATATTGTTAAATCATTTAAACTGAGAGAGAAGAGAGAGAAATCAGAAGAAAAAAAAAACAAATATCTCAATTCTGAAAGTCACAAAAATTGGAGAACATACCAGTAGGACTGCCAAGAGTTTGATGTCCTGGTCCTCTGTCTCCTCCATTGTTGGGAGGGAATGTTTGCATATTTGCACCGGTGGCTACATGCATCATATATGTTCATAAGCCATTTGTTTTAGAGGCACTTAAACATTAGAATTAAGAAATGTAAGAAACAAAAAAATTGATATAACTCCATACCCACATGTTTCGTGGCATTATTTTCTTCAGTTATGACAGCCTGAGCACCAAACAGGTAAAAGCACAGAACCAAAAATATTGAAATAAGTTAGAAAAAATAGTATTTTAGATCACACAAGTTCAACAAAAAAAACTTTTACAGCGCCAGAACCATAAAATTCAAAAATCAAAGCGGCTTTGAAAGAGAAATAACCATAAAGACATAAGTTAACAAAATCAAATTAATGCCAAAAACTTAAAATCACAGGCATATTCAACACCGGCCACAGTTCTCTTGCTAAATTTAGAAATGACTTCACAGTTCTTGCTATTTTGTCAGTGTACAATCAAACAATTACACTTCTATTTCCATAATTTCACTTCATTTCATTCCATTTCGCTAAATTTCCGCACAATCAACTTAATTCCTAAAGAAAATAAAAAATGAGAACAATTTTCTGAACACGATCGAGCATGCAGAGAGTGAATTGAAGCAGTAATGGCATACAAATAGCACAAATTGAAATAAAAAAGGGGGAAAAAAACGAAAGCTGCTCGCTCACAGGAACTGAACCGAGCAAGTGGCTAGTGGGAAGACCGGTGTACGAAGACTCCTCCATGGAATTCGAAACAATGCAGAGAAAACAAGGTGCGTGAAGAAAACCTCGTTAGTTCAATAAAGCATTGAAAGGGTTATGAGTATGAATCGGAATCGGAATCGGAATTGAGCCCTAGATAGATAGATAGCAGAAGAAGAAAACGTTGTTTTTCTTTTTCGTCGTTTGGAAGGAACGTGCTGCAAACAAAATAGCGTGGTCTCTGATACACAGGATTGGACCCCACCTTCAAATTCAATTCGTCGGGCCACACACGTTCCTGATACATTTTTTTTTTAATTTAATAATTGTTATTCTTATTTTCCATGTTTCAGGGGCTTCTATTTCCAACGAGGCTCGTGTGATTGGGCTACGAGAATGGGCCCGCTCTATGGGCTCGGCAACTTTCGGTTCAGCTTTTCAAGAGTAGGGCACGTGCCTGCATGTGTGTTAAGATATTAAATTATGAAGTTTTTTTTTTGAGAAAAAAGGATCAATGACAATGCAACATAATTTTACACAATCATCTAAACATAAATTACTATATTATGATAAGTTTATTCATTTTTATAATAATTATCTTAAAGATTATTAAAAAATAATTTATAATTAAATGAAAATATAAACTATTTTATACAATTCATAAGCATTAAAATTTGTTATTTTTGTTTTTCTAAACTATGTCCTAAAAGTAGGATCAAGATTCCTAGTAGTTAAAAAATTCTCATATTCCCGCATTCAATTGATTGCAACCATTAAATATAAATTAAACCACTCATAATTTATCTTGATAAATTTATTCAATGGTTTCAATTCAGGAATACAGATAATCCATTTCTCAAAAGGCATTAATTATGAAATCAATAAATATTTTATTATTATTATTAGAATTGTAACGAGAATCACAAATGAGTATTTTGTTATTCTTTTCAATAAAAAAAAAATCATTTTTTATTGTTTAACCATTACATTTAGGGCATTTATTAACATTTTTTCCCACCCTTTTTTTTCTCATAATTTCACAACACTTTTTTTTTTAATTTTAAAA
Source organism: Glycine soja (assembly GCF_004193775.1). NCBI lineage: Eukaryota > Viridiplantae > Streptophyta > Magnoliopsida > Fabales > Fabaceae > Glycine > Glycine soja. Next base: position 46,026,979 of record NC_041003.1, read on the forward strand.
TACTCCCACTCTTCCCCTTCTCCATCACAAACACCCGTCCATCTTGTCTCTATCCTGCCTTTCCTTTTACCCATTTCCTCTCTACTCTCCTTCCTCCTGGTAGTCTTCTCTTTCACGGATGTCGTTTTCTTTATTGAATTTTAACTTTTTTTCCCCTGCCAATGGAAAGTGTTTGAAAACTAGTTTTTAGAAAAATGTTATTGAAAATTAATTTCAAGAATATTATTAGAAGATTTCCAGAAACTAGTTTCTTTTTTTCAATAACATTTCAGAAACAATTTTTTGTAAGTATATTTTTTTATAAAAAAAAAAAAGATTACAAAAAAGAAAAGAGGGTACAAAGAAAAAAGAGAGTGTAAATAGAGTCTCGATGTTATGAATAAAAATTGGGCTTAACCAGGGACCAATTTGTGAGGCCCATGCATTCACCAAAACTAAAATTACTAAAGTTCATACTCATGAAATGTCTGAGCCCGGGTTCGAACCGGGGACCTCTAGTGTGTGAGACTAGCGTGATAACCAACTACACCACCCAGACAAGTTGTTATTCAACCTTTCATTTTTGGGTATACAATTATATAGTTCTCTCCCCTAGAATCCTCCTTTAGTTAATAAAATGTTTAAGATCAACGTAGGATACATGCATGTAAGTGAAATGAAACACTGAAACTCACGTTTGACTATTATGCTTGATTTCATCCTCAACCTCACAATTCCCAAAGTAAGTCATTTTCCCCCTTAAATTTCACAAACTGAAGCTTCAATCTGTAGTACTAGAATGTTTCGGTTACTGTTATTGTCACTATGCAGCTTCGGTTGTGATGTCACAAACACAAACGCAACACAATTACAATTCATCATCTCCTTACATCTCAACCGCCACGGTGTTTCTCAATTACGAGAAAATGGTTAAGAATTTCAAAGTGTTCATGTACAAGCCAAACAACCCCCAAATCAAATTCGCGACCACGGTGGAGTCTCTGTTCTATTCTTCACTATAGAACAGCACCTACCTCACCCAAGATCCCGAGGAAGCGCACCTTTTCTTCGACCCTTTCTCCCCAGACTTCTCCACGCGTGTCCTTACACGCATCCGCAACGACCTCCCGTACTGGAACCGCACCCTCGGCGCCGACCACCTCTACCTTTCCTGCGACGGAATCCCCCTCCAACCGGACCGGAACCTGGTAGAATTGAAGAAAAACGCCGTTCAAATCTCGTGCTTCCCCACACAAGGACGTCACGCTGCCCCCGCTCCCTAGTCCCCACGCGTGGGCGAGGCGAGTGCGTGCAGGCGCCTTGGTCATTGATAATACTGAGACGGAGGTAGTGTTTGATTGAAAATTTAAAAAATTGATATAGGTTTCGAGTATTTATATTCTATTTTAATTCAAATATTTTATTTTCTTTTATACTACTTTTTTTTATTCCTTTAAATAAAAAACACAGGCTGAGATTTGGCGTGGTGAAGTACGGGAACGTGTCGTGGATAGGGGAAGCGCTGCGTGCAGGGTGTGTGCCAAGGGACACATAAACGACATGCCGTTTATGGATGTGCTGAGTGTGGATGCGAGTAAGCACTTCCAGTGGAACCAACCTCCTTTGCCCTTTGATGCCTTCAATACTATCATGTATCAGTTGTGACTCAGACGCCATACCGTTCGATACGTGAGAATGCAATAAAATTAATTATTTGTTGAATAATAATTGATTTGTTTTTTTTTGGTGTTTGCACTAACAATTCAATAATGCTTTAGGTTCGATTGATTTTTTTTTGGAAGTGGATCCCTTACACTTGCTTTTTTTTCAACTGTACAGAATATTTACACTTGATTTGTATTTTATGAATACATTTTTATTAAACAAATGAGATAATAATCATGCAAAATGATTATTTTTTGCATTTTGAAATATTATAAACTGAATTTTGAAAGTTTGAACTACTAAATCATTGAATATGGGGAAATTGTTACGTAAGAAACAAATATAAAAACGTGAGAATGAACCAATGGGCCGGATGTATCAAACTGGATGTACATTTCTTGAATATAGGATGTATCAAATGAATGTCCAATGGTGTTGGATTTTCAGAACAAAGTGCACAACTACCCCTGCAATGGACTGTGTCAATGCCAGAGAAAACTCATCAAATTATGGACTGTTTTAGCTTTAGAATGGAAATCTCTATCTCGAAGGAATCTTCAAATTTGTCCAACGAATCACTTCTTGACCAAGTTCAACACGTCACCAACAAGATGTAAAGAGCCAGTCACAAGGACCTGATGCATCAGCCACACAAATTTGCAGTCAGAATTCTATACTGATGTAAAAAAAAATATGTATATATTTCAAGAGCAATTTGTAGATAGCCATATTCTCTATTCTATAACCACACTGTTTGTTGGGCATTGAGAGAGAACATATCAAATCTAATAAGTGGGAACATTGAGCCAAATGTTCAAAGTATACAATCGTGTACAAAGTCTTTCAAGTACAACATAAATTAGAGAGAAGAAAAATGTGAGCAAAACATGCAACAATGCGAACTGACAGAAAGCTGTGATTATGTGAGATTACATTATATATTTGCAACTAATGAGTGGACATTATATTAGATATTTAGTTACATTGATTAAATTTCTTATCCTGTGATACCAAATATTTGCAATTCTTAAGTGTAATTTATGTTACCTGAAAACGAACTGATTGATTTTGTTGCACTCTGTCCCTGAGCCATTTGATTGCCAATGGCAATGACAAAAACACTGCACTATGATCACAATTACTGACACTCATTTCCATATCATCTTTTAGTTCTTCAGAAACAATGTCAGTACTTCTACCTGCTAAGCCAAGTGATCACAAACAAATTATTTTAAGTAAAAAAATATTCTAAAGCCTCTAACTTAAAAGACACTACCGGTGAAGGAAAACAAGGAAAAGGATGGGTAGAGAACAGACATGGCAATTCTCCCATCATACAGTAAATCTCAATGAACTCACAAAAGAAGATAAGATTGGGACTGAAGGTCTTTAGGAGAAAGTTCTCCGATCATGTGAAAAGGTTGTCTGATTAAAAGGGGTAGAAAACCATCGAAGCAGAACTTCCAAGAGAATCATTAAACTAACCAGACTATAAATGGTTTATTGAAATTTGGTTCAGATAAAACTATTAACATTATTACGTCATTTGATCCATGTAACCAATCCCATCTAGTGGGAAAAGGCTTGAGAGTAGTATGACTTTTTGATAAACCCCAGTGCCATTAATTGATCATTTGGCCAACCCCATCTAGTAAAATAAGACAAATTTAGGCAACCAACTGCAAGGCTAGAGCCGGGCTTAATTATAGAAACTACCATGATGATGAAAGTATCAAAAAGTAATAGCATGCAACCAAGGTAAATAAGGGATGAATGTAATGTAATAGTTCCCCTTATCTCTACACAAGAAGATTTCATTGGTATTCTTGAGTCTTTCTGCCCAATAGTTCAACCTAACCAGTTCAAACTTAAATGAATAAATGGGGCAAGAGTTAGTTAGTACATCTTAAATCGGCAGTATGACACAGACTAGTATCTGCACTTGGTAGTTGCCATCAACAGTTATGGTTCTAACTATATTCCATACCTACAAAACAATCTTGAATAATCACTACCTTTGCTGCCTTGCATGAGATTTTCCCACACTCTTTGAAGATTGAACTGCCATGACAGATCAACTTTGGAATCAGCCGGTGTAAAAGCCTGGGGTCCAACTTTATTAAACACAGATAAACTTGGTACAAAGAGCGCCTTCTTGAAGTAGACACCTACAATTTCAATTTAACTGTTCCTTTATTCCATTGAGAAAAAAAATACTTTCTTCAGGGAAAGCAATGTCATTGGAAAAATGAATTGAATTACTTTTTCCACCTAATAATTATAAATAATCGCAGAACTACTAAAGAAGAAAGCCAATTAAATGCCAAATATTAAGCTTTACTTAGTTTTTAAAATATCTTGGATTAGGTCATTATTGGGTAATTATATTCTAGCATAATCCAGAAACTACTGACCATGATCAGCACATGTTTTCATCAGCTGAGGAAGAAGCAACTGTGGATCTCGTACAGTCAAACAATTGAACAGCAATATCTGCAAGTAATTCAATTACTTCAACTAAAAAAGTCTCATGAAAAAAAGACCATTGTTTATTAAAAAGAAATTGTAGTGTTAGCGTTTCCACTCTTATCTCATGAGCTTATAGGTTTTTTTTTTAAAAAAATTAAAAGACAGCTGAATGCATATGATCATCCCAATATCTGATACACCGGGTTCATTTGAGAAAAGACCCCTGAATCAGTAGATATCAAGCAAAACCATGAAACATAACCATAAAAACAGGGTGTTTCGTGTCCAAACTTGACAGTTGACACACATTTGCATCTCATTTCTCATTTCTTCTAACAATGGAACCTAGTTTAATGGTCAACATTTCTCACCTCCCATATGTTGAAGTCAAATAGCAGCCAGTACAGTGTACAAACTTATAAAATTCACAACAAACATGGATAACAAAGGTACAACTATAACTCTTGTATAAGAGTAAAGTGTTCAGATACATAACATCCCATGGGCGATTTAGTTATTATAATGCTTTGAACTGATATCTAAATAGAAGATTGGGGTAAGCTTACCAAGACGATTATTAGCCTGTCTCAAGTAATATACTTCAAAAAGATAAGGTCTAGGAAGCCTGAAGAAATTGATAATCTGTATCTTTATGGTTCTTATTAAGAGTAATTTACATGCCCAAGGATAAGGTTAAAACACATGACAAGCTCCCTATATGATGAATTTCTAACTAAGGGCATTAGATATTACTAAACATTAGTTATTCTTAGTTAAAACATATGTGGATGGAATCTCCTCAACAGAACAGACATTGAATAACTTTATTTTACAATGATATGTGCTTAAATTTTAACAAATCTACTTAAAATAAGATTTTAAATCTATATTCTACCGGAGTGGAATTTCTCTGGGATCCTCTTTCGCCGTGGTGTGTGCTCTTCACTACTTCATGTGGCAATTTAGAATTATTAAGTTGCTGATGAAACAAGGTTTGGTCCGGGTTGTATTCTTTAATGGCTAGAGAAAACCACCTTGCACACACTTCCATGCTTTCAGGACTATGAGCCCCATCTAAAAAGAAAACAAGTTCATTTGACCTTTCACTCTTGATGTGTTGGTCAGGAACAATCTGAGCCCTTCCTTGCAAACTTGCACTTGTTAACCCTTTTATGAACTGCTCTGGCAAAGTGTCCTTCATGCAGGTAGATAGATCACTTCAGCAATAAGGCGCAAAAGAAGAAGAAGATGTAAAAAGATCTAATTTTAAAACTTACAGTTTGTTCCAAATTAATATCTCCAACATGCCCAGTCCTTTTCAGCCATGTAAAGCACAGTGCAATGGCAAGACCAGCATTTAAATATTGGTGCTCGCCTTCAAGACCAAGTCTCAAACCATTTAGCAATTTGGCATCTAATGGAGTTAGCACTTGAAGAGGTACCTGGAATTAGCAAGGTTTAGTTAGCTGATTGAATGCAAGGACCAAAGAGTCAAATATTTTTCAATAAAGGCAGTTAGAAAAGCTACTTGGAATAAGTGTTATGTATAGCCTGGCTTTCAGAAGATCACTGACAAATAGAAAAGTACATAAAGCATAAAGACAAATGAAATGCAGCAAGAGAATGACAAGCCATGCTGAATCACATTGAAGACATTTTTCTCTTTCCAAGATAATACAAAAATCTTAATAACGAACCTGTAAATATATAACATCATTTGACAGAATAAATAAACGTCAAGACACTATGTTTAATTGCTATTCAAGTCATCACATGTATAGTGAATTTTCACTTTTATTCCTAAACAAATACATTGCCAAATTGTACCCCTTTACTTAATATTGACAAGCCAATATTATATTTATACAGTTACACCAAGTGATGAGTCATTCAAACTTGTTTTTGAAGCAAAACAACTTCATAAAAGAACATACTTACATTTAATTGAGAAGCCTTCTCTTCAAGTACATGCATTGCTTCATCAGGTTGAGGCACTGTAAAAGCTGGAATCCGATTCTAAAAACAAATTGTTGTAAATAACAGAAATATATTAGGGGTCCAACATTATCTTATTTGATTTTTTATCATCTTTTTCCTATTTATAGTCAGGAATTTGTTTCCTTATCTTAGGGGTAGTTGTTCCCCTATAAAAGCATGATTAGAGAATGTAATTCTTGTGACAAATTAATAAAAGAAGTTTCTTTTTCAACTCAAATGAATAAATAAATAAAAGGAGTTTATCAGGAATAAAGTGCACATTGCAGATAGGCATCAAAAAGTTTTTCTATTCTTGAAAAGAAGATAATATTATACTCCAAAACAATACCTTGAAGATACCAGCCTTCTCACCGGCAATTTCTCCCAGAGTATTCCCTGTTAATAAAATCCAGCATGAGTATACTCAAATCATTGAACAAATTAGTGGCATTGCAACACTATGTTCAACCATATTCAGAAAAATAATTGTATAAAAATATATGAAATTTCAAAATGCAAATTTTCATACACAATAGCCATGGCATCCATTAAATTAGTGATTACCTAGAATTCTAAAATAGAAAACTAACCAAGAATCTCCATGTGGTCATACCCAAGAGAAGTTATTCCACATACAATAGGTGCCTGAACCTGAAATATCAACACAGCTGCATGAACTTGTTCCTAGATTAACTTCATAGAAAATATTAATACAAATAAAAGGATTCAAAGCTCGTTATTCAATCAGTTTTGTAATGCTAGAGACAAACATATTTCTGATGAAATGAAAATGAACATACCACATTTGTTGCATCGTATTTTCCACCTAATCCTACCTCCATTATAGCAACATCTACCTACATAAAATTTCAGAAAGAAAAGCTTTTATCCATTCATAACAACATACACAAAAAGATAGTATATAATTGAACAATTTTTCGTAGAAATTAAAGCACGGGGATCAAACCTGCTCTGCTGCAAATATCTTAAAGGCAAGTAAAGCAAGGAAACGAAAATAGGTAGGCATTGGAATATTGTCATCAGTTTTTTCCTGTACACCATCAAAATGAGAAACCAGTTATGTTAATACTATGAGCAAGAACATCAAGTTACATTGTAAAAGAGAATGTAACATGATCACTTTGACAATATAAACTTAACTATATGGTATTATCGCTATACTACACCATAATTGTGATTATCATCAATGTCCTGGTATAAAAATATGTTGGTTTACAGAACAGAAGGTGATTCTTATAGACTCACCATATTGTTAAGTAAAGCCATGTTTTGTTTTTCTTCTTTTTTCCATTTTATCTTGTTTCATATGACATTCAAATTGATAGGGTCTTAACACCAACCACCTTGAGTTCAATGCTTACAACCTTTTGTTCCTTTTCTCAAATTATACAACACTTAAGACCCCTTTCTGCTATATGCTTTACCAGTTCACACAAACTTGTCAAAGGTACCAAACAGGATCAATTAGGTGCTCTTCCATTACTATTTTCTTCTGAAATCAATGCAATAACTCCAAAGAGAACAGTTGAATAGCTTCAGAACTTTTCTGACATAGTTGGCAGAAAAATATTCTTTTTTGTCGCTATAAGAGTAACTGGTCGACTAATTTATTTATTTATTTTTAAAATGTAGAGCTAAAATTGGAGTCAATAACCAGTAATACAAATACAGTAGCAAGGCAAGTTGGCTCTGGCTCAAAATAAAAAATTGAGAAAAGGTTGACTTGGTTTTCCATCCTGTCAAAACCTCTGCCCGTATATATCCAAATGAAATTTATGCTCAGAAACATACCTTTAGTCTATCATAACACCACCAGAAGTATGCTAAAAATTTCTCTTCACAAATTTCCATACTGCAGAATCAAAGAACTGTAATTATGTGGCAACTAAAGACGCAATACAATGTGTTTTCCTTGGTCTGTAAAATTCAGTGAAATAACAAAAGTGCAAATACTAAAGAATAATTTCGTAGCAGAACAAATCAATTAAGAAAATTATCAGAATTCATATGCTCAATTAGTATGCACCCTCCACAAAACAGATGACAGACACAATGAAGATCAAAATTCAATATTCCCATTTGAAATATCAAATTAACTCAAAATGAAAAATGACACGAGTAGATGAATACATAGGAAAACACACAAAAAATCAACATAAGAATATGAAGCACTCACCCATCTAAACGAAATCTCTCTCGGATATCAATGAGGTGAGGAGATGTGAAGAGACCAGTGCGAAAACCACAGTTACGCAATATAGATTCCGTGAAGGTGCAGGTAGATCCCTATCAAACCACAGTTGAAAAAAACACAATTTCCATCATTAAAATAAGCACATAATTACTAACAATGACATAAGCATAGAATCAGAAATCCAAAGCCACTTAAGCCGGACTTATATCTAACTATAAGAGGCCACAAAGCACTATCCACATAGTAATCAGTATTGCGATAACCAAATTGTACTTCCAATGATGTTTTCATTTCCAAATTCCAAGCAACCACCAAAATTAAAGTGAAAGTACCTTCCCTTTGGTCCCAGCCACATGGATAACCTTCATATTTGCAATTGGCTCCTCCAACTCTAGCATCTATAGAATTACACAATGCATTATGCATACCATTGTTAGTATCTCATCAAAAATGGCCCAATTCACAAACTTTTTTACCTTCAGGTAATCATATAACAGGCTGAACTGATCCCCCACGTTGCTATCATCAGCACGAGTGCGTCTAGTGATCAAAGACGACAAGGCCTCCATTGCTTCTTCATAGGGACTCAAAGACGAAGATTTGGGAGACCCTTTGCCACCTTCTGCAAAAAAAGAAAAAACCCCACAACAGAAAAATAAATAATAATCATCAAAATAAAAAAATTTAACACGAGTGGAAGCATTCCAGAAGGAAAGAAGAATGAACATGTTACAGATGGAGATGAATAGGGAATACCTTGGTCAGACATGGTGATTGAGATTTGAATTGTGAATGAAACAGAGAGTGTGCTGTTTGAATGTAGATAGGAGTGTGTGTGAAAAAATGGAAGGATTGAAAAGAGATAGAAGAAGTTGTCGTTTGTGGTAAGCGTCTTGAGTTAAATTTCATTTACTATTTATTTTTGTTTTGTTTTGGCCAACTGTTGTCGTTGGAGAGAACTACAGAAGGGTACCTTCATCATTCATCAGCTAAGTACGCTAACTCTACACTGTGGCAGAGTGTATTGTTGTTGTCACAGTTGGAGTTGCATACCGAAGGAGAGATGTGGATGTTTTCAATTCACTAGGTCAAAAAGGATGTGATCCTTCTTCTTGATTTAGAATTCTCCAAAAACTAATATTGAATTATTAAATAAGATTGAGATTAATATTTTGGTTTCCTTTCAAGATAATTTTATCCTAAATACGTTTCAGTACTAAGTATATGGACACAAAAAATCTTAAATTTGTATTAAAAATTCTATTTTTTAATAGAAAATGTAAGAATTGAATTTTTAACTTTGTCATAAATAAATATTAAGTGAAGTTAAAATTCCGAGTTTTTTTATTATATTAAATTAATTCTTAAAAAATACTACTTATTAACTTAATTTGAATATATTATTTTTTTACATTGTTATCAAATATAAATTATAAATTATCGTATATAATAAGATGATATTTAATTAGTTTACGGTGCTTTTTTTTTAATATGCGATCATAAAATTATTCAATATCAAAATTAAATATGCAATGGCATTCTTTTCCTTGGCACTGAAGTTACCATAACTCAAATCCAATTATGGTCTTCGACATCATAATTAGGCAATTCTAGGTGAAAGAACTCAAGTCAAACCAAAATAATATATTTATTATGGTGTCATACTATATATTAGTTATGGAATGCTTTCATGTCATAATATATGTGTATGGGTGTAATGTGTAATACTAATATAAAATTAGTAATTCTCATATAAGCTAAACATTTTTCATAATAGTCGTCATAAGATAAGTATATTTATGTGTATGATAAACTAATGTGAGAATACACTTATAACTTAAAATTTATATCAAAACAAAAAGGAAATGTATGCGAAATAAATACATAAAAAGTCATAATAGTGGTTAAGACATTACAATGCGAATATATTTGCAGTAAAAGAAAAAGACATTACAATGCGGGATAAAATATCATGCAACGGAACACAAAATTTTGATTTTGATTATAATAATAATTTTGATTTTTTACATAAATAATTTTGATTTATTATCAGCTCAACTCTTATAAGTTTTTTATTTACTAATGAACAATTATAGTGTTACTTATTTTTTTTATTCATTGGAGTAATAAACAAGAACAAAGAAACTACCCTAAACTATCCCATATGAGGAGGTTGTTTAGAGTAGGAAAGGGACCATTCCAAGCACAAAGATGTTGGGATTGTCACACCCTAATATTAGAATGTTACTTAGTTTAAAGCTTTTATTGAAAATTCAAAATTTTAATTTGCATGTTAATATTTAAAATTTAAATTTATGTAGTAATTGACAAAGGGACTCATCATTTAAAGTTGTGTATAAATTGACTACTAATGACAGTTACCAAAAAGGACATGATGTCACTTATGGCCTAACTCCTTTATCCGAAGGAAACACGAACAACAACCAATGTCTCCTTTTCAGGACAGCAAAATAATAACAAAGATGGAAAAAGTAACTTCGATGCAAAGTAACAACTCAGATACTGGATGTGTTTTAGTGTAATTCAAACAATAACGGTTCTTTCCCCCCCCCCCCCCCCCCCCCCCCCAATTTTCTAAAAAATTTGAGAAAAAGGTAACAATATAGTTCACGAGAATGAAGAGGTTTTTTTTAAACATGAAATAGATCACTCAACAAAGCTTCTGTAATTGGAAGAATCATCATCCTGTACATTTTCAAAGCCCTATTCTAATACAAAGCAATTCTCTCATGATATTTTTTCTGCAATCACCACCGACTAAAAGCTAAGAGACGCAATCAAGATTGACACAGCAGGCCATACACCAATTGTTAGTTTGTAAAAGAAACAAAAAGATCCCACAAGATAGGACAAAGGCACCCTCCCAAAAAAATTTGTTGCAGAGCTTATTCACACCCATCAAAGCATTTGTCTGAGCTGCTGGTTTTCCTGACGAAGAGACTTCACTTCTTTCATCAACTCAGCTTGGTTTTCGAGAATAGAGTTCATTACAGCTGACATTTCTGTCTGTTGCATGAGACAATTAATTAGAGAGGAATTACAAAAATGAAAATCACCATCAATAATTCCAGATACACACCTCTTGCATATGAAACTGTCTCAAAATTTCAATATGAAGGTTTCTCATATCCTCGTGTATGGATTTCTGAAAGGAATCCAGAGTTTCTTCAAGGGTCCGTTGAAAAAGCTGAAGTGTAAATGAAGATCCTTGTGCATCTGGCTGAGATGCTTTCGGCTGTGAGATTACTCCCTGTAATAAATTTGACAGATGAATAAGATAAGAACACTAGAGCAAATAAAATAAACATGTTATATAACTAGCATGGTTTATAACATCAAAACAAACACAGTCTATATCAATGAAACCCACACCCCTGTACTTTAAGTCTGAAGCACGGAAATGAAAAATTCTAGGATGAAGAATCAGAGATAACAGATCTACTCTTCCAAACACATACATCAATATATGCAATGCAACCAAAGATCTAATTAATTTGTAAATATTAGCATACACTTGTCAGTGGTAATGAGCCAGATTCTATTGGAGCAGATATATCAGACTTCAACAGCAAGCTATTTAGAAGTTCTTCTCTGGTTTCTGCTCCTGATTTCTTAATCTTAGGTGAGCCAACTGAAAGCGACACTCCATCGCTCAAGGTAGATGTAGTGCTTATTCTTTCTGCATAAGTAGAAAATCTTCGATTAAAAGATGACATTCTTGGGGAATCAAGGATTTTTGGGGAATCAATTGCTTGTCCAAGGCTGGTTTTTGTATTGATGGACATCGGCAAAGAAGTAGAGAACATGTGATCAGTAAACCCCAAGGAAGTTTCCTGGCTTGAAGAGGCATCCTTGGCACGTAAATTAGCAAAACTTAGGCTTGAACTGGTATAGGAACTAACACCCACGGATGAGGATGTATCCTGCAATCCAGATAACATTGATCCTGCTGTCTGACCAGCAGAAGCCAACATCCCAAAACGAGATGGTGCATTGACAGGCTGACGTGTATAAGCATATTTATCACTTAACCGCTCACCACCCCAAGCTTCTGGAGGAGTGATAGAAGAATCTTCATTCTTTGAAGATGGAGGAGGAGTTGACCCCACAAGTGGAAAGGAAGACTGAGCAATATCCTACAATTATATTGTAATATAATCAGCCAAAATTTTCCTGGTCAAATATAAAATATCAAAGTGTGTTTGGAATGCAAAAAGAGAGGATTTAATTTATATTATGTTTGAAATATTAATAAATAGAAAATGATTTGATTTTTAAATCTCATGTATTTCATTAATTTTATAAATTATGTCAAATGTGATGGGATTTGTTAGCGTTTGATTTGATTTTAAATAAATAATTTTACCCTTACTAACTTACTCATTTTACCTTGCAGAAAAGAAAAAATGAAAAATATTTAAAATCAAATCAAAACCGTTCCATTTTTAACGGGTTCCAAACATAAGAATAGATTTCCAAATCAATTCATATCCCATTTTTCCAATAACAAATTCCTTTTTTATTTCACTTTGAATTGAAAGTTTATAGATCAGTATTTCACAGAGCAGTTAAATTCAAACCCAGGACCATGTGAGACAATAACCTGCTTGGCAGTTGAGCCAGATTTCCAATCAGATACTGGATGATCACTGGTTACATCCTCAGAATTTGAAAATCTTCGACTAGATGACGGAAACAACAAAGGTTTCCTATCGGCAAATAAATTATCCTTCTTTATCCCATTTTCATCCCATAGTGAGGGGGCTAATGGTTGAACATCCACAAGAGGGGAGAAGACCTCCATGTCATCCTTGAAGTTATAACTAGCACGGGGAGCATGCAACCTGGACAGGGTTCCACCTGGCCATAAATGGTTTCGTTGTGGAGTTTCTTCGGCAGTAGATACATTTAGTATGTTGGATGTAAAACCACTGCCAGATGCCGTAAGTGAAGAACCATCAAAGGAGGCACCCAGCCGACCAGAGTTCCTAGTACTTGACACTGATGTAGAAAGAGAATTGTTTGATGAAGTTGCAGAAGGTAAAGGATCAGGCATTAGTATTGAATCTTCAACTGTATCTCCCACAAGAGCAGTCTCTGCAGAGCAATTTCTTTCATCAACAACAACTGGTTTAGACCTTTGCCAGCATAAGCTTGTAACAGCCTGTTGCATGCTATAAAAATTTAGAATAAAAAGGACATTAATTTTACAAACATAAATCAGTGACTAACATTGGGAGATTAATGCTTCATTTAAAAATGCCATTATTTTATATTGTGTTAAAGGTAGAATTCTTTATTATTGAACGACTTTAGGAGCACCTTTTCTCAGCGTAGAAAGACTCTTGGAGTTTAGCTTTTGCATTTGCATAATCATCCACAACAGAGAAAACAACTCATGTTTCAATCTATATTTAATTAAATATCATAATTCTTCTGCTATTATATGTTACGATAGGTTTAAAAACCTCACTGTTCCAAAATTATCACTAATCACAGTACTCAATATATATACTCGCATGTCATCAAGCACCATCTCCTTCAATGGATTAAACTGCGCTGGCTAGACAAAAACATAGCAGATATTAGATAAGGCTAAAATTACCTCAGAACTACCATAAGCGTGAAGAACAGCCACAGGTTGTGGTTTTCCACGAACATCATAGAATGCCACACGGCCATTGCTAGTTCCAGCAGCCAGCATCCAACCATCATCTCTAAATGCCAACGAAGAGAAAGGTGCTTCATAAGAAATGTAAGATGATGGTCTTCTAGATCCAGAATCATAAATGTACATTTTTTTATCAAGGCCAACACTAGCAATGATCTGTTAATTGCAGACAGAAATTAGAAAGCAAAATTATTGTAACACAAAGAATGGGTCAAAAATTCATAGCAGGATGAAACAGTCTGACTATGTATATTATAAAATTTAAACTAGCAATGAAAAATGAAACCTTATCATTGGATGGAGAGAAGCTAATACCAGCAGTTGGAGCAGAATGCTGCTTTATCCATGAAACCTATTTTTTTCAAAAACAATAAAAGAAAAAGAATAAAGAAAATATATACTGTCAACTAAAAATTATCCATTTGAAATAAAATTAAAAAAAAAACAAAAAACAAAAGGAGAAACCTACTACAGAAAGAGATAATTCATTAAACTCTAATAATACCAAACTGATTACTGAGACGTATGATGATGAAGGTTGTATAAGAGAAAGATGTTACAAATACAAGCATTCTTTATTATTATTTTGAGTGGAGAAGATCGATTCATGGTTTCAAATATAAACCAAGTTCGTTTTTCATAGAACTTTGCAGCATATGCTATTTATACTTGTAAAGTGAGCATATTGCATACCTTAGGGCTGCGACCAGTTGTATCCCACAAATGTACTGTCCCATCGTCACCAGCAGTCAAAAGAAGGTGACGACTAACTCGAGAATAATCAAGAACTCTCAACATCTGGTCTTACAATTTCAAAGATGGGAGATTAGTCCATACACACATGCAAAGCCAAGCACCAACAAGCAGAAGGTTCAAGTTCAACAAATCAGAAAAACCTGTTGATTGGGGTCTTTGAGCTCCGCAGCCTTTTGCCCAGAAGCAAGGTTATGAAGCATTAGGTCACCACTAAGGCTGATAGATGCCAAATGTTCATCCTTACAATTGTACATTACACCTGTGACAGTATTAGTATGACCCTTTAGCCATTTAATACAGCGTTTCCTTTGCAAATCCCATATCCTTACAACTTGACCAGTTCCTCCTGAACACACATATCTGGATGCCTTGTTGCTGAAGCTGATGGCCAATATAGATTCCTGCCAGGAAAAAAAACTGAATGAAGCCACGAATGAAGTAAAACAGAAGGAACAAAAAAGAAACAGATTGTCTGACTGATTGTGCCAAAACTATGACCTATAAGGATCACCAAAGAAGAAATAGAAGCATTACACAAAGGGGTCTTCCTGTCTTTGTTGCTTCTTCTGAAAAAGCCAAAAAGAGCCAACTTTGACAGGACAGTCTCTCCCCTCATGTACAATCAAAGTTCAATTCTCTGTTAATTGAATCAAAGGCCGTAGGAGATTCATTGATTTCATTTTTACGCTTAAAAATATCATTTAATTTATCCCAATAATTTCACACACAAGTTTGTGTTGATAGTAAGTTAGTAACACTACATCTAACATGTCTGAAATTCTTAATATAGCCACTACAAACAAGTGCAAAGATGACAATGTTCAGGCAAAATAGAACCAAGACAAGGGTTTAAAATTTGGGCGCAATGTTGATGGGAACTGATAACTAACATTTGCAGTCAAGTATTATTGGATTAGACTCCTCTAAAGCAAGGCCTGTCCACTGGTAATGTAAGTGGATTATGCTTACAAAATGCTTTAATTCAAATCAACCCTGAACACATTGTCGCTCTTTCACTCTATGCATCTCACTTTAGAAGAGCTAAATCTTGTAGTATTAGATATATAACTCTAGTAACTAGTCTTCGACCATGTCTCTCAGACGCAAATCAGCAACGCAAGTGGTAACAACAGCATTACAGTGTTTGCCCGGAACTAGCGAAAAGAGCTAGTGCATAGCCAGCCCCGCATGGGGCCCGGCCCCCGGGCTATAGAGTGTGGTGAGATGTTAGGATTCAATTGCAAGGTGTGGAACTTGAGTCACAAATTGGAAGTATGGGATTCTAGTGTGGGGCTTATAGGGCCTTGGGCTCTCCAGCTATGACAGCTAACTTTTGTGATGCGGTTCTTATCGCTGTCACATTGGTGGTTATGGGTAGAGTTAGGAGTAGTAATGTATTAATAGAGTACGTGATAGAAAATAACTCATCCTGCTTCCTGCATTACCTAGTTAGTTCTATTCTACGCTATAGAATCAGAAACTCCCTTGAAGACAGGTGTGTAATGAAGTAAAAGCCGTTGTCGTTTTAAGTTTGTAGAATGTAAAAAGACTTCTGAGCTTTGTCTCATGGAGAGAGAGCAAGTGTATTGCTACATTGTGTCAATTTATTTCAAATTCTCAATCAAATGTTCTGAAAACAAAACATCAAATAATTAAGCATTTTCCGAAAATGACCTCAATGCTGTCTCCACTATCAGTGCCGGCAACCGGAATGGTCCCCATGCTATTTCCATTCTTCCGCCAAAGAGAGATCTTCTTATCATCTCCAGCACTGGCCACGACCAAATCTGCGAAAACCCCAAATTCAGCGCAATCGACGACAATTTTGGGGAAATGCAAACTCTAGAAAGCGAAAAAAAGGGAGAGATAGAGATGAACTCACTGGTGTGGTTCCACTTGACTGAATTGACCTGGGAACCGGGAGAGGGGGTGAAGCTGAGGGCGCAGGGATCGCCGGCGGGAGTGTATACGCCGGGCTTGACGGCAGAGGCGTCGAAGAGTTTGACGGTGTCGCCGCCACTGGCCGCCAGCAACGCCATTGATGAATCGCAAAACGGAGGGAATTTGAATTGGAAATGGGGGTTTTAGGAGAAGCGCTTTGGCGAGGGTGGTAGCATTCCCGATTTGGATTTCAAATATGCGGATTTTGAAACCCTACAAAATAAACACACTACTCTACCAGAGAGAGAGAAAGAGTGAAAAATTTGAACGTAGAAAAAGTGAAGAGTGGGCGCCTTTATATGCTCTTCATCATCTCCTCCGGTTCCCACCTTCTCTCTCTCTCAATGACTCTAGTCTTGTCCTAGTAATTAATTACCTCTTGCTTCTTCTTTTTATTTTATTAAAACTAATTAATGATTATTATTTTCTTTTCCTTTGCTTGTTTTTTACACTACCTGGGTTGCAATTGCAAGTTTGCAACTGCAAGTTTCATATAGAATGATACTATAAATAAATTCTATTAAAAAAAGATTTAGGACAAACTTTTCAATAAATAGGAAGTAAAATGAATTTAAACTTTTTTTTAAAGTTAAAACTAATTTGTATATTTCAAGTTTTAAAGATATTTTTCATACATAATAATCAAATGGCATATTACCTTGAAAAATTACGACATGTTAAAAATTTAAAGATCGAGAATGTGTTTTGTTTTTAGAGGTGTTTGATAGGGAAGGAATCTTAGGTAGGAATATTAATTTTCTATATTTAGTATGAAAATCATAAAAAATATATAATATTTACAAGAATAATTTTTAGTTATATTTTATTATAAGAAAATCCATGAAAAAGGGTGAGAATTCAAATTTCTCATAATGAGACAAAGTTTTTTATAATGCAAAAATGTAATTATGTCTCTTATTTTCAAGAACATTTTGGATATACAGTAAAAATATATATATTTATGACATTCCAAACAACATTATTTTTATGAAATATAATTCTCAGTGAACATGATTCTAAAAAATGAAAAAAGATTTTACACACCAAAC
This sequence comes from Glycine soja, assembly GCF_004193775.1. NCBI lineage: Eukaryota > Viridiplantae > Streptophyta > Magnoliopsida > Fabales > Fabaceae > Glycine > Glycine soja. Next base: position 46,044,722 of record NC_041003.1, read on the forward strand.
ACTCTCATTTATAAAAATAGGAAACAAATATAACAATTTTATAGAAAAATCAGAAATAATTTTTTTTAAGAACTAAAACAAACTTTTATATATATTTACATGGTATAAAAAGATATTTACCCCCCAAATTTATTCATCCTAATGCCCCGCGAGAGAGCTGTGACTGTAGTTAGAATTTTACTAACTTTATTGGTTGTATTTATTTTTTTATTGAAATTCATACAAACAATCATACATTTGTTTTTAATGTAACCAAATAGAATGAATAAGATGGCATAAAATATATAATTAACACTTGTAAAAAAAAACCATTTCATTTCTATTCCAATTCCTTTTACAAGTCTGCAAAAAAAAAAAAAATTGACAAACCAAGAAGTAGTCAGAATTCCTATAATCCCTTGTGATTAGAAAGGTGATTACAATCTCTAACATTATAGGACCCAATAATATAATTATGTTTTCATTACTTTTTTTTTATGATCAGTTTTTTTATTATTATTTCCAGATTTCTCTAGACAAATAAGCAAACTAACACAATCTAATGCCAGTGAAAAACCCTTTAAATCCAAGCAAACAAATCAACATAGGTGTTCCCCAACAAGGTTGGATCAGCAAGCAATAGTACTGAATTCTAACGAGTGACATGAGATCTTGATCAAACAGTACAAAAACAGACCAATATCAAACCATAAAATCCATCAATTGCACCTTTACTAACTGGATAAAATTGGCCACAATCATCAACACAAACTGCTCTATCAGTGTAAATCGATAGTCTAAGAGGACCTTTCAGAGCAAAGAAGGTCATTTCCAGAGCATCTACAACACATATATGTACATATTGTGTTGCAGAATAATTATAAAACAAGAAAAGAAAAAAAAAGATAAAAGCCTTTGCTTTTATGGCCATCCAACAGTGCTTAATATCTCTTGTAGTACCTCATGCTCACTGCCTGACTGGATGTTATAGCAGTAAACTTGTTTGTTCATCATCATCACCTCAGAATAGATAGAACTTAAGACCATGCAATCTAAATCTTCAGGATTTAATTTAGCTCCACGAATACATCTGTACCGGAGTAGATAAAAAAGAGGAAAGAACAAGTTAATAATTAACACACAACAGCTGAGTGATGAAGCGAAACTTTAGTTTTGATTGGAGAATAACACCAAAAGCATTTAAAAAAACAGTACTTAAGCTTTGCTCTTAGACTTATTATTTTTCAGTTTCTTGCATACAAGGGGGGTTGGTTTTGTTTCAAAGTAGTGCACGTTTGGTATAGATTATTATTATTGAAGAAATAATCACTTATTCTCCAAAACTCTCGTGAAGTTGGAAAAATAAATTACTATTCCTCCAAAATAAGCTGAACCAGACATGCACTTAAAAGTGTAAAATAGTAACCAATGTATATAACTCATAATAACTAGTAACAAGAGAAAACAAACCTCACAAATACATTTACAAGAATATTTCACATATTGGTAGTCATCATGCAGCAAAAGGAATATAGTCATTTTAAACTACCCTTTTGTTTGCCCTTTTGTTTGTGTTGCCTTTATGAAAAAATGCTTTTTAATCAAAATATATGCTTGATAAAATTTATAATTATTAAGTTTTCAGAAAAGAAAAAAAACTCAAAAATAAAAAGTGTTTCAGTGTTTTTCTTAAAAACTTCTGAGAAAAAAGGGGTCTTAAAAACAAGCTATATCCTATAATCAATTTTTTCTTTTTTTAAGATTAAACAAATGGCCATCGCAAAGATTTGAGTCATTTAACTGGATTTTCTTAATATAAACTTGATCCCAAAATCATAAGATAAAAATCTTTGACCCAGACAATATGCAGCAATAACAGTAACATGATTTGCTTTTAAAATGATATTTGTTACTTGATAAATCAAATTCAGAAATACAGCTAGACTTTATATAATTAGGCTGAGCTTTCAACTTTCTTATAGTTCGATGCTTGTTCAATACTTGGATTAAAAAGATATGGGTTTTAAGTAAATCAATGCAACCCCATTATAAAAAACTATTAAAATATCCTTTCTCTTATTTTGTTTCGAAAAGTAACTGACCAATTTTTATAAAATATAAGAATCACTCCTCCTTTCAGCAAGAAAAGCAGAATAACAATATAAAAACAAGAAATCTCACATAAACAATATTGTGCAGTTTGTAATGTATGCCCAGTCAGCACACCTATACCATAAGAAATAAAAGCAATAGTAACAAAACCTTGGTTAATTACTTGACAGTGATGTGCCAACCATCACATCTTGTTTGACATCACAAACTTTGATTTTTTCTCTGCAGGCTTAAGAATCTGAAATGAGCACATCAAGTTTTCGTCCACACTCATCATCGCACCAGCATTGTCAAATTCACCACAATAGTTTGGAGCTGAAAATATCGTAACAAGTTGCCTATCAGCAAAGAATTCATACCCATCCTCTACAACCTACATAAAAGTTATAATGTCAGTGTCCAGTAAAGCATCATAAGTTTAACCTTTTTACTAGAGAAGCTGAATGAGTATTGTAAAAAAACCAAGAGTGACCTGATGAGCACGACAAATGAGGTCCAAGTCATGCTTTGTCAAGAACTCAGCGACCTTATCAGGGCCAAAGGTGTAGGACACTCCTCTGTCATTCATACCCCAACCCTTCACATCCCTACCAGGATCAGACCAAAGCAAATCACAAAGCAAGCCGGTGTCGGGAATCGCAGTAGGACGAGGTAGATTCCTGATTTCATCCAAGTTTGTGAGTTCAGGGGAAAGACCACCATGCATGCACAATATTTTATCATCTATAAGGGCTGCCACAGGAAGGAAGTTAAAACAGTCGGTAAAGGCTTTCCAAAGCCTCACGTTAAACCTTCGCTTACATTCATCATAAAACCCATAAATCCTATTAATGGAAGCACACTCATGATTCCCCCTTAACAGGAAAAAGTTTTCTGGATATTTGATTTTATACGCAAGCAAAAGACATATGGTTTCTAAGCTCTGCTTCCCACGGTCCACGTAGTCCCCCAAAAAGAGATAATTCGCAGTAGGAGGCAAACCCCCATACTCAAATAGCCTTAACAAATCACTGTACTGCCCATGAATGTCACCTGAAAAAGCAAAGAGAGATCTCAACCATGCCATAAAATAACACTACAGCCAATGTTAAATAGAAAAGCTAACAAACAATTCAACAACATTAAAACAATAACAAAAATCTTATCCCACTAAGTGAGGTCGGCCACATGGATTCCTCAACACCATGTTGTTCAGTTAAAGACCAAACTTTGCTCATGATTTGATAAAGAGAAATGTTGTGTTAGTCTGTGAGGCCCTCAGCATGCAATGTAAAACTTGTCAATATATCAAAAGCTAACAAACAACAATTCAACAAGCAACAACAACAAAGTCTTATCAGTTGAAGATCCCATATTGACAAACAATATGACCAAAAAATGTATTTAAACGGAGAGCAATCCCCATTTCACTCGCTAGCTTTCAGGATCGAGTTAAACCCAAACCCAAATTCTAAAACAGCATCAAAGTCTATCTATCTCTAGTCAATGTAAGACTTGGATTTTTCCCAATATTATCCCACAAAGGAGCTCAGCCATTGTTCAATGCCATTGTGTTCGATTAAAAACCAAACTCCCAGTATGGTTTCATAGCCGGTCCCAAGCCCGAGTAAAGGAAGAGGATGCTGCTAAAACCCTAGGCAGCAGCCAGCACAACATATCAAACATGAATGGCTCACACAGAAAAGCTAGCAAACAAATTCACATGCCCTAACAACAAAAAGTGTAACCCACATTTCCTTTGAATCAACCCATGACACCCAAAAACCAAAAGGTTCGAACTTGCAACAAACAAAGGACACCCAGAAGCATTTCTAAACCCTAAACACAAAAGAGGGAGCAAATTGAGGGGAGTAAAGGAGAAGAAAGCAAAAGGGGTACCACAAATCTTGATGGGGGCTTCGAGTTCAAGCAAATTGGGCTGGTTAATGAAGATGTCTCTGGAAGCGACGCAGAGTTGCTTGATCTCAGACTCGGAGAGCTGAACCTGCTTGCCGGGTCGGGCCAGTCGGACCTCCGTTAAGCGCCGGATTATGTCATCCAGAACCGCCTCATCAATAATCACTTGCCCCTGTGTGCTCATCGCATCCGATCAAAACCTCTTCTTCTTTTCTTTGTGCTTTCTCAACAACAACAAATAAGCACAAGGGGTGAACCAACCAAGAGCTTAGTACTTGGTTTGGTTCTCTTTCTCTCGCTTTCTGTGTTACTGTTTTGTGTTCCCTTTCTTTCATCATCCAATATATATTTATAATTTTTTTAAAAATTATTATTTTTTATTTAGGCTTGTATGAATATCTTAAATATGTTTTTCATAACTGCAAACATATGTCATTGTAGGCTTAGTATTTTAAATTCATTTTGATGATTTATGTACTTAAACAAATCTTATGTTTCAATTTAGTATTCATTGTTAATTTCATTTTGTGAAGTGATGACATAAAAGAAGAATTAATCTTAATCACTTAATAAGTGGGCAAATTAAGCCATGTCAATATTTATTATTTTAAAAGAATCAACTCTTGAATCACATATTTGATCCTCATATTCTGGTTCTTAGGTAGAAGGTACCTTTGTACTAAAAATTTTGAGATTCTCGACCTTTCCTATTTTTCTTCACCTAAGGTCGTGGCTTAACCCGAGCCACCTTCACTTTGCCATTTTGATGATTTAGCAAGAGATCCAGCAAACTCTTCCCTGCTTGAAACAACGACGTTGAACTCTGCCCCTACCAAAATTCTCCAAGCTCACTAAAAACAGTTCCTTCGTCGTTGCAACAACGACGTCGCTTGCGACTTTCACCTTAAGGATTTCGAAATTGAAGGTGAACACGCTCTTACTTTTGACAATCGAACTTGCTAGAAAAGGAGTGTGCTTTGCGCACCTTTGTCAGAGATCTGTTGACCATTTGATGTGTTTCTTCTTCGACGAGTGTGCACACGCTCTCACTTACACTACAAACTTTAAAAACCTCAAAAATCAAATTGGGTTTGACGAACAACTTCTCCTTTTGGTTCTCAACATTGCTCTCTATTGGCTTCTCCGCTTTGAATTTTGGCTTCCATTTGGGTGTTTCAAACAACACTTCCTTCATCGTTTCTTCCTCTGGTCGGTGGTGGTGGCTCTGAGTTGGACAATGGTGGTGGTGTGGGATTGTTTTTTGTTGGAGAAAGGGAAGAAGGGTAGAAGGAGAAAGAGAAAGGGTTGTTTTCTGTTGACAGCATAGTCAGCAGTGGGTTGGACGGCGGTGGTGGTGCATTGGTGGTGATTTTCGTTGGAGAAGAAAAAAAATGAGAGAGGAAAGAAAAGATAATTGATTTCTTTAAATAATAAAAAATAGTGTAACACTTATGTGTTAATGATTAAACTTACACTTCGTCTATCACGTCATTATTTACTAAAATAAGATGAATGACATGTATTATGTTAAAATATATATATTTTTTTCAATACCTAATTGATCAAAAGTAAATTTTAGAGACTAATATAAAAACAATATATTTTGCATGTATAAAAAACATATTTAAATTTTTATGATTTTATAAATTGAACTGATATTTATGACTATATATTATCAATTTTTTGGGTCAAAATTTATTAAAAAAATAGTTTTATAATTAAAGTGTTATGACTTTTATATATTTAAAAAAGTGATTTATTTTCAATAAACAATGATGACGATAAAGTTTCAACTTAAAATCTTGTATAAATTATTCAAACCTCCTCCTATTAGATATAGTTAATTGTATACTGCTTTGATATATATAAAAATTTACAGAAATTATTAAATAATATAATGACTTGATGGAACTTGTTGAATAACTTATTTCTATTAAATAAATTATTCAAAGCTGAATTTTATTATTTCAAAGCCTCGAAAACATGTTTATAAGTCATCTTTAGTTAAAAAAAATATATAGATCAAAGGTTAGTTTTTTTTTTCTTTCAAAAATCTCAAGAACATCAAGTGTCGCTCAAGAATACTTATTCAAAACCATAATTTGACTCAACTAAAATCGTGTTCCAATAATTTGAAATTTTTTAAGGATATGAAACCCGCCATATCCAGAATTCAAGCAATGTTTTAGTGTGATTAAAAATCTCCTAAAATTCTAGATTTTTTTTTTAAAAAAAGATCTGACATCATCTGCATGTTCACGCGTGTTAATTCAATTTTTTTTTCTTTCTAAAATGCCAAATTCCCTACAAGAAAAAAGTTCCGAAATTTAAACATTATGTTACTCTTCTACTCGCAAGTTTTTATTCCTAAAAAAATCATTATAATTTTTTCTACAAAAATTATGGACAATGACAATTCGTGCATGGGCATAGGAATGTATATATATAGTCTTTTAAGTAGGTCTGTCTTATTCTGGTGATCTAAATCACATAAATTTTTCTTTATTAAAAAAATGCAGCCAAGCCATATTTCAACCACTAAATCAACTTTGTTTCGCGCTAAAAAATTAAGAGTACCATTCCAACACATTATGAGGCCAGGGAACAACCAACCATTATTACTTCAACAAAAAAATCATGCTCAAAATTGTCAGGAAAAGGAAAACAACACCAAAGAATTGGATAAATACAACATGCAAGGGATCAAAATTCAAATGACCATTTTTAGTTAGGCACACCTAAAGATCACATTTTCCCTAACTTGACCGAGTTGTGCAGCACCAAAACCCTCACAAGTTTAATTTTCTTTATTCCCATTTCCCACACACCAAAATTTGCTTCAATTCAATGTTCTCCCTTTCCTTCACCTTAGTCTAGCAAACTCGAACTTGGTGGTGGAAGAAGTTTAGGAGGTGAGACTACTTCTCCTCCTTCTTTATACTCATCATGTTGTTGTTCCACCAACATAAGGAGGAATTTTTTTTAGTTGCAAGCAAAGAAGAAAATGAGAAAATAGTGGTGCATGGAGTAGAGAGAACGGTGTAGGAAACAAAGTGAGATGAAATGGGAAAATGGTGATTGAGAGATGACCGAATTGGGACTTAAAAGCTCACCTAATTTGTGTGAGAAGATGAAAGCAAATGATGAGTGAGAGTAAAGGTTTGGCTACCCTTCTCCTAAAGACATAGATATCGTGCAGCTGAACAATTAAAAGTGAATTGACCATTATTATTAAATGAATATAAATACTCTTATAGATGTTTTAATTTGATTACATTTTTAATTAAATATTAAATACAATATAAAAATATATATTATTTTAACCAGCCTGCGGTGTATCACACTGATGGTTAAAATTTAGTATAACATATTAGCATATATATATAATGTATGTGTTGCTATGTTATTTGTGCAATTTCATATACATGAATATAAAATATTATTTATCATTCCATTCAAGTCTTGAGACAATATTATCTTATTGTTTAAGAAATAGAGAAAATATTGCTGTTTTTTATTTTTAAGAAATTCGATAAGCCAACTCGTCTAACCCATCCATTTTCGTAATAGATTGCGTTGGATTAATTAATTTGTAGCTCACCAAAAAAGAAGCGGCCTCCCATTCAAACACAATCCAGGATGAGCCAATTTAATAAGTCAAGTTGGTTTATTTTGATGCCTTTACATGAAAGTTCAGGATGAAAGACCCAAACAACAAGCTTTTTTTAAGAGAACCCAAACAACAAACAAATTGTACTTGTAACCTAACCAATGAAATTATAAAAATAAAAAAAGAATGAAAAACAAATGAAACCTTCACTGCCATATGCTTTCACAAAATAATATGATCACTGCAACTCAGGGTAAAAAAAGTAGAGCAAAACATGATCTGGTATTTAAAATATGTGTATAGGTTTGTTTGTACGTGTTTACACTAATCTCTTTTTGGATGAAGATAAATATAAGTGTTTTTATTTATTATTCTTATTTATTATATTTGGAGAGAGTTATGACTTGAACATTAAAATGTTGTTATAAGTATTTATCTTTCGTCACGTCAGTTTAGAATTTACATAGGATAAAACAAACTAGACATCACATTAAAGATAAGAAAATTATCCCAGTGTAAGTACAAAACCTATTCTTTAACTACATAATATTTATTGATTAAAATTTAATAAAAATTATAAAATTAGAAGAAAAAAAATATTAAATAAGAAGTAAAATCTACAAAAAAAATTATAATTTCCACTAAATTTCAACGAATAAATAAAAATATGTTTAATAATTTAATAATTATGGATTGACAACCTCATTTAATTATAAATTATCATTAATATATCTTTTAAAATAATTATCATAAAAATTATTCATGATGCATAATAAGTTATGGGATATAACCCTTTTCTCTTAAAATATTAGGTAAAAAGTGTTTCAATAAATAATGCATGCACCATACAGAAACCGTACATACATTAGATTCAATGGGTTTTGGAATCTTTTTATTGAATCGGATCGATTTTTTCGGCCCGACCCGTATCCGTGTCAATAACGAAAACAGCGCTTTACATTCTATAGCCGTAAATCAAACAGCTCTTAAACCCTTTCTGCGTCATCCTAGGGTTTTTGTTTTTCTGCTCTCCAATTCGGAGACCGAAGAACCAAAACAGACTGAGTAATTGGTCTCTCTTCCTCCGCTGCTTCTACACACAATGAAGGTCAAAGTTATATCACGCTCCGTGGATGAGTTCACCCGAGAGCGAAGTCAAGACCTTCAGGTGATTCAATGCACACCACCCTTCATCACTAGCGTTCTTCTAATTGCTCAATTCGATTAAATTTTCAATCTTTTGCTTTTTCTAACGTTGCTCTTTTGATTTCGGAAAGAGGGTGTTCCGGAATTACGATCCCAGCCTTCGTCCTCAAGAGAAGGCGGTGGAGTATGTGCGTGCTGTTAATGCGGTGAAGTTGGACAAGGTCAGGTTTTCCCCCTTTTTTCTGTGTTTTTTTTTTTAATGTTTAGTAATCAGTATGTTTATATTGCATGTGAAGTTTTATCGGTTCCTTATTATGTTTTGTTTTTTTTAATCTGAGGATTTAGATATTTGCAAGACCATTTATTGGAGCATTGGATGGGCATGTAGATGCTGTTTCGTGTATGACGAGGAACCCTAGCCAGTTGAAAGGGATATTCTCCAGTTCGATGGATGGAGGTACTTCATTTTTCCTTATATAGTTATGCCCCTGCAGCTATATGTGTACTTGTAGTTGTAGGAAGTAATGGTTGAATTATAGTATTGGTTTGGAGATGGGAAGATTGGAAGAGAAGAGGAGGAAATTTGTTTTGCTATGTGGTGGATTTCCAAAATATGGTGGGTTGGATTCTGAATTTTAAATTCAGGAAGTACTAGAAATGTTCCGGATAAGGGGAGACTGTTATTCAAGGGTGCAGATATTTTTATACATGAAAGTATGAAACTCATAATCCAATACTAGACAACCAGAATTCTTCTGCCAGAATGAGTTAGTAACTTGACAGTTGACATCATTATTGAATATTGACTCTTGGATATATGTGTACTGAGTACTCAACACTACTGTGACTTATCTATCCAACAACCACCCTTTAATATTGGAAAATTTGGCCTACCTCTCTATCAAATTTTTCTAGGCTGTGTAGACAGTTACTCTTTTAGTTGTCTTGACTTTTTGAAGCCTTCTAGTTATTTGTGGCAAGAATTTAAGTAAATGTTTTCATGCTGGCTGCATTACCATTGCTGATTAGGAAACACACTCACATAGTTGTTTAAACTAGTATGGTTCTCTTTGCATATTGCATAATACATTATATAGAAGAATCAACCATAAAATATTTCCAAGCTAAAGAGATTAGAAATAGCTGTATGGGAAATGTCTTATATATTCATTCACTTTTACTATTCATCCATCTTGTAACTTAATCATCGTTTTTTTGTCATTTTGGTTCACTTTTTCATTGATTTTCCTTCTATATGGTGTTAGGTATTATGCATTATTGCATTATCCTTCTGTTGCACATTAGGCTCTATCCCCTTTACATTGTTATCTCCATACAATGCTGGGTGAGTTGAGTTGCATTCAATATAAAAAAACCTGTAACATTTGTCTTTGCTGTTTTACAGATATTCGTCTCTGGGATTTAGCTGCAAGGTAATAAATTTATTTCTCAATTTTTTTTCTTTCAAAAAGGTAAAAAAATTCTATTAGGAACTTGAATCAGGCACATATGTTTACTTGTTTCTTTGAAATGAAGAACATTTCTATGTGTTACTCCATTCGTTTCTTTTTATCTGTTCACTTAGGGGAAACACACATTTTTCTATGTATTTTTAACTTCTTAGTATGACCTTCACTGGTATTTCTCTCTCATTTATGATAAGTGTAAAGTATTAAAGAATTAGTTAGAGGGCATATCTGTAAAGATAATAATTAATATTGTCTTGAATTTCTAAGTGGAAAAATAAAAGAAATAGAATTTAACAATGCCTGAGCAGAGCTGCCTCTTCTTTCTTTCATTTCTGTTTACATTTTAGGGACTATCATAGATAATAAGTGTATCTCAAAAGAAGTAATAATTTCTGTCTTATTAGTTATGAAGAACCCTAGTTTGCTGTATCAAATATGACTTGAGATTTTCTTATTATTTCTCTGGTTGATGGTATGTTGGCTTTCTGAAGAGTTGTAGTTATTATATGCTAAAATTATTTCTAATGCATCAGAATTATATATATGGATAAACATTGGTTGTTTATTTGCTTATGCATCAACTTATTTATCTAATATTGTTGCTTGTTATATTTGAAAAAAATAGACGGACAGTTTGTCAGTTTCCTGGTCACCGAGGTGCTGTACGAGGCTTGACAGCATCTACAGATGGACGCATTCTTGTGTCATGTGGAACTGATTGCACGTAAGAATCAACCTTTTCAATTTCCCCCTTTTTATATCTAGCTCCCATATTTAGTCTTCAATAGCTAATTTTTCTGTTGTAACCTGGAATTTGTGCTCAGTATCAGACTCTGGAGTGTTCCTATTACTACTCTTATGGAGTCAGATGACTCAACTAAGAGCACTGTTGAGGTGAAATATTGTGCTGGCATTTTTTTACTTTTTTTTTTTTAATTTCAGTGGGTATACTACTAACTCACAATTTTATAAACTATTTTTGCTTTTCTGCAGCCAGCAAGTGTTTATGTTTGGAAGAATGCATTTTGGTAAGTTTTGGAGTAAATTATCCCAAAGGAAGATATTGAAGCTTGTTATTTTGTTTGATTTTTATGTTTACTGAACTTTTTTTACTTTCTTTTTTAGGGGTGCTGATCACCAGTGGGATGGCGAGCATTTTGCCACAGCTGGTGCTCAAGTAGATATATGGAATCACAACAGGTGTTAATATCAATTTCTATTTGCTCTACTTATTTCACTAAAATCACAGTTGACTCTTCTAAATTTTATGTTTATTTCATGTAATTGTTACTTCCCTTCTGCAGGTCTCAGCCAATAAACAGTTTTGAATGGGGGTCAGATACTGTAATTTCTGTCCGGTTTAATCCTGGAGAACCAAATCTGTTGGCCACCTCAGCTAGGTATGTGAGATTGCCTGTAGGTCAAGCACTACAATATTGATTATGATACAATTCAGTTTCCCCCCCATAGATATCCTGATCTTTTTTGTATTGTTGCTTGTTTAGTGTTTTGCTAATCTCACTGAATTTTGTATTATTTTCTCAATTATTGATTATTTGTTATTTCTACTGTTTTAAAAAGTTGATACTCATGCTTGTTTTAGACTAGTATCGCATTTCAATGTTCCATTTCCAAGATTAAAGCCCTAGTACTGTCAATATGATTGAATCTGTAATATAAATAGGTTCCTAAGTATGAGAAAATACCATTTTATATTTTTGTTGTTGGATGGTAGACATTGGTCTTAAGGGATGTTCCTATTAGTATCACCATAAGGGATCATTTGTGATACTCTAAACTATTCTCTGATATTTTCATGATATTGAGATATCTGCTATATATTCCAATAGTTGTTATAAATCTGGAGAAAAATGCTATTCATCTCATTCATTGAAAGGAAAGAAATATATTATAAGAGGACTAGTTTATGTTTCTTTTGGTATGCATTTTTTTGTTGAAGTTTTACTTATATAGATTTTGAATAATGTTTAGTTGTTTACTTTAATCTACTATATAAATCAGGAAAAATATTGGTTGGCTTAATGTACTTATCTCTCATTCGCAAATTACCTGTTTTTAACTTGTTTTCTTCTTATTTTAGTGACCGGAGCATAATTCTGTATGATTTACGTATGTCTTCCCCAGTGAGGAAAATGATAATGATGGTAATTACTTTGTATCATTAGTTTAAATGTTGACATATGGCTGCAGTTTTTGATTTTGTTATTTTATTATCATCAATTTTATTGTTGGACTGTTAAATGAAGTCCCTATTATGCTTTTGCTTTTTAATTGCAGTCATATCATTGGCACGTTTCTCAACAACATTTTTAGTGTTTAGTTTTTTCTCCTTATCATTTGGTTTTATTCCAAATGTTCATAATTATACTAACTTTTACTTCATTGTGGCAGACCAAAACAAATTCTATATGTTGGAACCCAATGGAACCCATAAATTTTACGGCTGTAAGTTTGTCAGATGAATTTATTTGATGGTTCTGAAGCTATTAGGGTTTTGGGTTATGGCTAACAGGAGATATTGTTGGGTTGAAACATCTTTTTTTGTAGTTCTATCACAGTATCAATATTCAATAGTGATATTTTTATATTCTATCGTCAAAATTCATTACCATGCTGCAGGCAAATGAAGATGGTAACTGCTATAGCTATGATGCTAGGAAGTTAGATGAAGCTAAATGTGTTCACAGAGATCATGTTTCTGCAGTGTAAGAAGATTTTTCTATAAATATTGTGTTTTTGGTAATTCTATAATTTAGCATACCAGCATGTTTTTATTTCTTTCTACAGGATGGATGTTGACTACTCACCAACCGGACGGGAGTTTGTCACTGGATCTTATGATAGAACAGTTAGTTCCTTGAATTTTGTTTTTAATCTCTTAGCATTTGGTCATACTAAGAATGATTTCATATGGTAAGGATTTCTCATTTGTAGGTGAGAATTTTCCAGTATAATGGTGGTCACAGCAAGGAGATTTATCATACTAAGAGAATGCAAAGGTTCACTTAATTTATATATGAAACCGGACATTCTATTGTCTTTGATTACTCCACTTTTTAACCAGTGTACACCTTGGATGTGTAGCAAATTACTATTGCTGTTTTTGCTGAGTTTACTTACTACTGAGATTTATATTTTCTTGTGACAGGCTGATCTCTATCTTTGTTATGCAGGGTATTTGCTGTCAAGTTCAGTGGTGATGGAAGTTATGTGATTTCAGGAAGTGATGACACTAACCTTAGGCTTTGGAAGGCAAAAGCATCGGAGCAACTTGGAGTAGTAAGATAGCTTCCTTTCCTCTTGTATTGCTGAAATTTGAGTCAAATAATTAATGTGTCAAAACATATCCGCAGCATCATTTGGGCAATGCTTATGTCATTGGTAGATGAATCTCAATTATGTTTGTTTATTTTATTTTTCTGTTAATTTTTTTTTTGAATTTGGATCTAATCGTTGTAGCCCGTAACATGGCTGTCATTTATCATTTTAGTAGAGAGAGACACAATCTAGTGTAAGGGATGGCCTAAATTTTCTGTTGATGGCTCCAATTTAATGACAAGGTCATACTAGGAGTAGAATTGTGAGGATCCAGATACATCTAATTTAGTTTACTTGTTTTTCATTTTTGTGGATCATCTATGTTTAAGACCCTTAAATTATCATAATTGGGATGATTGTTTGTCTCCCAATTGGTTATCTGTTAGTTATCCTAATCTTTATTTCTATTCCAAGAGACCTTAACCGAGGATTACTTCTGTGATCGTGCTACAGATTCTCCCAAGGGAACGGAAGAAGCATGAGTATCATGAAGCCATAAAAAAACGCTATAAGCACCTCCCTGAAGTTAACCGTATCGCAAGGTAAGAAGATATGATCAAGCACTTTTTTTTTTGGAACCATACCCGACAGACAAACTTCTATGCTAAATTTATATATTTTCACAAAACAGTTCATGTCTTGTGCTTATTGCTCCTTTGTTTTTGTTTTGCTCAACAGACATAGACACTTGCCAAGACCAATATTCAAAGCTTCTGCTTTAATGCGCGTTATGGCGGATGCTAAGAGAAGGAAGGAAGAGAAGAGGAAAGCTCACAGTGCTCCAGGGAGTATTACAACACAGCCATTACGAAGACGAAGAATTATCAAAGAAGTCGAGTGAGGTTTTTCTGAGCCGGTACCTAAAAAAAATCAAGCAAATATTTATCAGCTATTACGGAGACGAAGAATTATCAAATATACTGATGTCAGCATGCTTCTCTTGGGACGTTCCATCTCTGGAGGTGCTTCCAGGTTGATTTCTTAGGCAAATGGATGTACCGTGCCTACAATTTTATGCCTAGTTGGCTCAGTTGCATGTTTAGATTGGTAAAACAAGGTTATATTTTTGTGATTCTTCTTCTGGGTTCAGTTCACTCCCAATTCAAGAATTTTTTTTTCTTGAATGTAGTTTCTCCTTTTCCTTAAAAGCCCTTAGAGAGCTAATTGTTATATTTTTAATTCAATTCAGTGCAGTGATTATGACAAAATCAGTGACAGATTTCAGTTTTAGTATTTATAAAAAAAAAATCATTGTTTAGTATTTGATGTTTTGATTTCAATACGATCTTTAACTGAAAATATTGTTTAGTTGACAAAAAAATAGAAGTAAATGTTGATAACTTGATCACTCATAGAAGCTAAACTTAAGAGAAAGAGAGAAATGGGGAGAGTAAGAACAGAAACACATCATAACTAAGATGTTTTGATTTTGGTAGACTGGAATAGAATGTAATGAAATAGAATAAAAAAGAAATATTTAAATTAAAGTTAAAATATGTTTTTTCATTTCTGTAGATATTGAAATGTTGGACATTTATTCCTTTAAAGTTTTTATATGCTTTTTGTCCTCTCAAAATTTACATTTACATTTGTTACTTTTGGTTTGGTTTGGACACAGGTTCAGTACAAAACTTAGAATTTTTAATTTAAACTTAAAAAAATAATTTTTGGGGTTAAAAACCGTTACAAAGTTTGGAACCACCCTCATCTTCGAACTCCATTAAATCACAAACAACACAGTACCATTAGCCAACCCCAACACCGCCATGGACTCAATGCCATAAAACCAAAGCCACACCAGAATTTTTGTACCCACTACTTCATTGGCTTCAAACCTGAACCTAAGTCATCCACGGTCCACCCCCAAATCCCAAACCCGAAAACCCCTAATCAATTCTGCTGCAAAACCCAACCAAAAAGCACCGGAAACAACTAAGAAGCCAACAATCAACCCCGACACGGCATCTCCTACTTCCGCAACCACAACCACCACCGCGTCTCCCGCCTCGTCCTCGAAGACCTCAACCTCACCGGCTCCATTCTCCCCCTCACCACCCTCATCCAGCTCCGCATCCTCTGCCTTAAACGCAATCGTTTCGAAGTTTTGCATAAGACTGAAACCCACGGGGCAGCGCCGAGAATGGGGGTGATGGTTTTGATTATTATTGTTCTCGGCGACGTGTTGGTGTTGGATTATGAGTTGAGAAAGGAACGAAGGGCTTTTGATTTGTTTTTTTCTTGAATTGGATTATGAATTGGAATTGCAGGTTTCTTATGGCTATGATGGTTGAAAATTCGGAAGAGGGTTCTTAAATTTGTGACGGTTTTTCTGTAATTTGTAGGGTTTCTTTTACCCCCAGATATAGTAAGAAGAGAGTAGTAACTAAGTGCAGCAACTGAGGAAGTGGCAAGTAGGTAGAAAGGAAAAAAAAAAGTAATATATTTAAATTTTGTGAGAATGAAAAATAGATAAAATTTTGTGGATAAATTCTAAATATTCGAATATTTATAGGAATGAAGAATATATTTTAATTTTAAATTAAATTAATGTAATTGAAGTGTGCATCCACACATTTTTTTTAAATTTCCTCTTCAAAATCAAATCCACGTTCACCTCGAGACCACGAAAAATGAAGAATTTTCAAATTCTTTCCTTTTAACTTTGAAGTGTTATCTAAGATTCTTTAACTATGCTTAAAAAATCTCTTATAAAATTCTCATTATTTTAAAAATTAATTGTACGTATTTGACATTCAAGCAAATTATTTTTATATATGATATTTCAAATTTACGTAGAAAATAAATTTCTCTCTTAAAATTACCTATTTTATGTCCAAGCACAGCATAATATATATAGAATTTAATTTACATTTTATCACGTTATTTTGTTAATTAATATAATGTAATAATAAAGTTAAATATTATTAAATGTCTTTTGACACTGATAAGATTTATAAATTACACTCATTTGGAGATATAAATTAAACTTTTGAAATACCGCCCAAATTAAGAAAGGGATTCTGGCAAAATGATTGGCTTTAACAAATTTGAATTTGCAAATTGCAACCCTTTATGATTCTTCAAACAAAACCAGCTCAGCAGCTTTGGTCCATATGCTTTGTTTTGCTTTGCTTTCCGTCTTTCTTTAATTTTTAATTTTTATTCTCCCTTCCCTATTGTTGTGATGAATTTATTATCTGCTCCTTTTTCATCAGTTGTGTGCTCCATTGACAAAGCAAAATTCTGTTAACACTGACATATGTCATTGACTTCTAATTTTTTTAAATTTGTGTTTGTGTCGGTCCTATGTTAATATTAATCAATTACAAAAGAAAGGAAAAGGAAACTCTAGTTAGTATGGTACGTCATAAAGGTATCTTGTTTATTTTCTTTATGCCAATAAGTTGAAAAGGTGATTTGTATTTGATTGTGATTTTGTACTGTGGTGAACAATAAGTTGATTTTTCTTCTGATTCGATTAGCATTTCTTACTTAATGATTTTTATTGTATATCATTATTTCATGCGACGAGTGGCTAAATCTGTGTTTGAATGTGTCTTCCAACGTGAGCATCATAGGTACTATAAGTCTATAAGCAAATCATGGCATGCTTACCTTACCTTCCACATCAAATTAAAATTATTCAACAATGACTTTTGATTAACACAATGTATCACAATTAATTAAACTCGTAAGAACATGTATGTGGCATTAGGCATGAATCAGCATCGTTTTCTGCTCATTGCTTTATTTGCAATTGCTTGTCTTAAATTCATTACGTCAGTGTGCATGTTTAATTAGCTCAAAGTTTTCAATCACGGATCCATGTCCAATTTGAAGCAAGATTCACAGCTTTTGCAATTTTTGTATAATTATTTGATGTGAAAATTAAAAAATATGTGCTTTCAGAACTGGAATACAAACATACTAAGAGGTTGACTAATATAAATATCAATCACATCTTAGTATGTTTGTATTCCAGTTTTGGAAGCACATATTTTTTAATTTTCAAAACGAAGAAATAAGCTGAGATTTTCATTAACAATCCACCCCTTCCCTGTTTGCCTGTTTGGGATGCCAAGGTTGACTAATAAGCTACTTCATTGTATGCCTCTTGTAGGATGTGTTTGTTTTGAAGGAGAGAAATAATATACAAGATAAATTTTATAATTTATTCGGTGGATCCATATCTCTTACACTCCACTTTAAATAAAAAATTTATCTTCTATTTTTCTTTTTTCTCTTTCTCTCTTCTGTACCAAACAAACTCCTAATCATTCTAACATATAACATATAGGAATCATAGATGTTGTGGAAGGGATATAATATTTAAAATAAAAGATATATCCATGGAAAAATCAACTTATTTATACGACTATAACTCACCAATGTTTATCTATTTAATAACTTTTTATTCGATAATCATATTTAATTACCATTAAATTCAAAGTTCTTATCATATATACAAATCTTATATGGATCCAAAATTATTTAAGACTCTATTAATAAATATCAAAATTAACTTAACAAATAGATTAGCTAGCATGTGGTTGATCCAGCTTAACATGTAGTATGGGTATGCAACTGTCATAATCCAGACTTTTTGCTGGAATTTTGCTGCTGCTCATAGTGATCCTACTTGCTCGAGTAGGATTGCCTTTAGTAGTGGACAGCTTTGATCTCTACCAAAAAATATTCTGAAGGTTGAAAATTGACACACAATCCTGTAGCACTACTTTCAGTTATGCAACATTAAGTGTCTTTTTCATGATGCCTAGGATTACTTGTAAATTAATTATGATTTATTCAAAATTCCCAAATGATCCTGTTTTTATCAGGGAAAGCCAAAATGCTCCGGATAGGAATGAAAACTTACACGAAACCAGCACAATCAAATTTGTTTCTATGTTGAAAAAATTTTCATTTTGCAAAGAGTAAAAATCTGCTCGGACAATAATAGACAATTCTGTGGAAAGAGGTCCTTTGCTTATTGTCTGCTGCCAATTTGAAAATTACTAGTTAGTAATGGGTACTTGGCAAAAGCTGCCAAGACTAAAAGCATGTTTTGTGAAAACAATATTTTGAGATTTTATATTTTTGATTTGATGGACATTGGATTATGACATTCCAAATCAAAAATAAAAAAGACTGAGGAGCATATAGCTTCATCAACTTTCTCAACTTTCATCATCAAACTAGGTACGACCTCTTAAGTTTCAAGATGCTGCTACCATTTTAAGTAGAAAAAAAAGTGGAAAAAGCGTATCTTCAAGGTGCTCCCCAACATGTGGTCTGACTCGAATATTATGTGTTTCTAGTACAGAAAATCTAAAGATGAGATTTGAGGGTGAAATAGCTTTCCTTTCCTCCTTTTGCTTCCATTTTAATATTAATCAGCACTTTTTTGTCTTGCTAGTAGCTACATAAAGCTTTTAAGGCTGCCATTCTGCCAAATAAGATGTTTCAGCTTATATGCTTCAAAACTCTAGGTCATAGCCCTAATTTATAGGCCCCGAGACTGTTTGAAGAGGACGGGCAATCCCCTTTTGAGATTAAAAACAGATATCCACTTTATTCTGATGAAACAGGTGGTTCAAAAGAGAAAAAATTCCAAGTGTCAAGGTTCTTGAAGCTGAAGTGGCACATGTCCAAGTTTAGACTTGGATGTCATCTTAATTAATGTCACATATTTTGATCTTCCACAAAACCATGTTTCTCCATGCCTTATATAGATGCTTGCACCTACTACGTTGTAAACAAAGGGAGAAAAAAAAAGAGAGTAAAGCATTAGCTACTTACTTTTGTTTCTTTATTATACCAATGAAAACAACACTTGGAAAAAAGATCTATATACTCTTAAGAATCATGTAAATTTAAGAAATAGAACTAAGCTAGGTGTGAAGACATTTCACCAATTAATCCATTTGCCGGAAAGTAATTTTCTATGTTGTGTAGGGCATATATATTGGTCCCAACTTTATGGCTATATTGCTGGCTAAGAGAAATGTCTCAGTATTGTTGGTGATCAAAAGCTAGGTTCATATATGATATATAGAACCAGAAAAAGAAGGAGGCATGGTTGTAAAATGCTTTTTTCTTTAGTCATAGCTTTTGAAGTTCCTAATTTTCAGTTTCTACAAGTTTACAATGATGATCACACTTCTAATGACAGAGAAGGCCTTTTTCTTTTCTACTTTTGTCTTCTTTTTATGTGGTGACAGATGAAACTAGCAGATCGATTTGCTTTTCATGCAAATGTTTATGGATAGCATGCAAAGATTCTTTTCTGAAAAATTGGAAATCAGTTCGGAACAAAACTACATCTTAGTATTATGATTTTTTTTCTCCCTATCCTTTTAGCATTGTTTGCTTGGATGTAAAACTAAAATATCAGCTACAGCATGAAGAATATCTTCACTCATATATGCATTTCTTGGCCGTCCAAACTTTGGAATAAAATGATTTTTTTGGTTGGCCAACATGAGCATTTTACTTTGGCATTGCTCTATTAATTTCCCAGATATTATTTAGTAGAGAAACAATTATTTTTACATCAAAATAACGAGTAAACCATCATTTTATTACCTGAAAGTATAAAGTCTTACTACATTAGTTCATGAAAATAAGAAAATTCCAAATAAGTTCTTAAAAGTACAATCCGTCAATCACATTAGTCCAAAATTCAAAAAAATATATGACTTAAAGTAATAATATTAACATAAGTTTAGAGATAAAAAACATAATAGTAGTTAAGTCTAGACACTTGAATGAAATAACTAAAAATTTCAAGAACTTATTTGGAAACTTTGTTTTTTCAGAGACTAATATAACATGTTACATTTTTAGGGATCAAAATGGTGGTTGATTCTCAAAATAATACAATACTCTGCAACACCTCAATTTACACCTCCTTGTCAATCTTTGAGAAATTATCCCATCTTTTTTGATGTATTTCTTAACAAAGTTCAGGCTGTCTTTCTATAACAACTGAGAGATGTACAATTTGTAAGTTATTGAATAGGGATGATTCCTGAGTGTGAAGATTGTGTGACTCTTTTTTGATTTTTTGGCTTATTGAATGTCATGTCAATTAGAAGACAAACAGAACAAAAGTGTTTGCTTTGATAGAAGGAATAAAAAGGACAACGATTTATATTCGCAGTGTATGAATGGAATTTGAAAACAAAAAAGATAGATAGATAAAAGTGAGTCAAGTTGCGATTTAAGTGAACTGTCAAGAACCATTAGCGGATAACTAGATTATTTGCAGATGTATTGTCTTATTTATTTATTTAAGGAAAGACTCCTTATAATTTTTCATAAGAAAAGAGAGGTGGAGCTAAATAAATAAACAAACAAATAAATATGAAAGAAGGGAGAGAGGATAACTTGATAAGATAAGAGGATAGAAAATGGTGAAACATTTTTTTTATGAGAAAAAGGAGCTAAGCCCAAAATGGTGAAACATCTAAAAGAAGTAACCTGCACACTCAAAAGTCAAGTAAAAAAAATACAGGAAAAAGATCATTAAGTTTCCCTAAATTTAATTCCTTTTGCAAATAAATGTCTTAAACTTTAATTTTCTCTCAATTAATGCAGTTCACCAACGGGAAATCATCAATTTAATAAAAAGTAA
Organism: Glycine soja; assembly: GCF_004193775.1. NCBI lineage: Eukaryota > Viridiplantae > Streptophyta > Magnoliopsida > Fabales > Fabaceae > Glycine > Glycine soja. The sequence continues at coordinate 46,065,909 of NC_041003.1, forward strand.
TAATAAATACAGTGTTTGTGGAGAATTGTGAAGGAACGTTATAAAAAATTGTAATTTTAAAATACAAGAAATTTTTTAATGAGTAGTTTTTCTTTGAAATTCTTTCTTCCTGCCATAAAATTTTGTCAATCATACCAGTTAACGCCTTTAAAACATATCTAACAAACGCAATTTAGAAAGAAAAAAAATAAATTATCCACATGTTTGGTTTTACCTTTGTGAGGGAGACTTATGTTTCTTTACCTGATTTCTGAACGAAATTAGCTTTGCTGTTCAACAGAGATGTGACACGGTAATACCATCAATATCTTTGGCAACTTGCTAAGAAGGAGGAATCACGTTTGGGATGTGGTTCATGTGAAAGCTATAATTATTAATTTCTAAAAATGATATTTAAGATGTGAAAAATTACGTCAAAAATGTAAAAATAAACAAGTTATATGTTTCATCGTAGAATATATATATATATATATATATTAAAAAAAATACTATTAATACTATCGGATAAAAGGTAAAAGACATTTTAGAATCTAAATATAATACGATATGATTACAGTCGCACAAATGACAACTACAAGCAGGGAATACTTCCTCTGTTACTCATTATATTTATAGGACCAAATTTAAAATAATATTAATTTTTTTTATAAGATTCAATCTATAATATTTGTTGTATTAATTATTTTTAAATTAAAAATATATATAATTAAAAAAAGAGAAAAATATATTGACATATAATTAGGAAAAGAAAAATATTAATGAAAAGAAAGTATCTAAAAACAAAGTTATTATTATTATGAAGTAAATTAATTATTTTTTTAATTTTAATTAATTAGGTAATTAAGTCTTATATATAAAAATAAAAAGAATATTTAATGTAAAAATTATAGAAAAACATAAAAAAATCATAAATAATTTTACGTATTTTAATTTTTGTTTTCTTTTTTGTTAATTCCTTCACAGCTACTCTAAGATTATTGATTATTGGTTACCAGCTAGGATGAAAGAATAGCTTCCTAAAGTTGACAGTTACCAACTAGAATGAAAACTGAAACTGTGTGTGTCTGTCCTTTTACCCGGCAAAATACTTCCGAATTCAAACAAGAAAGGCAACAAAGAGAAAATCTTGCATACACACTCTCTAACTTGAGCTGAGCTTCTTCAACTCCATGCGTGCAAACACAGCACTTGTTTTTTTTTTTTTTTTTCTCTCTCTCTAAATCCTCTTTGATTCTCTCTCTCCAATCCACCCCTTACTTAATATTCTGCTCTTGAGCAGATTCCCTCCTCTCGCCCACCCCACAACCCATCTTTCTGCCTTTCTCTTCATTGCTTTCCAAGCCAAGAATCTCTACTTTTGATTCGTCTCTTCCTCTCTTTTTCAACCACTATTAACTCTTCTCCAATGCCCCTTCTTCTTCTCATTTCATCTCTCTGTCACTTTCATTCCTCTTCCTCCCTTTTCCCTTCTTCCCTCTCACACAACATCATTATTGCCTTTTCATCCTTAATTATGGCTTCTTCTTCAGATGTTAACCATCTTTCACATCCTTGCATCTATGGTATCACTATTCTCTCTCTCTCTCTCTTTCTGTACTAGTCATCAAAATCTGAGCTGAGCTTCATGTACACCCCTGATTCAAAGTGATTCCTTCATAGATTTTTACTTTAGTCCATGAAAGAAAGAAAAAAAAATGATTTTTCAAAAAATTATTTGAAGTTTAAGTTTCTTCAGTTGATTTTACTAAATGGGTATCCTCAAAGTTCCGTAATTTACTTTTCATATGGTTTCAAAAAAGTTATCTAGATCATGGTGTTTTTATAGGTTTGGAACTTGAAAAATTTGAACTTCTAGTGGTTCTAATCTAACTTGATAAATCGTGAAAATTTTTTGTGGAAAACAGGGGATTATAGTTCTTCTCGCTCAGAGAGAAAGTCCGGTTTCATGAAATGGCTTAGTAAGCTTTTCAGAGGTGGGTCCAATAGAGGAAGGGGCTGTCGTCACCTGCATGAGCCAGCAGAGGAAAGCATAGTTCGGGGTGCTCCATCTAGAGCTTTGGTAAAGTGAAGCTCTGGCTTCTAGTTTTATTCAATAATGTCTACACAAGATGTTATGAATTTTAATTAAAATGCACTCATAGCATAAAAGTTTTTTTTTTCACCATCATTTAATAACATATTCACGTATATAATAAATTTTTGTTAACTTTTTATAATAATTAGTTTAAAAGTCTAAGACTAAGTTGATTTTTTATTGACTAATGGTGTAAAAATCATTACATTAACAATATATGAAACTTGCACTCTATTATTATTTTTTGCATAAATTAAAAAATGCAACTAGTTACTCAATGTAGTATTATACTTCTGGACCAATACATGGTGATCCTAAGTTCCTAACTTAGTAAAAAAAAGTCGAAACTTAGTCAAAATCATGTAAGTTGGTAATGATAACTTAATTTCACATGTTGCATTCCCTTGGTACTTACTGACTTCTTCATTTTCTGCCAATACAAAAGTTATTCAGTCAATTTGAGTTTTATTGGTTATTGCAATGAGTGTGCACGTTTAACAACAGAACATTTTCATTAACTTCCTGATTTCAATTAAATAATGATTTGAATTATACAGAGAAGGGAAACCAATATACAAATCTCGGACAGGAAAATTTTAGTATGATCTTGCTTCGTTGCAAATATAGCTATATCTGTCTATCTTTGTTGTGCACCAACAAATTACACCATATATTATGCATTGTGCTGCATTATATATTGATAAGTGATAGCATCATATTTTGACTATTTTTTTTAGCATACATCACATCATTATGTTTCTGTAGATTATTCAGCTTCTAAAAGCAGAATTTTTTTATTTACTTCCAACGTTTTATAGAATCCCTTTACTCCTTATATTGTAGAGTGTCCACTTCAATGTGTTCTTCTACACTTAGATGGCAGCGAAAGCAAAAATTCATAACTAGATATTCAATAATTATTTTGGATTTATTTACTAAGGGCAAGATTTTTTAATAATACTCCTGATGTAATAATTAGGATGATCGTGGTAGAGCTCAGAAGGAGAAAGAGGATTTAGGCCATGCAATGGCACTTTCTTCAGCCGAAGATTTAAAGAGACCAAACGGTTGGTACTTGATTTTCAAAAAGGTGCTTGTTATCAAGTTATCTAGATCTTTCTGATAAAAAATTAAACTTGTGTTTCCATTTGCTCATCAAGGATATAATTGGGGAGAAGACACCGGTGATGATTACTCAAAGGCACCTCACGATACCCTTAACTCATCTGCACACCCTCCATTTGCCCCTACACCATTTTATCCCCATCCCCACAAATATAGGTAAAAATTTCGCTCTCGTAAATCTTGTATTATGTGAATGTCAAAGATCAAGTGTTTCCCATTTGGTCCATAGTGAGGTGGTTGAGGTTTGTTATATATGCCACTATTCTCAACAGTTATGTTATATATATATATATACCGGGTTAAACTGAATCAACTACTGGCCCACTAGTTCGACTACTAATCCATTGACAGCCTCTACCGGATCAGTGACCAGGCTGGTTTTCAGAACATTGTATGCCAGCATTAATGGAAATTCACTTTTTTTGTTCCTTATTCCTCATGCTCAAAAGTCGAGATATTTTGACAGTGTGCATCAATGTCTGTCTGCATTATGTAATTAATTGTTTTATTGTTGACTAAATACTTTCATGTTTACAAACAATTCTATGAAGATATAGGGTATCGCATGATCATATCAATATATGAATAAATGATGGTCCTGCAGCGTCATTCCTTACTTGCTTCAATGAATCAAGTTGCACAAGGAATCGGAATCTTTTCCTCCTAAACAAATTTGAAAAGTGAAAAAAGAAACTTGCAGCATGTGCAGACATGTAGTTTTGACTTTTGAGGGGGAGGGGTAGAGTTCTATGTAAAAATATCTAAGCAAGTGGAAAAGAAGGATATTTTGGTACCATTTATAACTAATGATGTGTAGTTTCCCATTGAACAGAAGAGTATGTGGTGGCTGCAACCAAGAGATAATGTATGGAAATTGTTTGGGCTGCATGGATACTTATTTTCACCCAAATTGTTTTCGCTGTCACTCTTGTGGTTACCCCATTACCGAGCGCGAGGTAGTTTGGCCCTCTTTGATATTTTTAGGGGATGTTAAGATCATCACTTACCTTTTTGACCATCTCTTACTGTTTTCTTTTTTTCTGTTGATCCAAGTTTTCCTTGTCAGGGAAGCATCCATATCACAAGTCCTGTTTTAAAGAGCTGACTCATCCTAAATGTGAAGTTTGCTTCCAATTTGTAAGATTAGTTTGCCTTTCCTTAATCAAACTGTTCTTCTTTATTATTGATTTTCTCTATTTAAGGTTGTTAAATTTCAGTTTGTTTCATATACCTTAAATAGGACGGGCATTAGATTGTTTTTGATGGAGGAACCAAATATTCTAGTTTCTCATAAGATGACATTTGATAGAAATTGTTAGAACTTGCCTATCATAGAACCAGTCTAGTAAAATGATTACCTCTGGTCTTTCATTTAACCTATCATCTTCATTCTTCACAGTTAAGAAGGATCTTTATTAACACAAATGACTTTTTATTTGAATTTCAGATTCCTATAAATGCTGCTGGTTTGATTGAGTATAGGTGCCACCCCTTTTGGTCGCAAAAGTATTGTCCATCTCATGAGTATGATAATACAGCTCGCTGCTGTAGTTGTGAAAGATTGGAGGTATTAATTTAAGCACTCCAGACTATTTAATGATTCGTATTTTCAGAACAGGTATTTATCTGAATCTTTTTTGTTACTGTTGTGTTTCGCTTGAAGCCTCTGAACATAAAATACTATAGACTAGAAGATGGACGGAGTTTGTGTTTAGAGTGCATGGAATCTGCTATAATGGATACCGGTGATTGCCAACCCCTATACCATTCTATCAGAGACTACTATGAAGGAATGCAGATGAGAATAGATCAACAAGTTCCCATGCTTCTAGTTGAGAGGGAAGCACTGAATGAAGCTATTGTAGGGGAGAAAAATGTATGAAAAACTATCTTCTTTGTTTTAGTGAAATAATTAGTCCAATTCTTCTTATTCTCAGTGGTTTCTGCCAGGGTTTTCATCACTTACCGGAAACAAGAGGTTTATGCCTTTCAGAAGAGCAGACTGTCACCAGTGTATGATATTAAAATTGGTTACTTTTTGTTTGATTAGAATGTGGTAATGAAATTACCACTGTTTCAGATAAATTCACTACTTTATGATTTATATGTTGATTCAGATACATAGAAGACCAAGAATTGGAGGCCATCGACTAATAGGGATGAGAACTCAACCTCAAAAACTGACTAGAAAATGTGAAGTCACAGCAATTCTTGTTCTATATGGTCTTCCTAGGTAACCAGTGGACAATGGAAACTTTACTTTTTGTACCCTTCGAATTACAGCTGATTGATTCCCTTTAGAATATAGTTGTGGGTTCAGATATTTTTCAAATACTAATAAGACAGTACCGATGACAGACTATAATGTTGTTACTTTCTTCTTATTGATGATGTTCAAACTTCATTATAGGAGTTCTCATATTTTAATGGGATGCAGGTTACTCACAGGTGCAATACTTGCCCATGAGTTGATGCATGCATGGCTACGCCTTCATGGTATAGTATACTTTTATGTTTTGATCCTTATGATATTCAACATCTCAGTAGTATTCATGACCTTTCATCTCATTTATTCACTTTGAACTACGAAGGTTATCGCAACCTTACTCCCGAAGTAGAGGAAGGCATTTGTCAGGTTCTTTCGTATATGTGGCTTGAGTCAGAAGTAATGCCTAGCTTTCAAAACATGCCATCAACATCCACAAGTGCTGGTTCTTCCTACTCTTCTTCCTCCTCCTCCTCCTCCTCGTCGTCCTCCTCCTCCTCAAAGAAGGGTGCAAAATCTCATGTTGAAAATAAATTGGGTGAATTTTTCAAGAATCAGATTGCCAATGATTCTTCCCCAGCTTATGGTGGTGGCTTTAGAGCTGCTAATGAAGCTGTCAATAAATATGGTTTGCGTAGAACACTTGACCATATTCATTGGACTGGTTTTTTCCCAGTGGAAAAAGAACGCAAGTTCTCTAAGTATGGATAGAAGAAGTGCTTTGTTTTCATTTTCTTTGGTTCCACAAGTGGATAGACCAGGACCGGTTCAAAGTAAAGACAGAAGCTTGGACAACTTCTGATATTTGGGTCCTATGAGGAAGTCCAAAGTCTAATTTGACAAAACAATAAATATATGCATGACAAGTTAGTATTCAACGATAGTTTATTTCCCTTGACCAAAGAATAAGTAACTGTTATTTCTTTATGCATTTAGCAATTATTTTGGTAAATGAAGTTAACAAGGCTGAGCAATATTGCTTTTGCAAATATTCTAAAATAAAGCATCCCTTCCTCCCCAATTAAAATTTAAACTAAATAACAAATGAGTTCCTTCAATAATTCCAATAGAAGTGACTGCAGTAATTCTAATAGAAGTGATATTACATATTTAAACGACATTTTGAAGATAATATTTGCAGAAAATGACAACCTATTTAATAAATATCAAAATGATCCTATTGAAAGATAAATGAGAGGTGAAATCTCTTATCAAATAAGAATGAGAAGACTGAACAACATATAAGTGAATACAAGATCCATAAATGTAAGCCTTAAGATTTTGAATTAAAGTATAACGTCAAATTCACTTATGTAATTATTCATGGCATATTAGTGTAAATCTCTCTAATGTTTACTCTTTCTTCAATGGTTTTCGATTGCACAACAAACCCTTTAACAAACTCAAAAGTCATAGGAGATATTATAATTTGATAAGCACAATAGATTCCAATTCTTAATCGTCTTAACTTGACAAAAAAAATAATAATGGGAAAGTAGGTGTTCATGTAGCCATTCATTAGGAAGCTGGGTCACTTATAACACTGCTACACAGCAGGATACCTCTTCACTTGCTGATAATCACGTGAGCAATTCACCCTTAAGTCTTAAAAAGTTTTTTTTTTATTTGCTTTTCTTTTGAAAAAGAGAAGACCAAACATAATTTTATAAAAACTGAAAAAATAAAGGACAGTTTTTTACTGAACTAAAATAAATCTCCAAGTTGATTAAAAGAGCTTTTACGTCTCTATTCTTAGTCTCCCCCCTTTAATTTAAAGGTAATTTTAAACTAAAACAATAATAAAATTAACATTTGAGTCCAACTTCGTTACAAGTAATTTATCATTTAACTTTGTTAGAATCCAACATGCACACAGGATTTGAGTCCAATATTAAACGTATGAAATTCAAATGTGAGATTTATAAGGCATAACCTCTCCAACTACAACTGACTAGCTTTTGTAGTATAGTTCTCCCACGTTCTTATCAAACTTTAATTCTGAAAGTATTATTTTTAACTTTAAAGATAAAGAATAAGTCCGGCCATCAGAAACCAGTTGCAGTCTTGCAGATTAATAGATATTGCTCACTTCACTTCCTCTTTTTTCTTCGAGTGCAAAGATAAGCAAAGACCAAATGAGAATACATGCGATAACAGCTTAATATTAAATGTTATGCAAGTCTCTGTACATGCAAAAATGCAATCCCCACGGGAACATTAAAAAATTGCCCAGGTGAGGCTCGAGAAATAAATTGAACTTACAATTGTTAAATCGTAAATGTAACTTAACATTTTTTGTATGGGTAAATAACCTCATACATTTACTTCTTGTATATCAGACTCCAAGGTTGATGGGTGTAGTTATGCAGTACCAATATCTGCTAAAAGCATCTTCAACGTCTCATAAGTCATAAAACAAATACCTACACCGGGCACCACCTTGTAATATTCGGGCAGAATTCCTCTGTAGAGACCACGAACCCCTTCTGTCTGAATTATGTGCCTAAACACACCATAGAGGCCTGTTGTATACACACGGGCTCGCCCACCAGCCCCCTCAAGTTGCTTCCTCCGCCTCACAAGATCCAACGGAAACGTTGCTGAAAATAGTATAACAGATGAATTGAATTCAACTATACCCATTCTACTCAACAGAAATTCAATTTTAGATCAGACCGTTAATCTGTGAGATGACAGTGCATCATCAAAGGTGGTAAGATGATTAATCGACTGAAGTGCAAACCAATTCCAAAACAAGAAATGAAATCAAAATCAACTATATTTGAAATCAATAACCTATGAATTGTAGACAAAATAGGAGTTTCTTATTGTAGTGATCGTGTCTGAGAAAGTTGCAAACCTGCACCTAAACATCATAGGCTATTCTAAAGAATAACTGTGGGAAACATATTATTGATGCCATGTGGCTCTACTGAATTTGTGATCAATTAAAAAAAAACTTCGTACCCCATTGCCCAAAGGCTCTTCGCTATGCGAAGGTATGGGGGAGGGATGTGGTACGCAGCCTTACCCTTGCATATGCAAAGAGGCTGTTTCCGGATTCGAACCCATGACCAACAAGTCACCAAGGCACAACTTTACCGCTGCACCAGGGCTCGCCCTCTGAATTTGTGATCAATTAACAAGAAGAAATTTATGGATGCACAAGTCTATCTTAATATGGTAGCTGCAGCATACAAATCCAAACATGTAAAAGCATTACCTGTAAAATTGGCAAGAAGAGGCAAGGGTTGAAGTAAAACACATCCTTACCTGAACATACATTTGTTGTAGCGAAGGGGCAGAGAACCTTTATTAACACAATTGATAAAAGGGCACTACTAAAGTTTTTTATGCGTGAATATTTTGGATGCATGTGGTTAGTATCTCTGTATAATATACAGTTTGACACAAAATATCCATACCCCAATAAGTAAGATTTAGTGTTTTTCCCATGTAAAGAACAGTCGTTCCTTGTTGACAATTTCATTTATAAATTTTTCTTTTATATTGTAATTTTTTGCCATAATTTCCATAATTTAGATTATGCTGAAAGCAATACTATTAAAGCAACAAGAACAGATTCTTCAGAAACACTTAGGGCTGAAAAGGATTCTGGTACCCATCCAAACATCAGGTGAAGGTAGCCTAAGTGAGAAGCATAGCTCAAAGAGGACACCTCTCACATTTGGTAACTGAGGGAATCATATAGTTTCATCCAAGTAATGCCACCACATGATGGAATCCCCTGCATAGCTTGGGGAGACATGTCATAGAACAAAACTTGGGAAGATGATTACTTGAGCAAGATCTTTAGATAAAAAATAAAGTTACAGAAAGACGAGAAAAATGTTTTTTGTCATTTTCCTTACTAAATTGTCATATGCCACAGATACAATAACAACTCCAACCTGGTCTCTGGTTCTATGGGTCAGTCTGGTTAGATACTTGGTGCAGTTCCTGCACCAAACTCTCTTTCTCTGCATCAAAAGCATAGTAAACCACTACAGACATTAACTTCTTTGATGTTCTTGGGTTGAGCAAATTCAATAGTTTGACTAAAGGATTCTTAACTGTAATTTAACATTTGATACAACAAAACTAAATTGAGTGCCCTGATGCCACACAGATAGAAAATGGTAAAATACCAAAAGAATGTGCATAACCGCATTTGGAAGGAACATCAAAAAGCAAATTATCAACACTACTTATCTGAGAAGGAACATCAGAAATTCACAAGTTACCAAGAATATTTATATGATAAGGAACACCAAAAATACAAGTTACAATTCCATTTTGACTGCTCACCTGTTGATGATGCAATGCCTGAAAGACTGCCGCAAGCCAGACTAACGACAGCAGGTGAATCATCCGATCTGATGTGTACAGATAAGTAATATTAATAATATAATATAATACTAACTGTAATATACATAAATTAAAGGGAATATTAGAGGTTACATCAAACTGATGAATTAATTTGTGGACTGATTACCTATTTGACTGCCAATAAGATCTCAAGGTTTCATACACAGAGAAGCTGATAGCTATACTTGGCCCTACAGTCTGCATTAGCACCAGAGAGATGTGACTAATTAGACACACAAGAATATAGTCTTCAAGTAATGTTAAATTCATAATGACACCATACCAAGAGTGTAGTTCCAAGTCCCTTATAAAGGCCAAATATTCCCTCTTCCTTGCTAATTGTGTGTAAAGCATGCCAGATACCTCTGTAGTAGGTAAAATTTGTCTGCGAAATTTTAACAATGCTAATTGTTAAGAATTAAAATAAAAATGCAAGGATCTTTAACCACCAGCTGTACATGAATCAAATTTAAGCAGACATCTGTAGTGGATGATCTGATTTCAAAATAAGTAAATTTCAAGGTCAGGATCATCATTCATGCAAGGTTCCAAGCAAAGATACTAAAGACCACATAGAAGACAAATACAACAACAAGAACAAAAGTCTTATCCATTAGGTGAAGCCGGTTACATGGATTGCACAACGCTATTGAGCAATGCAACTAATTATAATGGGGGTGGGGGTGGGGGTGGAGTCAAAATTACATTGACCTGGATGACAACTTGGGAACATATCATTGATCGATAATACTCATCAAAGCTAGAACATAAATGGAGGTCAAATGCGTAGGGCCATAGGGGAAAGGGCTACTACCCACAACACAAAAATCTAACACATTTGATCTTACCTGTGCAGCCAGCCGTGTTCTTACAAGATCCAATGGATAAGTAGTTGTGGCAGCAGTGACTCCTGCCAGGCCACCACCAACAAAATGTACGCAAAGGTCTGCACTAACATTATCCCTATGACTTTGAAGTCCCGGAACCATCTTTAGCAACTGCTCATACAAAATACCATCAAACACAAATCAATCCATGAACAAGCAACCACTCATAAAATCACAAATTCAAATTTCTTACTTCTCAACAACATAATCAAAAGAAAACAAACACATGCATCACAACATCAATAACCATACCTTCTTGTAGTGCTCGTACGAATAAAAGTTAACCGAAGAATAAGGTAACCGGTGAGCAATGGTGACCAGATTCCCTTTCCAGAAAGCTCCAAACCCCTCTTCATGGATAATCCGTGAAGCCTCATTCCATATACTGGCTTTTCTCAAAGTTGCAACATTGGAATGCATTCCTTGAATCTGAAAAAATTTACAAAAAGTAAGGTTTAACATCATCATAACCTAAACTCCTTCCCTCACTCTTTATTTTTTGAAATTTTAATTTCAATATTCCACTAGCTTACATCGAACTCAGATAAACGCAGAAAGATAAATAAAAAATAAATTTTTTTTTTATAAAACTGAGATGAAATTAAAAAAATTGGAACCTGAAAGAGGATGGTGAGTCTCGCAAGCGGCGCCGTACAGGATTTGCTGAACGCGCCGGCGACTCCTCCGGCAAGAAGCTGAGAAACAGTCCCAATATGTTTCGGCGGCGGCGGCTGCACCAACTTCCGTACACCACCACCATCCACCGCCACACCAACCCTAGCTTCCATTTGCATCTCCGAGCTTCAATTTTTCACCTTTTCTATTTTCTTTTATCTCTCCGCACTTTTCTCTAACCGAATTAAATTAAATTAAAATAAACCTCAAGCTACCTTCACTATCAGAAGAACAAGGATTCGCAACTATGCATCGAGCATTTTCTTCACTTTGTTACTTTTCGCTCTGCGCAGTTTCAAACGAGGAGGTCGGCGACGTCGTTTTTGCGACCCGGCTCGAGCAAAACGGTGACGTATATTGTTGGGGCGGTTCACCGGAAAAGTTAAAGCAGCGTGGGTTTTATTCGCTGCAGTGGGTTGCAGGGTAGTTTTGCGTTGAAAGGAGGGTTTACGATGGAAGCGGGTATAGGGGATATGGTCCCATTTGCGAATATGAGTTGCTTTTATGGGGAATATGCGTTGTCTGCAAATTAAGTTCAGAAGGCACATTAGATTCATTAGACAGCTGTATATTAAGGTTAGGGCAACGTCGGTTAAACCAAACCTCCTATCAAAAAATGACATTTGTATTTCTTGAATTATTCTTTAATCTCAAATATAAAAGAAAAAGTCTATTCACACTAGTTAAAAAAATTAGTTAATAATATTTAATTTTAATTATATTAATCTTAATTAAAAATAATTTTTTTCTTAATTAAATAAATAATACCTTAAAAATAATATCGTTAAATAATAAAATTGATTAAAAAATTATATTTGAAATCAAAAAATATAATTGAACTGTATAAATAGTAAAAGAAACCATGAAATATCTCCTTGCCTATTCTCTTTGTTCGAAATTTTCACTTGATTTTCTCTTGGAAAAAAAAACACTTATATGGTTATTTTGTTAAGATTTGAAGGTGATCAAAAAATTAAATTGAACTGTTTAAATTATGTGAACTTTTATTCAATTTTAACATAAACGCGTTATGGTGTTTTTCCTCTTTGTTTGCTAGGAACGTGCCATTAAATTCTAATCATTCGCCATCTTTTACGCTTAAAACGTTGAACACATGAAAGTTGAAACAAACGCATGGTTGATTTTTATGGACAAAAGATTTGATTTAGTAAATAAAACAATAACAACAATAATGTTCTTTTTAAATGTAACCTAAAATCTTTTATAAACTACTCAAACATGCCATTACTAACAAATAGCAACAATAACATGACCAATAGATTAAAATAAAAATTAAAAATAAAGCGTACGGACGAGGAAACTTCACGTTTTATTAATTACGAAACAGTACATGTCCGTGCTGATAATTCCTTGACGAAGACATTTACTTGTGAGTTACTATAAGAGATTTAATAATCAATGATGAAATAAGCTTTTAGTAGGGACTAACTAAACTAATGCATTTAGTAGTAAAAAGCGACATTTTGATTATTTAATATTCATTGGCTTTTCGTTGGCTTTGTAGTTGCACCGATTGATACGTATTGGTTTACCGTCATGCAGCTTTTCCTAACCACTGCGTTACTCGGATAAGAATTTCTGATAAATTTCGAATTGAAAGAAAGTGAAAAGGAAATGGGTACTATAGATATCGTAGAAGTTTAGGGGTTGTTTGGAGGAAAGAGGAGAGGAGAAAAAATAAATATGTAAAATATATGAGAAAAATAAAGATTTTGTTGAAGAGAAATAAATGAGAATAAAATGTAAGTTTTTGAATTATAGTTAGTTGGTAAATGATAAAATAATAGAAAGGAAATATTGGAGATGAGTAAATGACATTTTTATTCTTTTTAAAATCAAATTTATGTTATAAAAAATATTACAACAGTAAAGTCTCACATCATTTAAGAGTTAAAGTCATATGTTATTTATAAATATTTTTTCTTCTCAACCCATTAATACACCTTTTATAAGTACAAAGTCATGATTGTAATTAAATATCTAAGTGGATAATACCTTGGATACGGGACTCAATCGATGTTAAATTGGTGCATGCTTGATTTTGTTGTTCGACGTTGCATTCCTCTTGTGTAAAAATAAGGAGAATCCAAGTATACACCCAAAATATCATTTGTCTATTTTTCTTTATTATAAAATTATATTATATTACTATAACTATATGTTTTAGATCATGGTGTGCTTTGGTTCAGGATTTTTTTACTACACTTGATTATATTAACCGATTGTCATATTTTGAGAGGGGAGTGTATACATATTAATTTATCCTACAAGGGCATTAAGACCTTTTCTTTCTAAGGATAACACTTATATATTTCGATTCAGATTTTTTAAAATTTCTCTACTATTATTTTTTATGTTTTGTATTAATTGATTAGTAAAAACTTTGTATGTGTTATGATTCTATTTGAACTTATTTAAATGTTATATTGTTGTTTCTTACTTCCTAATTATTTATCTTACAATCTTAAAAAAGAAAAACCTTATCTTTTGAATTTGAGTTTCCAAGCAAAACTCACGTATAAGCAATCTTCACCTTTTAAAAAATGTTGTGATTGATATATAAGTTTACTTGAGACTTATAATTTCTTTGTTTGTACCTGTCATATTGAGTTATAATTATTTGCTGATATTTTTTATGCTTGACTAATTATTTGCTAGCATTTTTTCTTGTAGTATATAAGCAGAATTAAAGTTCTTCTTTATCACTCAGTTTCCATCATCAATATGTTGTTATAGATTTTAATTGGTTGAAACATGTTCTCCAATTTAATTATTGCTATGTTTTAGTATTCCTTGTGCATTAGCTTTAGGTATTGGTTTTGTGTTGCTATACGTTTTGTATGACGTGATTATTTTAATTTGGTTAATCATGTTAACGAATTATGGCTTTGAGTTCTTGAGTTAAAAATATTGTACATTCTTTTCTTTAATTATGGTTATGGCTTTGAGTTGGGAAAGGAGATGCACAATGACAATTTCTCCTCAAATCTGCTCATACGAGAGAAGAAGAAAAAAAACACACACGTGGGTTCCACTCCTTTTTGTTCCATCCAACCGAATCACTCCAATATTCCTAATTTTTTGCTCTTCTTCCCCATTATTTCCCCCTCTTACTAATTTAGGTGCACAACTAGACTGAAACTTAGTTTTCTTGTATTTTTTTTTATCATATTCACACACAAAAAAAAGTGAAAATGAAATTGTAACATAAAAAGTACTACACTTTTAATTTGGACTGTAAGTAATTTTAATCTTTAATTAATTTTTTTAGTCAGTTAAGTTACTTTATTTCTAAGTAAATTAAATTTAATTGTGCCGCCAATATTTTATTTTAAAGTCTTTAAAATTATCACTTTCTATTTAAATATTTGAAAATTATGATGAATTTGAGATATAAAATAATTTTAAATTTTTAAAAAAATGAAAATTCAATAGAATTCGGATGATTTTAAAAAATGTAAAATCAATGAAATTTGATATTATATTTATTTTAGGCGAAATTTGATTTATATTGCTTTACAATTATACAACTTTTAGTATCTTATTTGGACCAGCTTTTTCAAGCATACTGCATTCTATTGTCGTCACTTAAGATGAAAAATATGAGCAAAACTAGAATATATATACATTTGTTGAAATTATTGTGTGAGTTTATATATGCATCTAAGTATCTAACTACCGTAGTTTGAAAATTAGAATTTGTGATTTCTAGGTGTCACCAAACTGAACAGATGTGTAAGGGACCCCAAACACCTATGGAAGGGTCTGTCAGTACATGAATCAGACAGAACATTTTTGGTTGGCAAAAGCTAAAGCAGTTAAGTGGTCATACATAGCTGCTTGGCGGATACACCACATTTCGATGCACATAATGTTACACTTCACAATCCGTTTGACAACTCATGATGTTTGGTGAATCTAACGCTATAAAAAAAAGACAGCTCCCAAATTATTATGGTGATTTAGTGCTAAGTATTATCCATTACTTCCACGTGCTCTAATTCCCCTAGCTCTCGTGTCAAGTCAGAATTGGTTGAAGGAAAACTTAATGCGATGCAAGAACCCCATTTGTTGTCTCTTTGATTTTAATTTTTTTTTCACGGGTTTCTTACTCTGAAAACAATCATATTCCAGATACGATTGAATATTATATGTGATATTTTTTCTAATAAAGATTGGAACCTTAATTTATCATATTTTGAGAAACTAATTCCTTCTAATAGAGCCATTTCCATTGGTTTGATTTTGAATCTTTTCATCTTGGGGTCCTTCTTGTTTAAGATATTTCCTTGTTGGTTGGGGCCGGATTTTCACATGGGTCTGTGTTATCTAGAAATTGGGCCAATAGCAGGCTTTCTCACCTTATGGTTCACTTCTACTGATTGAGCCTGGGTAATTGCTTCCTGTACTTCCATAATTCCTTCTTACACTTTTTTACTTTTCAGAAAGTATAATCCAGAATAAAATTTTACCTTTTGGATTAGCTTTTCCAAAATTTAATTTGGAGCTCAAATTTTTACATTTCAGAATAGCTAATACGCAAATTATATTCTGTAATGGGGTGCAAGAAGCAAATTCGGGTGTGTAGGAAACAATTGCCTTGAGCCTGCGGTCCCTAATGCACGATGGGCTTCCTTATTCTCATTCTTGCCTTGATGAACCAGTTTCAAACCTGGCCTAATATAAATGTTTATTTTCATGTTATATCCTTCCAAAGCAACTTCATTTGAGACAACCAAATATTAAATGTGAATATATATTCTGATAAGATTTCAAACCTTAGTTGCAAAAAAGTAGTTATCATAAACCATCAACGGGATTGAGTTTAACGGATGAAACTAGTTTTTATAACGTGATGAACAGTAGTTTGAATTTTTGTTTGGGCAAGTGCATTTAGAGTGCCAAAAAAAGATTGACTCCAAAAAATATGAGAAAACAATATCTAAGTAAATAGATGTAGATTAAGTTAATTTGATAGGGGCAATGCTAATTTTTTGTAGATGTATTATACTAGAGCTTCTCAACTTTAAGTATGATGACCCTTTTACAACTAAAATTGTAGGATAATGTCTTACAATTTAAAATTGTATGATGACCCTTTTCTGCCTATTATGAACCTAATTTTAATGTTTTGTTGAGAGG
Organism: Glycine soja; assembly: GCF_004193775.1. NCBI lineage: Eukaryota > Viridiplantae > Streptophyta > Magnoliopsida > Fabales > Fabaceae > Glycine > Glycine soja. The sequence goes on from NC_041003.1 coordinate 46,082,467, forward strand.
CAAGTCAAGCACTTTTTAATTTGACGTTCATTATTATTTTTATTAAGTTGAAAACTAGAAAGTTTTGAAATGAGGAAACTGAATTATTTTTATTTCTAATTTGATGAATACAAAATGGAGGAAATTACTCCTATATATAGAATTTATCTTGGAGTGCACAGCTGGAGCCTGGAATGAAGGTAAAACATGTATTACTTGTTCAGTAGATGCAAAACATAATGATAGGGTACTGGACAGTGACCGTATATGTTTCTTTTTTAACATGTTCACATCTTACAAGAAAATTAATCCCTTTACCTGTTGGACTACCTAATGGCAACATTGTTGTGACTAAGTTGATAGGAAATGCGAATTTTCCTGATTCTATAATGCTTATAGATGTCTTATATTTACTTTTGTTCAATTTCTACTTCATTTCAGTTTCCAAATTGGCAAGGCCTTTTATCTTTTCTGATAAGAAATGCTTGATACAGGATAGCATGCAAGATGATTGGTTGGGGTAAAATGGAAAATGGACTTCGAAAAGCTGTTTCTGAACTTATTATTTTCTGGTTAACATTAAGTATTTAACTAAAATTCCTCTAAATACACTATACATAGACAATTAATGAATCAAAATGAACAATATATACCAAGCATCTCTTTGTCAATACTAACAAAATTGTGTTATGAACGCTAAGGTTTTATTATGAATGAAACATACACCTGAAAGAATAAGAGAACATTAACTGACACACTAGAGTTACAACATTAAAGACTAAATTCCACTGAACTACTGAATCGCCTGTATTTCAAGAATGAAGAATCTGTTAACGCCAAAGCAAAGAACATGAATTGTTAACACGCCATATTCATTTTCAATTGAGATTGTTGAAGACTAGAGATCATCTGCCTCCCAGGTCTAACAGAAAAAAAAAAAAACAAAACCGACAAAAGGTAGCAATTAACTAGCAACTATTCCTCATGTGTTTTCAAATAACAATTTTTTATTTTTTTATTTTTGAGAAACTTTGCTTTTTTCCCTCTGCTTTTCTACATGGTAACCCTGTTAATTAGTTAGAGCAACAACTTCTATTGCCGCCGGCATTACCAGCCATATTCGAGACATTTATGGTAGTTCCTTGTGGAAGGCCAGTAGAGGAAGTAGCCTCTTGTGCTGCCAGTGCCTTTTTACTTATAATGTGATATATATCAAACAAAATGGTTTGAAATGCCTTATCAACATTGTATGCCTCCAATGCTGAAGTCTCTAGAAAGGACAAACCTTCCCTCTCAGCCAAACTTTGAGCATCCTCAGTAGACACTGCTCTCAGATGATTCAGGTCAGATTTGTTTCCAGCCATCATGATAACAATGTTGGAGTCTGCGTGGTCCCGTAGTTCCCGAAGCCACCTCTGCACATTGTCAAATGTTTGCCTCTTGGTTATGTCATAGACCAACAAGGCACCAACAGCTCCTCTGTAGTAGGCACTGGTGATGGCTCTGTACCTCTCTTGCCCTGCAGTGTCCCATATTTGTGCCTTCACAGTCTTCCCCTCCACCTGCATAAACATATATATGTTTCCAGGGAATTAATTATAACTCTTCTTTCTGGTGACAAAAAATATATATATATATATATTTAGCAATGGAAATTCATTTCTTTCATTTTCTTCATATAGGGAACTCATCAAACATGTCACATTTCTGCTGTTCTTACTTGTCACAGCTGACAGCCCTCAAACCACAAGCATATTATTCTCATCATACAGAAATAATTTTATTTCTAATCTTTTGGGGGAGAAATTTTGCATACTGTTATATAATTTCATTTCAATTTTTTTAGATGTAAAATCTTAATGTGTTCTTAATTAGATGGGATTACACCAGCATGGCAGTATCCCATCTCTTTATCATACATACTAGTATATAGGATGAGTTGTCAATAGTTATTAACTATTGTTCAATGGAGAAAGTATCTAAATACACTCTGCAGTTCTTCAACCTTCCAATTTGCTTTCTATTCAATCCAATAAAATGTATGATTATTGCTAAGAAATGCACCTCACACACATGCTTAAATTTCATAGCCTATTCTTGATCAAGTGGTCAAGAGTTGGATTCTTGTCACCTAGTCTTCTAAGTACAAATTAAATTTCATCACATGGTAAAAGTGAATTGTGCTACACTACAAGTGCAAAAACTGGTGTTAAAAATGTAATAAAATTATTCATGAATTTTCACCCAATAACAATGGATTGTTAGCATTTCTCTAAGTAAAAATTGAAAGAGGAAGTTCTCCTAACATCGTGAAAGATCAGTTTATTGATGATACCATGTTGTGACATGTATTAAGTAGTACAGTATGATTTTACTGGATTAGTGTAGCAACTTGAAAATATAAGAACTTCTCATTTAATAGACTTTCAATTTTCAACCATCTATTCCCATATTGTTCACAAAAAATCAATTTTTTTTTTTTGGAGAACTCGTATTTTTTTTTTTGGAGAACTCGTATGTAAACGCATCCCTGCTCTTAGAATAGTACCAATTTAACTCTCTCTCTCTTTTTATTTTTTTATTTGAATGAATCCAATTGAAACACAACAAATTCAATAAAATTTAAACAATTGAGTGCATTATTCTAAAATTACATAATTATATTCCATACTAGTCAAGAGCCATTAATTCCTTCATCAAATTTTTCCCCAATCAATCAAAGAATGTACAAACCAACAAAATTACAATAAACCTCAATCCAAAATTAAAGGAAAAAAAATGAAGAACATAATATACATTGTACGTATAAATTAACTAAACCTGCAATGTTCTGGTTGCGAATTCAACCCCAATGGTAGACTTAGATTCCAAGCAGAACTCATTTCTCGTAAATCTGGAAAGGATGTTAGATTTTCCAACCCCGGAGTCCCCAATCAATACGACCTTGAAGAGGTAATCGTATTCATGGTCCACTTTGAACGCCATGCAAATTAAACGATGGAACGTAAAATAATCAAACTGGGTTTGCGGCTAGAGGGATTGAAGACTCAAACTTTGGTGCAAGTTTTGCAGAGGAGTGAGGAACAAGGAACAGGGTAGGAGAGAGCGAGAGAGAGAGAAGAAAGGGCACATTCAAGGCCAACAACGTGAGCAGAAGCAAAATTAACGGACGAGAAAGGAACTTTGAACGGACTTAACTTTCATGTGGGATTCCAACGCCCGCGAAAATCGCAACGTGTTTTTCTTTTTAATTCATTAAGTTATTAATTATTAATTAATTATCAATTACTATTCATTTTCAAAATTCATATTGATGAGAGTGAAATAACTTATAACTGCAATACCACCACATCGTGGAATAAGGATCTTGTTACATAAAACGGTTTTTTCTTTTTGATAAAAAAGGGGTTATTGTTATATATACCCCAAAATCTCTAATTGGCAATGCAAAATGAAAAAAAAAAAAATCAGCATACGTCCTTCTCGAATCACGATCATGATCCACGGCCATGTAAAATGGTGAATTAATTGGTGATTGCACGGTTTTAAATTGCAATTATACCTGTAATATTGTGATTTTTAACGTTACAATAATTATGATTAAGACTGCATGAGTCGTATTATATTTATTTCCTAGATGTCGTGGAATCTTCAATTTAAAACTGAATTTAATTTATATGCAAGTGTAAGTATCCAATAAGAATTTACTGTTACATAATCGATATCTTTTTTTTATTAATAAGATGATCATAAAACCATTGAACCAAGCTAAGGGTTAAAAAAGAAGAAGAATAGGTCTCTGTACGTCATCCAATATTCTTTTAGTAATTGAAGCCATTGACTTGATTTTAAAATTCTTGCTTTGTGACCTAAAGTCTTTGACAATAAATAATACGGTAAATAATAAATTAAAGCTCTGATGTTTTCCAAGATTCTAATGCATGTGGATTTCTTGAAAAATTCTAAGCGTTACATTTGTTTGGTTTTTAGAAGATAAAGTTTTTATCTCCTTAATTTATTATTTTAACTATTAATTTTCACTCTAATTAATGTGTTAAATTAAGTAAATTCCACCTTATTTATTGTATTTTAGAATAAATTACAGACAGTTCTTGAGATTTTTTCATATTATACACACGGTATTTTATTTATTTTATGTTTATAACAATCTCTCTTATAAAGATACAAAGATACATATAATACTTTTTAAATAACAAGGGATTAGTGTAATGTATTAGAGGTGTTAGTGCTGTAATGTTTTTAAACAATTAATAAGGTTAGTGTAAGGACATAAAAAATTATATTATAAACAATCTGATTTTTAAAAAAAAGCATATGTGTAATTTATTCTATATTTTATTATACTTTTCTTTTTCTATCCAATATTATTATTAACTTTAACGTACTTAGTAAAAATATTTTGACTTTTTCTTGGTTGTCTTTTGTGTTTAGTTTAGTGTAATTTGTTTCTTAGCTAAGACTAGATGGTGAGGCTAGCTCCTGCTGTGTGTACGTATGTGTCTTAAGTTGTCTTTTCCTTCTACTTGTTGCTTCCAGATGTTGGTTCAGACAAGTAAAAAGACGAACTGGATAGAAAAGATGACAACGAAAGGGCATACTCTAGTAATATTTTATATATAGATGTACGTCGTCTACATGGGCGATAATCCTAAGGGCGTGGAATCCACAGAATTACTTCACACTAGCTTGGTTCAAAGTGTCCTCGGCAGATCACATATTATTACCCAATAGCTCCCCATTTTCAATAGAATACATCTAAAATGACCACCTATAATAGTGTCTAATTACCTGTATTTCAAATGATTTTTTTTACCATAAATAATTAATCATAGTTCCAAATTAATGGCATATATGTATGCATCCAGAAAAATTGCACCAGATGCTTTGCTGCACAGCTACAATTTCTAATGGGTTTGTGGCAAGGCTAACAAATGAAGAAGCAACAAGGATGAAAGGTAATTTTAATATATATATATATATACTTTTCAGTCTATATATAACTCCTATATGATGTATACTTTTTGTGAAAAAAATGAGATATTTTGGCCAGGAATGGATGGTGTGGTCTCTATTATCCCAAACAGAATCCATAGTCCCCAAACATCAAGGTCGGGACTTCCTTGGTCTCCCTGAAAATGTCCGAAGAACAAACATAGAAAGTAACGGTCGTTGGAGTAATTGATAGTGGAATTTGGCCTAATTCTTATAGCTTTGCTGACGGAGGATTTGGTCCAGCTCCACAAAAATTGAGCTGCTATAACTTTACTTGCTAATAAGTATGTAATATTTCATTTGTTTGACTTCTCACTTATATATATATATATATATATATATATATATATATATATATATATATATATATATATATATATATACTATTATTAGTATGAATAAATTAATATTATCTAATCATAACTTGTTAACGTATATACACTAGTAAATTTTATAAGTATTTATTAATATGAATATTTTTATTTTTTAATATGAATGTGTTGCTAACAGATTATATTATATTATTGTATATTTTAAGATATTTTTTAGTTATAATTTATTAAGGGACTCATACTTATATCAATTTATTAATGTAACTATAAATATATAATTCTTTTTCTCGTGTATATATATATATATATATATATATATATATATATATATATATATATATATATATATATATATATATATATATATATATATAACACATAATAACTCAAAATGGCAAAATGGATTTAACTTCATTTTAATAATTAGAAGCCAATGTCACGTTTGGTGTATATGCAGTCATTGAGAAAATGGAGCAACACGTAATCTTTCATGTTCTTAAACGATTTTACGACAAAAACACGCATGGTTAAGAAATTAGTTAGACTCAATATATATTTTGAAAATAAATTCGGTTATATTTCAGAGTATTCTAATATGTTATAATTATTATATTCTTTTAAAACTTAATTTTTAGGACAATTATGTATTAATAATATAACTTCTTAATGTAATGAATAATGTTTTATCTAACATAATATTTTACTGAGATTGATATTATTTATTTTAAAATATATATTCTAAAATATAAATACTTCTTTAATTTTATGATTTAATTATATATCATGTTAAAATTAATATGTTTTGTCAATAAATAGGGTTTATATAATCTTAACTATCTTCTATGATATTAAACTTCAATCGGATCTAATTCAAATTTTGAAAAGAGTCCTGCTATTTAATGCGAAAAAAACCGCACGAATACATGTGCACATTTTCTAATGATTAATTAGAAGTTAAAAATGGAAAAAATAGATTAGGATACGTGCTTGAATTAGCAAAAACAAGGCGATTATTTCGTATATCTTTGGTCTAATATTTTTGTAAGTATTACCCTTTAAAAAAGAGTCCTACTATTTAGTGCGAAAAAAACTGCACCAATACGGTATGAATACATGTGCACATTTTCTACTGGTTAATTAGAAGTTAAAAAAGGAAAAAAATAGATTAGGGTGTTTGACTCCATAGTTTTGATTATGATAGGAAAAGTGTAAACTTGTTTCACGAATACCCCAACACGTGAAAAAATGCCCACATACTTTTGCTCTCGGGCAAGTAAAAAGTTCGTGTTTTAGCAGCTCTTATCTTATTATTGAATTTAGCAAGTCTTGTCTGTACAGTTTGTTGTTTGTTCATATGCCCCCATCCAAATAGCAAATATGCAAAGATATGGATAAGATAGAAACAATCAACTTTCACTGTTCGTTTTTAGCTGTGAAATCACTTCACCATATTAATCACTTTCGATCAGCAATATTATTGGTAATCATGATTTAGTATTCGACAACTGAATACCTTAATTAATCACTACTATTACTACCGAAGAAGTCTCATCTGATTTGATTTGTTAAGAATGAAAATGGAAAGAGTGAGATTAATTTTCCATCAGATGTTATTAATGGTTATAAAGAGATTTTTAAGTTTTGGTTTTATTTTATGAATTTTAAAACATTAATTTTAGTCTTTATAAATTTTGATATCTAAACTTTAAGGCATGCATAGGCCGGTGGAAAATGATAGTTTTAAGGACTAAAGTTTCGGTGTTATAAAAATATAGGCACAAAAATAATTGGTTTTAAAAGTTGAGAACAAAATTAAAATTTAAAAAAATATTGAGGACTAATTAAATATAAAAGCACCATTAATCTTTATATAAACAAATTTTCAAACCTAGGGAGTCTAGTTCATAAAGTTGGTTGCATAATGTTCATGAGTTATTCAGTGCAAGAATTTTAGAAATTAGCTAAAAAAATTAGTAGTTATTTTGTAACTACAAATAAATATGGTAGTTAATTAACTACACATTACCTATGCATTTTAATAGTAAATATAGTTTCAAAGTTTTGGATCTTGGTGAGACTAAAAAGGACAAAATTCACTATCTAATAAAATCTAATGTTTAATATATTATATGAATATATTTTTATAAATATATTTAATCATAACCTTATTAAAATGATTGGCAATTGGTACTATTAGTGTTAAAAAGAATACACATGTATTACTTTCTTCAAATCTATGATATGTCATCATGTATTTATAAGGGATCTATGATATGTCATCATGTATTTATAAGGGATGATGAGACGCAAATTTTGATTGAAAACGATGTTGTGTTAAAGTTGTATCTTATTTCCAATAAATACATGATGTAATTACGTGGGTTACAAGAAAGTAAGCGGATGTTTGATTTAATTATTTTTTGTTTTCATTTTTTATTGGAAATAGAAAATGGTGAAGTAAAAATATTTTCTCAAATAAATAAAAAACTAGAAATAATAAAATTTCGTTTTCAATGTTTTTAGTTGAAACCAGAAACCTTATTTTGAGTAAAATGAAAACCCGGTGATAATGAATGTAATTTTAAGCAAATCTAAAAATAGATTTCCTTTTGAAAACATATTTTCAGTGTTTTTATTTCTTGAAAGCAGAAAACAAGAAGTCAAATATGTTTTTAAAATTTTAATATTTTGAAAATAAAAACAATTTTTAGAAAATAAAAACAAAAAATAAAAATACAAATCAAACACACCCTGATACATATTGAGATGAAAAACACCGATTCTTGGATCATGAAAGCCATACTAAAGCAGCGAGAAGATCTGGAAAAAATAAACAATATGGAAGAACTCATGATACGAGGCAGCATCAATATGGGTAAACTATATCGTAAGCTGCAAGATTGTGGACAAAGAAAGGAATGGAAGAATTTGTTATACGGAAACATCGCGAGGCCCCGTGCAAACTTTATATTGTGGCTTGCGTGCCATGGTAGATTATCAACCAAGGATAGATTGTGCAAGTATGGAATGATTGATGATAAAAGCTGTTGTTTCTGTTCAGAAGAGGAATCGATGAATCATCTATTCTTTGCGTGTGATAACAGTAAGCGTGTTTGGATGGAAGTTTTACAATGGGTGCAAATTCGCCATGATCCAAGTGATTGGCCTAATGAATTACATTGGCTCATACGTCACACCAAAGGGAAAGGGACTCGAGCGACTGTTCTCAAAATGGCGATTGCTGAAACCATTTATGAGATTTGGAATATTCGGAACAACAAAATTTTTGGCCAAGCTATTGATATCAATACAGTAGGAAAGAAAATAATAAATACACTGGTGTATAGAGGGTGGAATAATAAAAGGCTTAGGAAATATATAGATATCTTAATGCTAGAAGGGGATAGCATATAGGTTTTATTTATTTGTCTGCCACGTTTTTTTAGTCTACTGGGTGCTGGGTGATAGCTGGATCCAAATGGGATCGCTTTGTATCTATTGATTTTTTGAATTTAATAAAGTATTTTTTATATTAAAAAAAATATCAATTATTTTAGTAAGATCATGATTAAATATATTGGTAATATCCTAAATATTATATTGTATTAAAGTAATCTATTGAATATTTTGTTATAGACTACATTTTGTAATGTAATTTATCTATTTTTTTATTTTCAATAAAAATAAACATAAATTGCAATTCTTTTGATTGTGTAAATTTTTAAAAAATAATATATCAATTCTTTAAATCAGGGTTGGTTATTAAACCTGGTAATGTTGGTGAGTCTAAAAAAAGAACAAAATTCACTGACTAACATAATCTTATATTTAATACATTATATTACTATATTTTATCAATATATTTAATCATAACCTTATTAAAACTATTAATCTAAAAAATAATACACATATATATTACTTTCTTGTCCGCGATATGTCATCAAGTATTTATAGGGGATGAAATACTACTTTTTGATGAAGAGCTATGGTATGTTAAAGTTGTATCTCATTTCCTATGGTGAAAATTTTGTGGATTGCAAAAAAGTAATATGTTTATCGTTTTTAAGATTAATAAAATCAAATACCAATCATTTAATTTTAATAAGGTTATGTTTAAATATATTGGTAAATTATAGTATAATATATTAAATATTATATTATATTAAAGTAATTTATTAATTATTTTGTTATAGACTACGTTTGTAATATAAATTATATATATGTTTTTATTTTCCATAGACAAAAAATAGCAATTCATTTGATAATGTAATTCTTGTTATAATAATATATCAATGTTTTAAATTATATATACGTTTGTTATTGATCTGATGACATTGATTCAAAGTTTAATTATAATTGGATTATTGTTATAGGAGCATTCACGGTGTGATTTGATTTACTTTTTGGTTAAAAAATCATACAAATTAAACAAAAAAAAATTATATGCAGTTCAATTAATTTGTTTTTGTTTGAATGCAGTATTAAATCAGAACCAAATCAAACCTCCTTGCAAGCCCACCAAGGACATGGTTTGTGACGTGTGAGGGCGAAAATCCAGGTACGTACCTTGATTGCATTTACTTGAATGAGATCCAGTTTTTCACAAGTGTTTCGTGCAATTGTTTGTCACAAAGATAACATCCAGGTTTTCTGTCACCTCTGTAATTATAGGAATGGTATCTGAGGTTTTCTACAGTGAATCTTCATTGATTTTCTTTTAAGCAGGGACACTGAAAATATTAATCATGTCATATCTAGGTAACAAATACCAAAGTGCAAGTTGCTTGAAATCATTCATGCCAGGATAAATTCATCTCCATTGTAAGTGATTTGAAGCGTTTAATTTCGTACTCATCTCCACAGAAATTTAAGCCATCCAAGGACGCTTTGACATAATTGGAATTGAGCAATGTTAACTGTTCTTGACAAAATTCATAAATAAATAATTAAATATGTTCCTCAACCATGACACTGGATGTACTCCTTAATTAACACCATAAGTAATTCGTCAGTTCAATCAAACACTTTCATTTTATAATCTTCTCTACTTGATTTGTAATTATTTCTATATTGTGTTATAGGGATGACAAATAGTTTTTTTTTTCTTTTTTGGGGGGTAGCAGCACTTTGCGAACCTGGAAACGTTATCCATTGCACATGTATTTGGATGGTTGTCTATTTTAGTAGGCTGCTTCATCATTGAATTGGATGCATCAACAAAATGGTGTGGTAAAAGCAATTAATACATATGCTGGGTAAAATTAATGAGGATAATGGAGTAGGGTACGAATTGTATAGGTGCAGCGGTTGGTTTTTGTTTTCCTTGGTATGTATTTTGTTGATTTAAATGTTCGGTGCAGGTGAATTCCAACCAACCTTGGTGCCTCAAAGCAGCAGTTTGGGCAGATCAACGTCAAAGACTAACGCCTCAAGGGTACTCTCCTGTATTAAATTCTCATTTCCCTTCATATTAATGTATTCTTTTCTCAATAATATTCAATTATTTTATACTAATTAATTTCAATTATTAAAAATATTCACAAAAATGTGCGTTCCTGATTGTTGTCATGTTTTTTAAAAATATGTAATATTTTTAACTATTAAAATTCTCATACAAACATTCAGTCACTCAACTTTCATTTTCATTTATTTTATATTGTTTCACACTCTTAGGATCAATCAATTATTTGGTGCCTTGTAGGCTACAATTGGGCTTCTAACTTGATGCTTGCCATCATCCAAAATCAATGTAGCAGAGATTATTGGCACGTTAATTGTCCCTTCAATTATGACGTAAAATGACTTTTTCTGGCCTATAGATGTGAAGGAAAGAGTACTAGGTTTCACTTGAATATTGAACAAGGATGGAGCAATTACTTTGGCCTTATAAGTAGATGTTGCCGATCCCACATTTGTAACTGTTCTTCGATAAGCACGACTATAATCTAAGCCATTAACAGAAAGAGCAAATGTTGGGAGGTTTAATTCATATACAGCTTTCTTGTTAGCTCGTCCACTACAACTGCTATGATCTTCTGTGAGGATTCGAAGCTCTTTATCTGTATACCCCTCTCCACACAAGAACTTGATATAATCTGCTTCGTTAATATCATATACTAAACCAGGATTTGCGGCCTTAACAGGATTAATTAGTCCTGCTCCATATGCAAATTCAGCTTCAGGATTAAGAATAGGACTCATTGGAGTAGCTGTCATTAGAATGCAATAAAGATGGTCAAATTTGGCTGAGTAATTAGATGAGATAACAATAAAGGATGTGGAAAGAAACTCCTACGATATGTGTAACGGATTACTGGACTAAAGTTGTATCTTAGAAGAATTATGCAATTAATTACTAAATTATAATTTAGTTTTTTTATAAAAAAAATGAAGGCAAATCCTGACACAGCGGTAAAATTGTGTCTTATACCTTCCCGTTGCGAGGAGTCTCCGGGCACTGGACAAATTTGTTTTATTTTTGTACTTTAAATACACTTAAAGGTATATATATTATTACTAATTTAGCAAAGTCATTACCAGTGGTTATCAACGCAGACTTGATCATAGCAGGAGACCAACTAGGGTGAAATGATTTGACATATGCAGCTGCTGCAGTAGCATGAGGGCAGGCCATTGAAGTGCCAGAGATTACATTATATTGTACAGCTCTTTTGTCACCCTCAAATTGAGAAAGTGAGGCAACTGGAGACCATGCAGCTATAACTTCAACTCCGGGAGCAGCAATGTCAGGCTAAAATATCAATAACTAATTCTAATGAGAATTTCATAGATTGAAGGATGATAAATTGATCTGGATTATACCTTTAGGGTATTTGGTGTGATTGGATTTGGACCTCTTGATGAGAATGAAGCTATGAAAGGCATTAGCCCATCATTTATTTCTTCACTCCTAAATATTGTGGCTGTTGCATTTCTAGCAATTGGTAGAACAATAAATGAGAAAACTCAGAAAAGGTTGAATTTGATAGGTTTAAAATTTAGTTGATAAAAGTTTGATTTTGAATCAATCTATCATTTAACCGTGACTCATCTATTATATATATATATATAACGTTTCATTTGGTAGGACACATACACAACCTTGAAGAAAAAAGAAAACAAAGAAGGAAAATCTGAATTTCAATGTAAGTGGCTTGTTTTGGAACCTACATAATACAGGCAAAACTACAAGAGTTGTTAATTTTCTGTACATTAAGCAAAAATCCTTAAATGAAACACTATGACACATGTCGAACAATTTTTTTTATCTAATATTTATTAAAAATATTGTTAAATTTTTTTAATATGAGTTAAACAAAAATTATTACTAAAGATCATATGTGTAATAATAAAAGTATATTTTTTTATAACGACAAAAATGTTCTTATTTAGAGTTTTGTTTTATCATATTTATAAAATTTTAAATATTATTTATATAATTATATTTTTTATCTAATGAATTAAATAAGAATAAAGAAACTTTTTCTTTCTTATTTCTCTTCGAATCCTGACAGCTTAAAGTTGTTTCTTTTTAATTTCATTTCACAACCAAACACACACAGATTACAAGTGAAGTCTTGAGCTTTTTTCTTGAAAAAGAAAAAAGTTAGGGAGGATATAAATAACTTATAGAATTGGGAAGGCTCCACCAAAAGGGATAATGTATTATTAGATTTCAATCTTGAACTTTTTTCCTTTTGCTGAGTTATCTTAATATTTAAATGTATTGACATTTTAAAAATAATAAAAGTGCATGTGAACAGAACAGTCTCCTTTACTAAAATATATGATATAAATAATATAACAAAATGCACTATTAAAACGTAACATGAATAGTTTTTATATCTCCTGAATGAAATTAAATAATACAATTATTTTTTTACAAAATTATACAATAAGTTAAAAAGCCAACGTACACCTAATTTACTCAAGATAGATCGATGTGGATGCAATAATTTTGTTAGAGAAAAGTGTGTGTGGCTGTAACATGAGGGAAGATGCCAATATAATTCTCGTCGCAATACATTTACTTTATCTAAAATTCCGCAAAAAATTAAACTTTATCTCAAAAAGAGGAGGAGGGGTTGAGTTTGTGATATATTGACGAGATTAAAATTAAACTTTATCTCAAAAAATTAAATTTATTTTTCCCTACAGAAAAACTAAAATAAAATATGGATTTATACCTGGTTGAAGTTATGTAAGAATGAATGAGTCTTTGATCCCACTGAGCAATCTGCAAAGCAGGTAGGGCATATGTTCCGGGCAAATCTTGAGGGTAATTAATTCCAAATATAACACCAGTTGCCCCAGATAAAATCCCCACGTCTTCAGGAGCTTGAATTAGGTCACACAGAACAATCTTTCCCTTCACTGAATGTTTATCCAAAGAGTCCTCTACGCAATACCTGAGAAATAAACAATGTATCAAATTGAAATTCAATTTTTTCCTAAAAAAAAAAAAAATAATAATACAACCAATAAAACTGTAGAATTCATTTGCTGATACCTGGATGTGGAGCTGTTATGTCTTCCAGCAATATTAGGTATATCTCCACCGTAAACCAGTGGATAGAATTTTTTCTTAAGATCATATGTGTTAATTGAAACTCCCTGTAGATATAGGCAAACTCATCCATTAAACTTAGCCTTTCTTTGAATACTTTTTAAATTAAAATAAATTCAAATCAAGCTATATATATGGAGAATTTACACAAAAGATATATACCTCATAAATAGCCCCATTGCCCAATTGCACCTTGGTGACAATCTTTCTGTCAAAAGTGCTAGCAGCCACAGAAACTAACCATGGTGCATAATTTGTCATTGAGTAAAGAGAAGGGCCCAAATTGTTGCCAGAATTTGAGGTTAATATCCCCCTTTTCATTGCATGGAAACTTCCTATATTATTTGAATCATGAAAATAAGGATCGTGTACTATTCCAGAGGCTCCAGTTGAAATAGAAATGATGTCTACTCCATCACTAATAGCTTCATCAAATGCTGCAAGGTTGTCAGCATCACCACACCCTGTGAGCCAACATACTTTGTACACAGCAATTCGGGCAGATGGAACTCCTCCACGAGCAGTCCCTGAGCCAAATCCAAATAGACTTGCAGAGTTTACTGAGTTTCCAGCAACTGTGGATGCACAGTGTGATCCGTGACCTTGCGAGTCTCTTGGAGATATGATATCATCTTTGGTAAAGTGATTTTCCAGATTGAAGTACTTTGCACCAATTATTTTGCTGCATAAAAATATTGACTTTCATAATGAATCTACTTTTTTTTTTCTTTTTTTTTTTTTTACAAAGTAAACATCCAATTAGCACGGAATATTCAAGTTGGAAAGTGGCATTCTCACTCTATTATTTTAATTGCATAATATGAGTATTTTACTCTTTTTCTCTTTTAGTTATGTATTTTACACTGTATGACACTAATTAGTCAGAAAGTTGACTTTTTTTTTATAAAACTAATGTAATTTTTTAATTAATTATTAAATGAGTAGATTTTTAAAAAAAATTATAAAAATAAATAAATCGTCCTATGACAGACGATTTCATATATATATATATATATATATATATGTGTGTGTGTGTTTTTTTTTTTCAAAATATGATTTTCTTTTTCAACTTTTTTTTACTACTACAAATTTCGTTATTAGGTAAAAAATAGACAAACCTCCCATTTTCATTGATTTGTGAGTCTATTGTATAACTTATGTATATAAAAATTAGACCTATGCAAAGTAATCTAATTAGTCAAATCAGGTTTTGAAATAAATCATACTAAACTTAAAAATAAAGTCTATAACACCATTCAATAGGTGAGACTCCTTGACTTAAAAAAAAAGAGATAAATACAAAGAAAATGGGAATTATATATAAAATTAATATTGAAATCCGTACACTACATGGATTTAAAAAAGTAAAAAATAAATAAATTGAATAAAATAAATAAATAAATTTTAAAAAAACTATTCAGATGTGGACTGAATAATTTTAATAATATTATTGATAAGAAGGAAAAGAAATGTAAGAGTATAAATATAATTTTAAAAATAAATGATTACTTGTTGCAGGTGAAGTTATGACAAGATCCTTTCCATTTGGTTGGTGGAGGACCAAATCCTTTGTCACTGAAGCTCTCAGACTCTGGCCAAACTCCCGTGTCTAATACTCCCACAATTATGTCACTCTCTGTGGTTGCTCTTTTCACATTCTGAGGAAGGCCCACGAAGTCCCACGACCTTGTTGTGTGAAGACGATTCTTCTTGTTTGGGAAAACAGAGATAACGTTGTCCATTTCTGTTGCAATTCCAAAGTAATTAACATTATGCTTTATCTTCCATAACATATAATGAATAATTAAGAAAAATAGTTGTGTGGAAAGGAGATTATAGTACCTGCCATTCTTTTTGCCTCCTCTTCTGTTAACTTCATGACGAATGCATTAAAGTTTTTGTAGCTGTGAAGTACAGCTTCGGGTTGGAAGTCGCTGGATGCATGCACATGTACATTTGGATAGTCAATCTTATTGTACTTTTGGATAATGAACAAAAATAAATAATCTAGCTCTATTCTACTATTGCAGCGATTAAGTTAAGCATTGATTTCTTTATTCAGTAACAAAGATATTAAAGCTGTTGTGCTATATTCAGAACTTGTGAATTATGAAGTTGCCAAGTACTGAAGCGCCTTGCGATAAGGCTGGAATGTAATACAAACATGACTTATCATAATAGAAATTAAAATTTCATAATCAAACAAGGATTAGACAATAGACATAATTAAGGTTCAACCTGCCAAGAACCTTTTGAGCCATGGATGTATGAAGAGAAGGTATGGAAGTGGAGTCCATGCCCTTAGGATGATCACCCATATAGACAATGTAAGTCTGTGTGGAGAAAATGATAAGATTAAATTAAAGGAAGGAATTTAAATTTAAGCACCATTATTGTCTTAATAAGCAAGATACTAAAAGAAGGAAACCACAGGACAAAGGAACATATGCAACTAATTAAAGAAGTGTCGAATAAGAGGTAGGAGTATAAGATATAAGTGTGTATTTGCCTTCCGATCATTGTTGGAATGTGCATGATTAATTATCGCGATGCAGATAAGAATGAAAAGAAAGCATGGCCTTAAAGAGACCATATTTGCCACTGCTATGATATCTAAGTGGCTAGCTAGCAGATGGCAAAGCTTTAAAGGGGATAAATGTGTGTCTGTGCTAGTTCCACTTCCATCAAAGGGCATGTATGGCGGAAGAAAGTGAACCACTGACTTACATTGGCACATGTGTATTTTAACAAAAATCCAATACCACTGCCCACTGGTCATGCTACAATCATTCCCTCCACTGTTGTACCAGATCTGGTGCATGTTCACTTTTGTTATACTTCAGCGAGATGCTCATATAATTAAATAATTCAAGAGGTAGCTATATTTAATAACATTACTCTTAAGTCAAGAGATTAATTTTTGTTATCAATCTTGAGTGTGACCTTATATTGTTAACACGCCAATGAATGCATCCGTTTATATGGATAATAAATGAGTTTTTTTTATTAATAGAATTTACTGTAAATTAAAAGTACAAAAAATTAAAAAATAATATATCTATTTTTTTTATATTTCCTATAAATAGAATAAAAAAGTGCATTCATTAAGTGAGCACTCCCTTCTCTCTTGTATCTTTGATGTATGAAACAAACAACTAACTAATTAAGATTAACAAAATAGTTAACTTTAATTAATAATGTCATATATAAATTTAATAATGTCATCTCCTAAAAAAATAATGTCAAATATAAATTTAACTTTTATTTCAAAATATTTATAAAACTAAATAGTTTAAGTGATATTTATATTTAATGACACTACACATTATTTAAGGAATAATTATTGTTCTTAGTGTAATTATATTCTTAATAGGCAAACAAATACATCCACTTGTATTGAAAATTAATCTCATTAATAAATTTTAAATTAAATTAAGGATATAAAAAAGAATGAGCAATTAATACACATAAAAGTGACTAGGTGCACATGTGCATTTTTTATAATTAAAATCACAAAAAATATACCTATTTATTTCTTACATATAAACAATTAGAGGGAGTACATTGTAAGAAATAGAGGTATAAAAAAGAACTAATAAAAATGCCTACGAGTTGTATAGAAGAAATTGAAGAGGTTATAAAAAAAAACCAACAATGTCTACGTACGTGTTTTAAGTCTCACTTGTCAATTGTCACTCATTATCCCAAAATAAAAAATTTATAGTTATATATCAAATGATTAAAGCTACCTCCACTCTTCTCTTTCTCATTATTAATATTTTGTTGTCTCTCAATTATTCTTTTGTATCTCATCCACTCTGCTGTCAAAAGATTGTATAAGATTGATCAGGTAATAAAAATTAACAGATGGTTCATTCAAGTGATACATGTTTAATTCCCTTTAAGTAAAATTTAAAATTAAAATTTTGTGTATGAAAAATTTCGCTAAAATAGATAGTACTAAATTATGAGTATGTCCGACACAACCGGCATATATATACAGATATACTCTCAACATGAACAATTCTTGTGGTTTAAAATTTAAGTAATTAATTTTTTTTATAAAAGAAAAAAGAAGAAGAGTTTTTAATTACTTTTTTTAAAAAAAATTAGTAGTAAAGCAATTTCCTACGATTAGATTTACCCAAATAAAACAACATTTTTCCTTATTAATAAAACAATATTTAGATTTTAAAAGAAATCAAAATAAAGGGCAAAGGTTGGATTTAATTTCAGTTCACTCGCTACAAACCAATGTCACGTTAGGTAGTCATTAAAAAAAATAAAAACAGTGCATAATCTTGGTTATTCTTAAACTAATTATTTTTCATTTTACAAAACCACGCGTGGTGTGAACCACACACTTTTCCTCGGACAAATAAAAAGCTCAAACTTTAGCAAGTCTTATCTTTACAATTTGTTGTTTGTTTCCATCCAAATATAGGGTTGAAAACTTGAAATAGAAAAATGAAAAAGTTGAAAATAATCAACTTTCACTATTTACTAAAAAAAAGATTAAATTATTTATTTGATTCTTATAATTTAAGATTCTTTTAGTTTCTATAATTTGAAATTGATCTTTTTAGTTTTTATATTTATATTTTAATTTTTATAATTTAAAAGTATTTTTTTAGTCTTTATAATTTACATTTTAATTCTCTATTAATCTTTGTAATTTAAAAATTATAAGGACTAAAAAAATAAAAATCATGAAACTATAGAGATTAAAAATACCACTTTTAAAACTACAGACTAAAAGAGAATTAAAATATAATTTACAAGAATTAAAAAGATCATTTTCAAACTATAAAAACTAAAAAAATAAAAATTATGAAATTATAAAGAACAAATAAGTAATCTAACAAAAAAAATAAAATCAACTTTCACTTTTGTTTAGGGATGAAATGGGGAAGAGATTTTTGAGGTAGTGAGATGGAAAATTAAATAACATGTACCATTACAAGTGTGAAATCGAGTAAAGAATGAGGGCGACTTTGTTTATTCTCTTTTTACCTTTTTGAGTATCATGTTTTACACACATTTAGCCGCCATGTATTAGTTGTTCATGTATGAGTTGCTGAGTCGAACTTAGTTCCAAATAACTGTACTTCTCACCTAGTCAGTCACTCACATTCACCAGCCTTTTTTAACTAATGTTTGTAATCACCATTTTAGCTCATTCAAGCGCGCTTGAAGAATGATCTAAACAAAATGATAAGAATTTTTTTTTAAAGTTTAGTTTCATATGCTCATGCTTCTTGCTAATGATCTCCATGTTCTTTTTAAAACTTATTTTCCTGAAGTATATGATCAGTGTAGGCGGGCTTCTACTTATGGAGGGCAATTAGAGATTTACTCATATAGGGTAGCTAGTGAAATTATGATTCATTCAAATCAATAATTGCTCTTTCACTTTGTCTTGCACCAATAATTAAAGGGAAAGGGAAAATATGATAACCCCACACTTTCGTCTTGAACGAATGAACGTTGCTATATTATTAAAAAAACATTTTTTACATCATCATCTTATATCGGTATCCTTTTATTATTATTATTATTATTATTGGGAAAAACAAAGAACAAGAACAGAAAAACAACTACTGTCTAACAAAACAGATTACTAATTGGGGAATGATTCGACGATTGTCCATGTTTGGCAAGCCAATCAGCGCAAGAATTTGGAGTCATGAGGGTCACTCTCATCACAGTGGCCATATATATACAGCAACTTGGCCAATACTAAATGGGAAACAATTTCAGAATCCATTTCTAAGTTATACGATTTGCTGCTACTGAGGAAGTGGACGAACAAATGCAAAATAAGTATAATCATCATGATCAGAACATTGAAATGGAGTTTCCACCACTTGAGTGATGGGCCTCTAAGTTGGGATCAAGCAGAGAGAGTCAACTGTCGCGTCATGCACGAGATTTTTGAGTTATATATGCAAGTGATAATTGATTGAAAATTGTACCAATATTAATTCGTCTAAAGTAGTAAAATAATTGGAAGTTTAAGTGTTAACTCTATAAGAAGTTTTGTTGTATTTAAAGTGATACAAATCCAAAATTTAGAAGAAGTAGAAGAGATAAAGAATTGTAAGGTTAAAATTTGAGGATAAAAGGAAAAGAAAAAAAGAAAAAAATAATAATAATTTAAATGTAAAAAGATGAATTCAAAATATAAATATGTTGTGACCTAACATGTCAAAATTACTTATTTTCTTTATCTAATGATATCCTAGTTTCCACCTATATTTACTAAGACATTCTATTTTTTATTTCCCGTATGAAGAGTTTAACTTATATATTTTTCTCTTTTAATTTTTTTTGCAAAGATAAAAATAATAAATTGCATTAAGATCAAAGATGTATAAATAGGCTAAACAAATATCAATTTATTTCTAGCAATGATTTCATTTAGATGTGATTTTCTAGTTTTTTTAAAAAATAATAATTTTTTAATACATTATCTCCTAAACACTATATGGATAATGAGATCATAATAAACAAATAGACACAGAAAAGAGTAATAGAAATATAATTGTATTAAATAAATAATAAGAAAGAGTTATATTACAAAAGTTGTCCTATCAGGCTCCTAACAATGGGGTTTAGTCTCTCATTGTTATGAGAGACTTTACACTTCGGGGATTGTGAATGGAAGAAAGGATTAGATAACTAAAAGAAGGGAAGGGGAGAATGACTAGAGAAGAAGAATTTTCCTAATTAGAAATGTCGAGGCTTTGGATATATTCAACCCAGAGCTTTGAGAGTCAATGTGTCTTTTCCTTCTGCTTCCTTAAGATAGTTTACTTTCAACGCTGCACATTCTTGGGCTTAGCAGGAATGGTGGTGTAATCATGCGCTTACCGTGTAGTTCGGGTTAAGTGTGACCTTGGACTTTTTCGTGGACCTTCTTTGCGCTGAACGTGAGTTGGCCGCTAAGCGAACAAGTGCATTGGGTCGGTCTTGTGCATTAAGTGAGCTGTCAAAATTTCCAACTTTTCTTCAAGATTTTTTCTTCCAGTTTTTGTATCAATTTTCTTTCAAAGCACTCAAAATTTGTTCCTTTTGACTTTTGCTGATAAAAAATTACAATGATATTAATTTCTTCATTATTTCATTAAAAACAATGTTAAAGTG
This sequence comes from Glycine soja, assembly GCF_004193775.1. Lineage (NCBI taxonomy): Eukaryota > Viridiplantae > Streptophyta > Magnoliopsida > Fabales > Fabaceae > Glycine > Glycine soja. Next base: position 46,103,503 of record NC_041003.1, read on the forward strand.
AAAAAATTCTAATCATTCTTAATCAAAATTAACCATCAATTAAACTCAAAATTTATGATTATCAGCAAACATTATTTAGATCTATAATATTTATATATTAGACTCATTATTTGTATATTCACAATGTTAGGTTGGTTCGAGTATAATTACACTAAATTCGAATATTTTTATTGAAGTTTCACATATTTTAGTGATGTGAATGGCCAAAACAAAATTATTTGAAAGAAATATTTTACCAAGATTATTCATCTATAAAAGTCAGTAAATTTTTTTTGCATTTGTAACATGATAAAACAAATATCTAAATAACAATATTGATAACGTGTTTATAATATTTTGTTATTTTTCTTTGTGATATCATTTATTTAATTTCACATATTTTTTTCTTCTTTTCTCTCTTATAATTATTAAAAATATTGTAAGAACTTATTATATAAAAGTAAATTATTATGAAAATATATTCTTTTTTTTGTGAATATGAAAATATATTCTAATATAGGTACAAACTTGCAATAGTTCCATCCTAGTATTGTTAGTTTATTTTAATCTAGCCTTATATTAGTCAATATTTGAGAGCCGTTTATTAAAGATAATGGCCAAAATGAAGAACATGTAACCTTATATTAGTCAATATTTGAGTTATTTTTTAAATATTAACAAAAATGAGTCCAAAATAATTAATAAGTTTCTTTTTTGTGTGTCTATTTAAAGATTTGAACTTAAAATCTGGTGCAAATTAAATTATTTAAACTCTCATCACTAGCTAGGCTGATTCACGTGGGTTAATGAATAAGATGTTACTTATACATAAATTTACAATAACATGTAATTTTAAAAGCATATTCTTCATTTGAGTCACTTTACAAAAATCATATATTAATAGGATAAAATGTTAATAATTTGTTTTATTTTTTTATAGATTAATATTTTTTTTATTATCTATGATATGATACGCAATTAATACTACCAATGATGAATACTGTTTTCAGTAATAATTACGTGAAATTACAGTAAAACAAATTGCAAAATAAAAAGTATATGCATATTTAAATATTTATTGTAGAATATAAAATTAAAAAAGTTACAAGTGAAAATTAGTTTATACATAAATTAATTTGTAAAAAAAAATCATATTATCATCTTAACTTATTGTGAAGGTCTATATTTACTCATTTTCCATAAAAGTAAATATATTTATTGATTTTTTAAAAATTATATATTTATTGAGCTATTAACAATTTAATACATACTCATTGATTACAAAAATTGGCTACTTGCTGATGTCCCTCTTGCATATTAATTATCCGAAATCCATTTTCGTCTAGTGAAAATCTTTAGTGGAGAGAAGTTATAGGATAGGAATTCAATAAATATTAATTAATGCCTACATGCATTATGAATTTAGTCCACCCACCATTTATCTTCCGATCAATGCTGTCTTCCATTCTTCACTGATTGATTGCCAACTTTAGTGTGAAAGACTACAAAACAAAGCCATTATTCGAACTTGTGAGTTCTATTATCAACAAACTCAATGATTACCAAACATTTCACCTTTTTCCTCCATGTAGTTACAGCCTCTTTATATTGTTGCTTTCATTCTTCAATCAAAAGTTGAGTGCTTTGTCCACTTCTTTTCATGCATATTCTTTAGGACGTACGACAATGTTATATTTACCCATCTAATATTCTTTTATATAATGTACGTCCTTCAAAAAAATTATTCACTTATATACTTCATATACAATCATATCTTCTCCTTTCTAAAATTATAAAATTTACTTAATAATAGAAAAGAAAATGAAAAAATAAAAAAATTGTGAGCTTAAATCTCTTTCACTAATCAAAATTAACAACTAATATTTATCAATAAAAATAAAATTTACCTTTCTTTTTGTGTTTGAATAAGGTACTTGAAGAGGGTATAATTGTCATGAGAGTATTACAAACACCAACCAGCTATTAATCTTCAAAATAATGTAATTATACATAATACGCATGCTGTTTTTGACTTGGAGTTGGATGTCGAAGTTTCTGTTAGTACACCCCTGCTTTGACGACGCATGAAGGAGAATTCAATTCACCCAATGTAAAGGAAGCTTCAACAAAATCTTCTATAGCAAACCATTGTAGTTGTTTGTCCACTACAAATTTAAATGATTAATGGATGTTTTGATCCTATTTTTTAATATTAAAATGTGCAATTTAAATTATATTAAACAATTGTTATTTAATTTCTAACTAGATTCAATCGAGTAGGGCAAACCCTCATCATCTCGTCTATTTTTGGTGACGATGTCCTCCTCTTTGTTAAGACAAAGCCCTCGTACGTAGGCTCATGAAATTTCAGTCTTTCAGAGATCACTGGTCAGAACTCTGATGCAATCATATTTTCGAAGAAGGTAATTCAACCGCAGATGACTTAGCAAACTATGGCTAGCTAATCTTTGTGGACCGTGGCTTCATATATTTTGATTAATTGAGTTATATAATAATTTTTTATGATGCCATTTTGTATTATATTTGAAGCTTTTAAAACCAGTAAAAAATGGCCAAAAACCAATAAAAAAATGTGTATTAAAAAACCAATCGATTGATGGAAGATAAAATTTACAATTTTTTTAAAGATTGAAAATCAACTGTGTCAAATTAATTTGTTAAGATTAAAATTTGTCCAAAAAAATAAAAAGTTGGAAATAAAAATATAATTAAATCTATTATTTAATTTTGTGTATTATTATTATTATTATTTTATAAATATTAATTAATTAACCACAGTTGAATTATTGAACCTTAAACAATATCTTGATGAGTTCTAACGATCAATTTAATTTTTAAAAAAATTAAAAATAACAGTTTTTATTTATTATTTCATAATATTTTAAAATTAATAAATATATTAAAATAAAGTGACGCTTACGTAAAATCAGCAAAAGATTTATCTAGTAAAATAAATAAAACCATTGGCTACGACTTATCTTTAAGTATATGGCCACAAACACGTTATATCACGAGAGTGTAGCATGTTTTTCTTCTTCTTAACTACATTCCTTGATACTGTATATATATGGATGGAGTAGACCCTTGACCTAGAAACAAGACGAAATGACTCGTGCACTTGATGACAAAGTTGAAAATGATTTGAGCAACAGTCAACTAATCAGTATTTCCACCTCACTTTATTTCTTAACTTTATGTACGAAAATATATTTGGTTATAAACTAAAAAACATTTTTTTATTTAAAATGTTTAGAAAATTGTACGGGAAATTTATGTTTGAAAATTTGAAAAGAATTTAAATTTAAATGTTTTTGTAATTTTGAAATGTAAAATAATTCAATTATTTTATAACATATATGTAAATGAAAATAATTTTGTTAATATTTAGAAATTTAAATTCAATATTTTGAATAATTTAAAATATTTTAATTAGATGAATGGTTACAGGTGCTTAATATTATCTTCTACTTGTAAGAACAAATGTATTAATTAATTAAAGAAAAAGTATACTAGTTATAATAAATAATTAAAAGTTAAAAAAGTGAAAAAGTATACTAGTATATATATCATGATTACTACTATTGCATTATTGAAATAGTATATGATACCATATATAAAGAATGCAAATGCAAAGGAACATGCATCAAAGGAAGAACAAAGGAAAAAAGTACCGAGGAAAATGAAAAAGTTAAGCTCTATTGAACAAAGGTACAAAGTCTGCATTGCAAAAGTGACAAAGAGAAAATATAAAAATAAGTAATAAAATTAAATTATCCTTACATATAAATGAAATAACAATAATACATATTATTTAGCAATTGTAAGTCAACCATTGTAAAATAATATTTTAGATAATTTAAACTTTTGTAAATATGTAATCTAACTTCAAACATTTGCCTATAATATATAAATAGTATAATTAAATAAGATTGGTATGATTAAGTATCATACTTTAGATAGATAAAAAAATAGTTTTGATAAAAAATAAAAAAATAAAAAGACATTGAGGGTATCAATAAAAATACTTTCATATTGTTTTGTATATATAGCAAATGTAAACATAATCCTAATGGTTTCTAATCTTGCTATTAATGGATGCAAAAGTTCCAATAAAATTGTCACCTTGTTGATTTTTGCTGCTAATTTGGAGCAATCAATCTAACTGTTTTCTTTCTTTTCACTTTGTCATCTTCTTCCAACTTAATGTCTAAACACCGATTAATTTGGCAACAAAGATGAAACCGTATTATTTGAGATCATTATTGGGTTCTTGCACAGCGGCTTTTCACTGTAGCCATGGGATCATGCAGCAAAATGCAAGCTTATCTTCGGCCTTTGGGGAATCTCCAATGGGCTTCAATTAGCCAGAAATTAATTTGTAGTTTTCGAAAGGTGATCAATGGTTGAAATTTGAAACTGAACCCCGAAAGTGGCAAAGTGCAATTTATTTCCTTGTGGGAGGATATTATTGATTATTAACGGGAGGACTGCACATAGTCGTCTTACGGAAGCATATGACATGGCTTTTGCGTCAGGTTTACCTTTTGGTCGTGAAAATGTGATAATAGGGCTCGTTTTTTAAGTAAAACCAATCATGAATTGTTTTTTCTGCCCTAGTTGTGTGTGTGGTCGTCCTACAATGGGAGAACAAATGGTTCACCTGAACCAGTCAAAAAGTGCAAAATGACAAATTAACCCCCTAAAATAATTGAAAAACTGTGACTGGAAAAACTTTTCCCCCAACCTGTCCATTCCCGTTCCTAGGGCCATCATCATTCATCGCTCCATCCATAACTAATGTTTTATACAGTGATTCATTGCATTGCATGCATTTGATTCATTCACCATGTAAATGCTAAAACCGAATCTGCTAAAGAGAAACCCCCGAATACAACATCTTTTTTTTTTTAACAAAATCAATAATCACAGGGGTAAATATCACCACATAAACGCAACTCAATTATACAATCAACATTCATATTTTTTAACACACACAGTGTAACAAACAACCAATTTCTGTCACACAAAAGGGGGGAGGTGGGACTGCAAACGCAATTGCTATTAAGATAGTGACAAAAAACCGAGTTGAGAGAAGGTTTGCAAGTGAGAGAGAGTAGGTTTAGGGTCAAAACGGACAATGCGTAGTTAAATAAAAAATTAATATAATAATTCAATTATTTGTATAATAAAAAGCAGTATCAAATCTTGTCATCCAACGGCTTTCAAACTTCAAAACACTTTTTATATGTTAGTTCACGGGTGAACCACATATTTGCTCCTTCACCCCTAGAATTTTCCTACATCCTCATTATCGATTACAAATTTAAGATTGTTTACTCTTGAAAAACTGCCTTAATCTCATCCAGATCATTCAGTAGTTTATCTATGAGAAGTAGATTTATTTTTTGAAATTATTTATAGCAAATTGGCTTAAATATATTTTATATTTTTATATTCTTTTTCGTCTTTATAAATTATTATTTTTTATTTTAATTATTATAAAATGTCTTTGCTTATTTTATCCTTAAAGTATTTTAAATAATAAAATAATATTTTAAACAATAAAAAAATTATATCTAAAATGAAAAAAAAAATAATTTAAACCTAATAAATTTTAATGATAGGATTAACAACTAAGTAATAATAAAGTTCTCCTGTGCAACAACTTTGAAAGCCAGAGGTAAAGTTGACTTTCTTCCAGCATAAATAGTCTTTCGTGGAAAAAGCATGAGCACATGCATTCATATATCCACTCCTTAAAACTTTCAGCTTTTCATTGATATCCACTGGCAAATATGATTTCTTTAAGGCTAAGCCTTCTTTTCACGCACTTAACTGCGGTCTGATAATTCATCAGACATATTCCAAGAATGATCGGAAGGTAAATAAATAAACATTCTTTTATTATGAAATCGCCTTGCATATGACTACCAAGAAGATGATGGTGCTTAAAAATTACTCTTTAATTTAAGATTTTCATTTTCCGAATGCAGACTTATATTGTCTACATGGGCGACCACCCTAAGGGCATGGACCCCGCATCCTTACCTTCCCTTCATATGACAATGGCTCAAAAAGTCCTTGGCAGGTTCGATATTATAATTTATATCTATTGTCTAATCATTGTTCATGTTTGAGTTAGTTTAAGCATTGCCAATGCTTCTTGACTGGCAACTTTGTAGTATATAATATTATGGAGTTGTTTGGTTAAGTTTTTTTATAAGTATTTTTAAGAGAAAAAAAATGAGTTATTAAGATTTTTCATAAATTAAAATTGAATTTTCTATTAGTTAATTTATAGAAATTCTCTCATATGATTTGTCTAAGAAATAAAAGAAACAAATTAGTTAATGAAATCTCATTTTATCTCATTTTATATATAAAAGCTTTGGAAATTCTTCACAAACATAGCTTAATCACTGAATAATGTCAATCTCAAGTGCAAAAAGATGCAAAAATGTTATTAATTATTGTAGAAACATAATCCTTTGTTCCTTATGCAACACAAGTATTGTAATTTGTAAGATTGACCGTTCAAATGTGCATTTGTCCAGCGACTTTGAACCAGAAGCTATACTTCACAGTTACAAGAAAAGCTTTAATGGATTTGTCATCAAATTAACAGAACAGGAAGCGGAAAAAATGGCAGGTACTATATATAATCTCCTTTTTTTTACAACAACTATTACTTAAAATATTCGCTCAACGTTCTCGGAAGAAAAAACCACGGTGTTAAATGTTAATACTTTCATATTGTAAGAAATGGACACTGTTGTTTCTGTCTTCCCAAATAGGAAGACTAATCTGCACACAACTAGATCCTGGGACTTCTTAGGCGTTTCGCATCAAATCCAAAGAACAAGTTTAGAGAGTGACATAATTTTGGGAGTAATAGACACGGGAGTTTGGCCAGAGTCTAATAGCTTCAGTGACAAAGGATTAATTTGGTCCTAGCCTCCACCAAGCAAATGGAAGGGATCATGCAAAACTTTACCTGCAACAAGTAATCATGTCTCTTGATATATCTCGGATGATCAGAAAGTGTTAACAATATATTTTCTAAGACACTATTGCTACCACATTATTTATTATTAGTTAAAATTTATTTTAGATAAGAAAATATAAACTTGTCCATAAATATTTATTGACAAAAAAAAAACAGACAAAAAATTGGAGAAATTTTATAAAAGTTATGTCTAAGCTGATTTTAGCTTAAGAAATTAAATTTATTTTATCTTATTTCTTTTCTTTTGTACGTCTTAATAGAGAAATTTATTTAAACAAAATCAAAATGATGGTTTCAATCGGATTATAGAGTAACATTTGATAAGTACTAGTTTGAAATTTATTTATCAACAGATAAAGACTCCCTAAAATTTATGATTTTTAATAAATTTTAATTAATAATATTAAAGAGTATATATGCATTTTGACTAACAACGGATTCATTCTTTATATTAAAGCATGTCACCACTTAATTATGAATTATGCAGCAAAATAATAGGTGCTAAATACTTCAATATCGAAGGTGCCAATTCCAAAGATGATATAATATCTCCTAGAGATGCAGAAGGCCACGGATCACACACTGCATCCACAATTGCTGGAAATTTGGTTAAGTCAGCGAGTCTACTAGGGTTTGCCTCAGGGACAGCCCGTGGAGGATGAGTTCCATCAGCACGTCTTCCTATATACAAAGCATGTTGGATCAAAATAGGTTGTCCTGAGGTTGACGCTCTTGCAGCATTTAATGAAGCAATTGCTGATGGAGTTGATATCATTTCTATTTCAGCTTGACCCACTAACTTAGAGGACATTTTTCAGTATTTCCAAACTTCATATAATATAGGAAGTTTCCATGCAATGAAAAGAGGCATATTAACGTCAAATTCTGCCATGAATTTGGGTCCAGGATTTTACACTACGACGATTTATCCACCGTGGATCCTTTCTGTGGCTGCTAGCACTATCGACAGAAAGTTCATTACCAAGGTGCAAGTGGACAACGGCATGGTTTTTGAGGTACCCTTATTTTAATTTGTAGAGTTGTAGTTCAATTACATCTGAAAGGTTTAATTATCAAAATAGTTGCAATAATTTTTTATAGTTTAAAATATTTCATTTATCCTCTATTGGAACTTTTTTAAAACATTGATGTGTAAAATTCCCTAATGTTTTTATATGTCCAGATCCTTTAAATTAACTACTGTAAAATTGAAATGGTCTAAATTTTTTTTACCATTTTTCAATCTTAGTCTCAGTATTGTTGCGGTTTTAAAGGGACCGGATGTAATGATATTAGGCAATTATAGATGATATGGATTAAAATGAAATATTTTAAACTACAAAACTAAAAGAAAAATTTGTTTAAACTATAGACCATATGGTAATTAAACCTACATGAAATTATAAAGTTTTAATTTTTATGAATGGCTCTGCTTTATATACAGGGGGTTTCAATTAACACTTTTGATCTCAAAAGGAAAATGTTTCCAATGGTTTACGCTGGAGATGTACCCAACACTGCCGATGGATACAACAGTTCCATATCCAGGTATCAGAACATGAATTCATACGTGACTTTTCCTTGTTTATTAATTTTTTTACAAAAAGAAATTTGGATTTGAATTTCATATTTTACTATTCTCAGGCTTTGCTACGATAACTCTGTGGATAAACATTTGGTGAAAGGAAAAATTGTTCTGTGTGGTGGCTTCCAGTCTATTGGACATGTTGAGGTTGTTGGAAGAAGAAGAAGATTTTATTTCATTTGACACACCAAATACAAGAGTATGATCCCCTATTTATACTAAAATAGAGTGACCACTCACATAATTTGCTTATTCAAGAATACTAAATACTCACATAATTGCTTATTCAAGACTTTGTAACTTACAACCTTACAACTTTCATCTTCCACAATTTAAGGCTCATAAAACTTATTATTATTATTATTCTAATTAATATCTAACAGAGGTTTTGTCTGGGGAAGCTGGGATGCTTGTTGGAGGCCCTGCTGCAAAAGATGTGCAAGCAACATTTGCACTAGTGAAAGCCAGAGCTTGGAACAAGCAAAAATTGGCTGCAAAATTGAGGAACTGACAGAGATTCCAGTCTTTAACATGGGCTTGTGTGGGGAGAAAAAGCCCAAATCAAAGAAACTATAAGGGCAGCCATCAAAGAATCTCATGGCAGAAAGAAGGAGAAGAAAGTGTTTGAATGACAGGCTTTCCATGCTAAGGTCAATAGTCCCTAAGATTAGCAAGGTGATTCAAAAGATATATTATGTTTTCTTTTTATTACCTCATTCTTACCTTGTCATTTCCTTTTTATGAATGTCTCAATCAATGGAAATGAAATTGGCTTTCTAAACTAGGTGGTCTTTTCATGATTGATTATTTTTTTCTTACCAACACTTGCATTTGTTGTTTGATTTGTTTTATAACCTTGTTTACACTAACATGACACAACAAACTTTGACAGATGGACAGGACCTCCATTCTTGGAGACACCATTGATTACATGAAAGAGCTTCTAGAAAGGATAGGCAAGTTGCAAGAAGAAGAAATGGAGGAGGGAACAAATCGGATAAACCTCTTGGGCATTTCTAAGGAGCTAAAGCCAAATGAAGTAATGGTAAGAAATTCCCCCAAGGTATGCTTAGTTCTAGTCACTCACTCAAACCCCTAAACTGATCCATAATCATAGGCCAAATTCCTGAACAAATCATAGACCAGGACACAAGGATTAGCATCTGCTGTGCCACAAAGCCAGGATTACTACTGTCCACAGTGAACACCTTAGAAGCATTAGGCCTTGAGATTCACCAGTGTGTTATAAGCAGCTTCAATGATTTTTCAATACAAGCATCTTGCTCAGAGGTTTGTAATTGTAACATATTTTAGTGGCCCCAATATTTGTTTACATTCTTGAAATCAAACATGTTACTTACTTCTTGTAACTTATTGTTTTCACGGTCTTTAGGTAGCAGAGCAGAGAAATTGTATGAGCCAAGAAGAGATAAAGCAAGCACTATTCAGAAATGCAAGTTATGGTGAGGCTTCTGTGCAAAATGTTCCCTAATTTCTGAGAAAGAAGAACATTTAGGGGCAAGTGGTAAGGAGAAACAACAACTCACCAGTGACGACGACGTTGGGGTGATACTCCGGCGAAAGGCGGCGACGGAGCTGAGGCTACGGTTCCACGGCGGCGGCGGGGGAGGTTCTTTGAACCTTTAAAAGGTTCACTTTGCAGCTAAAAGAAAGTGTTCAGCGGCAGCGGGGGAGTTTCTTCGAAAGGGCGCCTCACTTTGCTGACAGCTTAGAAGATTAGGGTAAACAACAAGACAACTTAGAGTTTCGAAAGGTAAGCAACAGGACAACAAGAGAGGGTTAGAGAGACTTCAGCGCGAAAGGGGAAAGAGGAGGAAGCGCGCAATGTGTTAATAAATTTAATTGTAAAAGCACATTCTAAGGCGGTTTTAATAACCGTCTTAGATTTAATATCGTAAAATCCTATTATTATTCAGATAATTACAAAAAAGCCACCGCACATCTTTTTAAGGCGGTTCCCCAATAATTGTCGTAGTCTCTGTGTCATAAAATGTCATTTTTCTAGTAGTGACTACCCGCGGCATTCCTTAAGCCTAAACAGCATTGAACTAATAGTTTCTTACATGACTTCATCTAGGTATCGATATGTTCTTATTTATAATTGTTTAGAGTTTTTATTTTATTAATTGCAAGAGTAAAGTATTTTTTTATTAGTAGCAATTGAATAAATACAAACATGTGTAATATTCACATATTTTATTTAATCAATTAAGTTAAACTTCTTTAATTCAATAGAGTCATGAAATGCACTTTTTCTAAAGGAGAACAAAGAGAAAATATTAAAAATATTTAATTGAGATTGTAAGGAAAGTGAGAGTATCACTCTTTAAATTGTGTATTTTAATTTATAATATAAAAGTATAATTAAATTATTTTTTAATTTATTTTAGAATAGAAATGATGAATAATTTTAACTTTTTAATTAGTTGTAGGCTTTTATTTTTTTAAAAACTTTCTATTTTCAAAAACCCTCTTTTGCAAAATGGTTATTCAAGAATCTCTCTATATTACTATTTTAGCACGTGGAATGCACATGAGAAATGTTACTTTTATATAACTAAAATTCATAATAAATAGATATAAATTGTATTATAATTAAAATACGTAATCAATAAATATTTTTTAACATATAAATTATATTTTAAATTTAGGATAAATAATTTATATTATAATATAAGATTTTTTTAATTGTTGATTTTTGTTTGAAAAACATTATTAAAACTCAATTTTAAAAAAAAGACATGAAAATGCTAAATTGACAAAAATAAAAAGTTTAAGATTTAAGAACATTAAGCATGCTGATAAAGCTTAAAAGAAAACCTGATTTGAGTCTTGAGATGATTGATAAATAAAATTTTGGACTGATTGTTAAATTAAATTAAATTTATCAAGGGAACTAACCTAGTCGATTATATATAAGTCAATTAAATATAAATATTGTAAATTTTTTATATTTGTCTTTGATTTTTACAGATAAAAAATAAATTAAATTTAAAACATATTTGAAATGAAAAAAATAAAAATAAAATGTTCAATTTGTAAAGTTAGAATAAGACAACTAACTCAATGAGAATGATAATAACTCCAAAAAATACTCTTATTTTAGAATAATTCTCAAAAATACATTTATTTATTAACAATATTTAAAACACCATATTTAAATTTATAATATAAAAGTATATTAGTTTATTTGCAAGAACAGTAGTAGCAAGGTGTATCTTTCATAGTGTCTTTTTCCATTGAAAAAAGAAAACTCTTTAAACACTCATAACCAATTGAGACCTATAGAAAAAATAAAGAAAAATATTTATATGATAGATAATGAGACATGATAGGAAGAGAAAAAAAAAACTAAATATTGATGGGGAGTTTTATATTTAAGAGTGTTGAAATATAAGAACTCTTCCCCATTTATCATTCCTTTATCCATTGCCTCTCCCTTTCAACTTTCAAGACTTATCTAGAACAAAAAGAAAATTATTTAAATGTTAATTTATTAACTTCAACCTGTTTCATTATATGCTTCCCAATTGGCAGAAATTCAACAGCCACGATATTTAGGAGTGACGAAGACAATAATTCACTAGCCCTTTACATAGCTTCGTTTTCATCTAGAGGTCCGAATCTAATTACCCCTAACTCTCTCAAGGTAATTCTAAAATGCGTATCAAATTATCATCTTTGATATGATAAAAAAAAAAAATGATCATTGACATTATTTCTTGAAATTCTAGCCCGAACTTGCTGCTCCAGGGACTAACATCAATTGGGCAGAAGAAGTCATTCTCGGTCATAATTGAAGGGAGTATTAATACGGAAATACTCTCTGCTTCTCTGGTGTGGGATGATGGCACTTTTCAAGTTAGAAGCCCCATCGTAGTGTATGGCAAAGTAGATGTTATTACATGGTCTAAGAATACTATGGTTCCAACTAATCTCCGCGTGATACATAATTAAATGTTATTAACTTTTTCTTGTGATTTTTTGTTTACAGGCTAGAGGTGGTGATATTATCCTTTGTTGCAACCTTATTATTCTGTTTTGTAATGTAGCTGAGGCACTTGTGCTTTTAGTTACTTTTTTTTTTTATCTATCAATGAGATTTTGTCGTATAAAAAATAACTTTTTTCTTGTAAATAATTGAAAATCTAAATTATATGAAGATTGGTCAGGTACAAAATGGTGTATGTTGTGACTTACTAAGCTAGACTATTTGGGCCCAAGATCAGTCAGTATGGTGCCCCGCTCCTGCTAGTTTCCTTGTTTCATGCCAGTTGGACCTTTGGCCTTCTTAGTATGAAAAATAAAAGTTTATAATTATAGTATGGGTGAAAGAAAACTTGTATTTATTATATAATTTGTTTGTATATTTTTTTCAAAAGTGATATCGATAAATAAAAAAGAAAAATTTCTAATAAATAAAATGATTGATCTGATAAAACATTAAACTAGTATGGTAAAAAAGTATTATATAGATACTATAACTTTAATTTGATATGAAAGTGTATATAATAAGTTAATTAAAATAACATATAAACTACAAGAGTGATTTATTAACACACTCTTTATCCCAAATTTTTTATGTGTTACAGATACAGTTAATTGAATTATAACTCTATCTCATCCAGTGTATCATTTATAAAGTCTGATTCATTTTTTTCGGTTTACATGATTTAATTTTAAGTATACATACAAATGACTTTACAAGATATGAATAATTAAGTTTTTTTTCGCACCTTAATTTTTATATTGTTTATATTTAAATTATTTTATTTTCTTCTCATTGTATTTTTTGTCTTGAATCATAAATTAAGAGTATTTTTTAACTTACTGAATTAAAGATTAATTTCATTCAATTCATCCAAAAAAAAATTATACACAAACGAAATCAAATACATATTTATTTCATTAATTAATATATTATTTTTTTCTCATGTAAACATGATAAAATTTTATAACAATACGTGAATTCTATTACTATGGATTACTTTCTCAGTATAGCTTGTGTCACATTTATTTTCTTTCTCTTTTTTCTATTTCTATTTCACTTGAAATTTGTCACTTTTTTCCCCTTTTCTCCTTGCTTAAGTCATAGATATCAATTAAGTCACGAGACTTTCCCTCCTAATTTATTTAATGAGTGTCCACGTGTGCTTAATTCATAACAAAATCTAGGTTCTAGTATGATCAATTGATCATAATCTGAAGTCAGCTTCCTGTGCGTGCAATGAGTCAAAATTACATATATAGCAATGGTCGATTACATGTGCTTATCTCATCTCTTTTGCATACCCGATAGATCTGTCTGTTTTGGAATGAGTTTGTTATATTTTTCTCTTCTAATCAAAATTTAGAGACCAAATATACATATATTTAAATCTCAAAAAATTTATAAAAAAAAAGGGCCAATATTCTCCAAATACTAAAGACCTTTCCATTGTCAAACACGTCTTCCAGGGCAGTCTGAACTTTAAAAGGTCCAAATGCCTATTCAGTTTCCGAAATTCCTTCTTCTCACACTACTTCGTCCATCCCATATATATTCCCATTATTGACATGATAGTTAGAAGAACAAGTCAAATTATTTGTGGGCCAAATTAAATTATTGCTATACAAAGCGATATTTCCAGACATCTGGACAACGACCCTGCAAATTGCTAGCAGATTCTCGACATTAAATAGTGGGGTAAAATTAAAAGAAACTACATACTATATATAAAAATATATGTATATAGCGCACAGTTTCGTTAACATTCAGAACCGATTTTAAGTATATCTGAAGTGCTAAGTTTTTTAGGTTGAGAAAACATATTTATTACATTAAAGATATAAAAGTGTAATAAATATTTTTAATGAACTTAATTTTATCACTTTTTTTATACTTAAAACTAATTTTGAAAACTGAAATTAACATTTTTTTTGTTCCATATTCTTTCAATCTGCAAGTTGATGAACTTGACAATCAGAAGCATAAACTTGTTACGTAATCAACGTGTTACGTAATCTGATGCTGATACTATTGGCAATATATAGTTGACATGCACCCGGCTACTATCCCCAAGCCAGCACCATATAGCGTGGGCAAATTAAATATCAACGTTGACACATTGAGGAGAGGACAAAACTATGGATGGTATTTAAATATTCTCCCAAACTTCTACTAGTATTTTTGGTTTGGAGGTACACTCTCCAAAACACTTAAATGTGAAAAGAAAGTATATATACATATGAATTGCCGTTGTACAACACATCTAAATGTTATTATTTCAGATTGTTAAGACATATAGCAGTAACATTAACATCATTAACAGTGTGTTTGTTTCCACGTCAAGGTCGATTTTAGGCGCCAGAAGTCGATCATATGGGTTTAAACTCTGCAAAGATGAATAAATTTGACGAGATTTTATAAATATACACCCGTATTTGATGTGTGTCCAAATACATACGTAAACTTTCATTTATAAAGTTAATTAAATCTTCTTTCAGGGTCTTAGATAAATGAATCTGATCTCATCAGCTCAATTGATTAAATTGTAAAAAAAAGCGTGTGTAATTTTTTTTATGATGCTTCTGTCCATTTTCCTCATTTTCTCTTTATTTCTTTTTCATATAAACTTGTCGGAATACAAGTATGAAATAAAATTTTACATCGGATAAAAATGATAAGTCTAAGGTAAAGTTCTATATCGAATAAAAATGATAAGTGTGACATAAAATTCTATATCGGATAGAAATGACAAATGTAAGTTAAAATTTATCATATAAAAAAAATGAAGATCCATAAATTTAAATCTTAAAGTTTTAGATTAAGGTGTGATATCAAATTCATTTATGTGATTCATCAATGATAATGATTTTATTATGTAAAAAAAACTCACACTTGAATGAGAGATTAATGAAATACAAATGTAAAATAAAATCTTATATCATATAGGAATGGGTACAAGTTTGCAACAAGAATTCAAATAAACCACTTGCGGTGAGTCACGTGCTTGATAGTTCGTATTTGGCAAGTTGATGCATGGACCAAGAATTGGAACAGAAAGAAGGGAGTATATATGAACTTTGATAGTTTGTGGGCGCGCGAATCTCATCGATCAGGGGGAAAAGTTTCTAGAAGATCAATGCCATTGTTAAACCTTTTGCTACCAAGGGAGCTTTGTAATGAGCTAGGATCCATATCTGGAATTTGTTTTATGTGAAAAAGGCACTTGCACATGCACCACGACATTTTGATATTTTGAAGAAGGCTCAAAGGACCAAGTGCCATTTCTAATGAGTACATGCATCAAAATTCTTCTGCTAAGGCTTGCCTCTTTCATACTATAGAGGGTTCAGGTTTTCTGAATGAGGATGTTTTGAGGGTAGGTAGGGGTTGTCAGAAGTAATGTGAAATGAAGATCATGATGATATGAATAAGGCTATATGTTGATTAATTGAAAAGAGAGTATTTTCAATCAAGGAAAGCAACAAAGACGATTGTGTGAGTGAAGAAAGCTCGTAGGTGATTTGTAAATGACATTATCATATGAATGGTGGAGATTTCATGCATACTGAAGGATTGGAGTAGAAGTACAGTAGTATATATATATGTTCTTTTGTTGCACTGAGTTCAGGACTTCAGGTGGAGGTTTGAGTTGAGGGAGACATAATGGCCGTGGATTGAAAATGTTGTTAAAGCAAAAGTTGTTGGTACGTGCCACGTAATAAGGTTTTTAAGGATACCATGCATATAAATTGTTGATCATTCATCAAAGAATATATGGTGCATAAATCAGATTTATATAGAAGGTATTGTTACAAGCTAGAGTTGATAATAGAAATATAAACAATAGATCGACTATACGAGTTTGTTACAATAATTCAAAATTTGCAATCGGATAATGAATTTTAACCACTTGATGACTTGTGAGTCACGTGCCTGTGTTAATAAATCATTCACCACCAACATCAGAAAATAACAACGGAGAAATAATGTTTGAAAGGTCTTTAATTAAGTAAATTATCCAAATATCATACTTTTGGCATAAATAGTTGAGAGACTTTTTGGTTAGTACGTACTTTCTAATTAGTATTTATATATCTGCTTGTCCCCCTAAGAATTTTAATTTTAAGAAGATTAATTGTTAATATCATGACAACTTTTAGATAAGATAACATTAATTTGTGTGTGTTTCGACAAAAAGGTGTCATAGAAATAAAATATTTTCCTACTAATTAAATTTATTAGGATTGTCATCCCCTTCTTTAGAATTGATTATCAATGGATCACTACTAAAAAAAAATTAAAATTAGTAAGGAAATGTAGTGATGGACTACTAACAGTGAGGACCTTTGTGACGAACACAAAATTATGTCACTTTGTACGAATTTAGTGAAGCACTATTTAATAGATAAAGGAAGCAATTTTCATAAGTTGATGTTTTTATCTTTTAATTAACTTATAAATTATGTTTATTATAGTGTATACTTAGCCAAAAAAATTAATTTGGTAAAGTCATTTATTTAGACTCAAATTTAACCTTTTTTTAACATAGACTCAAAGTTAACTTGGCAACCATCTAATAATATATGATACAAGATTATTTAACTTGATTTGTTGACATAATATATTAATTTTAGCATTATACTATATATAAGAAGTATAGAAGGTATATTTTTCTATAGTATATATTTCAAAAATGATTAATTAATATAAATATATAGTATATGATGTTACACAAAATTTTAACTTAAAAAGCCTTAATTATAATTAATGTATAATGGTTAAAAGAAATAATATGAATATTAAAAGTATCGATTTTCACAAGAACTTTATTTTATACTTATGTTGGATAATTTTTAATTTATAACAATAGAAGATGAGATGAGGTATAAAAGATGAGTTTAAAACAATAGGATATAAAATAACTATTAATAGAAGACAAGGGAAATAATAAGAAATTCAATGAGATGAGAATGTTAGGACCTATCATGTCTTATTTGTCTAAGATGTATTAGTTTATATTTTTCTTTACTAATTAGGTGAATTTTCTCGACCCATATCTATTAGAATATTTGCTCGTGATATCTCACGATGATAAATCTATTTTAATTATCTATCTCTCAAATGTCTTTGCAAAGATTCAATAGATAAAATATATGAAGTTCTAATTCTAGATGCATGGGCATAATGGAATCACTCTATGTCTAACAATGATTTTATTAAGATATTTCTTTCTTTTAATTCTATTAAAAATCACCCTCTGTCGAACGACTAATCCCTAAAGCTGATGTATGTAAAACTTTTCTTATATTTCTATTAAGGATTATCCTTTGTTGAGCACCTAACCCCTAAGGATGAATGATACGTGAAATTAAAGTAAGAAAGGATAATAGGAAAGAAAATACCTATTTGCATTGATAGATATGAAACATACAATACATCTTTTGACTTTTTAAATCTGTCAAATCCTAATTAAAAGTTTAACTTCTCATAGTCATAAGGGGTCTTACACTTGAAAATGGGTATAGAAATTGATGAAGGAGAAGAGATGGAAAAAGGGAATAGAAAATAATGGAAGAGAAGAAAGAATTATCTAAGGGAGAGTTCTCAAACTTTAGGTGTGTATTAGAGTACTCTAAATCTCAGTGTGTCTTTTTTCCTTGATTTGACTCCCTTTTTATATGTGTTGGAGTGCACTTGGGTTTGCGTACTCGCACTAAGCATGTGCTGCTCGCTTAGCACGGGTGCTTGTATTCGCACTTAGGGCCAATGCATGTTTTCGCGCTGAACGCGCCTGCGCGCTAAGCGCATCTTGGACTGGGCTTTCCTTTTTCATATTTTTGTTATTTTTAGCATTTTTTTTTACTTTTAATCCCTTCTTTTCATATCTGCAAGCCATGAGTAAGAAAAACATCAATTCTTAATAATTAAGCATAAATAATTGTTAAATAATTATTTTTAAAGTTATTTTCATTATATTTTCATTATAAAAAACAGTTCGTATTTTACAGTTATCACATATAAGACACTAGATTATGTTAAAAATTTCAAGTTTAGTCAAGCCAGTTAAATGAAATAGATCATGATCACTCCAGTGTTGCCCTCATAAAAGTTTTAATTTGAATGTTAGTTTTTTAGTTGTTAAATTTTGTTACTGAAAAGATTCAAATTCTTAATTTCTCTCCTTCTTCCATCTTTCTTCACAATCAAGTCAACATTAATCCCAATTATTATTATTATTATTTCAAAATTGTAAATTCAAATTCCCAATTAGTATAGCTTTTTTTAAAAAAATTAGACGATCAACAATGCAAGATTATAGTTTTTTTTTTTACTCAGCAAAAAAAAGTTTAATGTTTACACACTTGCATATTTCTTTTATATTATATTAATTACATAAAAATAAATTTGAATTAATGTAAAATTGTCAATATAAAATAATTTTATACCATCATCTAATCATAAATTCCTGTTTGAATTATTTTATCATACATGATGAGTTGTAATTAAATGATTATATAAAACACTTTACACGGTCAGCATACAACATTTTTCTAAAAAAAATTATAGATTTTTTTCTTTTAAGAATTTGGATATTTTACTATTTTTTTACTGCTTCCTCGTCCATTTTCATAATAACATTATTTTAAAATTTATTTTCTCTTTTTATAAAACTATTTTTTAATTGTCTCTTACAATAATTGTTTTTTCATCAAAATATCATTAATTCTTTTAATCCATAAATAATAAATGTTATGAATTATCTCTTTTTCTCTCTTATAAGATTGGATAATTGAAAAGTTAAGTTTTAAAAATTAAAACTTCATTATTATTATTTTCACTCCAAGCAGTAATTATTTAAGGGTAATTTTGAATAAATATTACAATTATAAATTAATTTAATGTTAATAATTAAATTAACCATATTTATAAATTAATAATATCTCATAATTAGAGACCGAGTGAGTATTATTTTTGAATTTTAAAATATGGAAGTTGGATGAATTGTTCGAATTGCTTCATTCTACAACGTATAAGTTCATCTATCTCTTTTATTTGCGCAAAAATGAGGAAGAGATCCCGGGAAAGTCACTATTGATCTATTATAAGATCTCTTATATATATATATATAGAAATTATAAGATCTCTTATATATAGATTAAATAAAAACTTGTTGTCACACTTATAATTAATTTATCAGTAAAATATTATTGCTAAGACCTGAAATTAAGAGATATATGTGTTGATTTAATTTAATCCTATGTATTATATATTATATATTATGGAAATATTAGTTTTAGCTATGCACAAGTTGCATGCTTATCATTCGGAAATCTGACCAAATGGAACCGCTCTTTATTGATTAAAGAGTACTTTAAACTTACTTTAGAAGATATTCCGTTCTATTTTATCAGTCTCTTATATATAGTTTAAGTTTCCTTAAAATATTAACAAGATATTAGTTACTTTTTTATTTAATTCACTCTTGATAAGTAATAGATGAAGATGACTAACTAATTAATTAATTAATCAATTAATAATAATTATCTATAACTATTAATAAATATAATTGCCCATTTTGGTGGACATATTTTTTATTTATAAATTATTTATTAATATATAAAATTGTTTTTATTTCTTTCATCAACCTTCAAAATAAGATTGTTATCACTACTTTTTTCAACTAATTTTTTATATTTTATTTTAAAAAATACATATAGAGGCACTAAGGGTCTCTCTTTCAACTAGTAATAATAATAGTAACAACAATCATATTTGAGTATTTAATTGTAATGAAAGTAATGTAATAAAATAAACTTTATTTTATTTATAATCAAAATCACTTAATGATTTTTTATTATTAAGAGACAACAACAGAGTTGATTTGAATTTAAGAATGTGTAAATTATTCGAACTCTCCACTTATAACTTAATGATTTTCTTAACTACTAATCCCCTGCACAACAATGTTTTTTTTTAAAGACCTATACAAGAATTTTAAAATAATAAATAATGGAGGGAGTATCTGGTTCAATATTATTCCGGCATGCATTTCTTTATCATGTTTTTTATCCAAAAGGAATCTGGGAGAACGAAGGGAATTTTTTTAGTTCCGTATGTTCTCCAAAATAAAATTCTTTCACATCCTTTTCCACATACATCTTCCTCCATCTACTTTTATCCCTTTTTATATACCACCATTCCCATATGACCATTTGCAAAACAATATTAGAAATATTACATTAAAATGGAATCTAGTTAACGATAACATATCCATCTAATAACTTTTTCTGATATTATATCATCTAATCATTATTAAGGACATAAGTTTGCCCCGGTCATATTAGCTTTATTGATTCATTCATTTCCGTGAAATATTAGCTTTATTGATTCATTCATTTCCGTGAAAGGACAGTCTTGTATATATATATAGACACACACCAAGAGGGATCCATTTCTCTCCAAGTGTAACTCTTTACTTCTCATTCTTATTATTTATTTTTAAAAAATCTAATGATTATAATAAGTAATTAATCTTAATTATTAAATTTAAAAAAATAAAAAATAAATAAAAAATAAAAAAATTAAAAGAGTTACTCTTAAAATAACTGAATTCATTATATATATATATATATATATATATATATTAACTCTGAATTATATAATCAAATATAGACCATTAAGATTTAATGTTATGTAATCACTTAAAAAATTATGTAATTTTTTTTACATTGAATCTTAATCATTCATGTATAATTATACGATTTAAATTTAATTCTATCACTCTTGTATAAAATATTTATTCTCATAAGATATGTTTTATATATATATATATATATATATATATATATATATATATATATATATATAAATCTTAAATTAAAATGAAAAGTCAAAATTAAAATATTATAAATTTAAATTTAAATTTTATTTAACAATATATATGTCAAGATTTATCCTTTCTAGGATAGTTGACACTTTAAAGCAGACTAAACTAATGAGAAAAGCAATACAATCCAATCTTGTACCCCCTCCCCCATGAGCATGAACTTGACTAGCGGAGTAAATAAGTTGAATTATTTGTGAACTACTCAAGTTTAACTTGATAAATACTCAATCAAGTTTATTTATTTAATTAAGTAAATAAATTTGAGCTTAAGATTAAGCTCAATTATTTAATTTAGTCAAGCGTAAGTTTTACATAGTTGATATTAAGAACTCGTGAATAATTTATTTATTTAAATTGATTATGAGAATTTACTAGTTTTTGGTATTTATATATTATATTATGGATATATTTTTTAATCTCATATATTTGAATTTAGTCACTGAAATACTAAAATATAATTGCATATATTTTTTAATCTCACATACCACATCCATATTTGAATTTATAGATTATCATAGTATTAAAATGATTACTAAAAACTAACTTGATAAAGAAAAAACATAAAAAAAACAATTAAGTTATGAATGAGATAAACAAGCGAAACTCAAATTTTATTTTATTTCAACAAGCCAACTTCAACGGTCAAGTGAGTTGACCAACTTGGCTAAACTCATTTATAACCTTAAACTTAACCGTTAGACGATCATAAGACATATTTTTTTTCTTTTCATATATGACACATATCTTTTCTGTTTGACAAGTTATCAACTGTAACATAACTCTCTCTCTTTATATACTACACTTTACATCTCTTACAAAAAAAAAAAGTTATTGTAAACATTAAATAAGGAACAATATTATGTGTAATTTAAAAACAACACTAGAGATGTAAATATAATTTGGCCAATAACTTGTGAAGGTGACTATCTAAGGGTGAATGCGTGACGTGATAAAGTAAAACATTTTTTTTTGCCACAAGAAGTGTCACCCTGATACATGATACAAACACGGAGCCATGCACGATGCAACCAAAGCTTGGAGATGGTGACCCTGCATGTACATATTAGCAATAAACTATTGGTCTAAAACTTATCCAGCATATATTACAAAATAAGGTCCCTACCCATAAGTAACCCTTCCAACATCCCAGCGCAAAAAAAGATAATTCCCCCCACTTTAAAGGTGTGGGATTACTTGCTGCAAGCATTCTGCAGGGTCCAATCGCCCAACATAGAGTAAAACAATTACTTGCTGATATAAGTAAGCATCGGATAATTAACTTTAAAGCTGGGATTTTTTTTTTTTTTTACATTAAAATGTACTTTTATTAAGGGTACCATAATGTACTTAATTTAAAGAAGTAAGTACAATTCGTTTGGTAAATCATAACCCCCCTCCCACCACACACACACACACACACTTTTTAAGTAGGATCCTGGATATCATGTTGAAAATGCGAATATGCGTTTGATTTCCCACATCAAGCAAGCAAAAACTTCTATTAAAAAATTTAGAAAATATTGAGGTCGTCTAGAAAATTTGGAAACAACCAAAGAACCTCCATTCTCCCTGCCCGTCCCTAAATTACAGTGGTATGGAATAAGATCCTATTATACGATCGGCCATACTTTAGGAAAACATATAAATAAAAAATTTACTTTGAAAAATAACTAGTTGATTATTAAATCATGTTTACTCGTCTGATAAAAAAAATCATGTTTACTCAAAAGTGAACATCTCTCACCGAATTTTTTATAAGACAAACAGACATATTATTATTTATAATTTTTTATTTTGTAAATATCAAATAAATAATTATTTTCTAACTTTATATTCATATTTTATTTCTAATTACTGTTTTCCTGACATAATTACTTTCAATTTTTTACAATAAACATATTTTTTTATTGTTTTACATTCATTTCATTTATCTACACTTTAAATCAGTATCTTTAATACTTTTTTCAAATTTATTTATTTCCTTTTTTCTTATTTATATTAATTTAACTGTATATAAGACGTTAAAAATAAAAGTATTAAAAAAGAAAATATGTATTATATAATAACTATAAAGATCATTCAATATTTATAAGTTAAATCAATTAATAAAATATATTAATATTTTTTATATAATTCATCACTCTTTTTTAATAATTAAAATATTTAATAAAACGCATTTTTATGATCATTTAGTGAAATATGTTTAATTATATATAATACTCTTTAACGTCAGCCTCGAAAAAAAAATCATTAATATAAAAATATCATATCTTAGCCCTTTTGAAGGTCAAAACTTTAGGATGGAATGGAAAGAATTGGTTCTAATTAAGGATGTCTATAAGGTCCATCCACTTAGAATCCGACATCAAACCCCCATGTGTAAGGAAGCGACCTCGAGATTTTTTTTTAAAAAAAATGTTAGGGTTCATTTGATAATTGTAGTTTAAAATTGTAATTTTCATTCTGTTAGAATTGAAATTAATTTAAAATCATAATTCTTGTTTGGCTTACATAAAAAATAGAGCAAAAATTATAATTATAAGTTGAATTATAATATTGTCCTGATAGGCCTAATTAAGGATGTTTAAGGGTGAGGTTACATTGGGTTTGAAAAAAAAAATGATGAATAGATGATGGCTCAAGGGACAACAATAATATTAATAATAGTAATGGTGGTAATAAGTGATGGTGATAATAATATTAATAATCATGATAATAGTCATAATTTAATTTGTTGTTGAGCTATTTTTCTTGGAATGTTATCATTATCATGACTATTAGTGATAACAATGAATAGGGTATATAGTATCGTTTTGATGCACGCATTTGGAAAAGAAATTAGTTGTATTTAATCTCTCATACACTCTCACATGAATAATACTTTTAAATTTTATCTTAGTTTGTGATAAGTAACTGTATACATATACTTACACTCTAGTCACACTTTACTCATAGAAAATCATTAAATCAATAGAAATGTTAAGGTTTAAATTAAAACGTGTTTTTAATTTTTAATAAGTTAGTGAATTTTGTTTTTAATTTCTAATAATAAAAAAATTATTTACATTGAGTCTTTAATAAAATAATTTTTTTATTTTTAATCCTTGTTATTTTATTTCAATCATTCTAGAATATATTTTTTTATTCTTAAAATATATTTCAAAAGGATTAATACAAATGAACAAAATATTATAAGGACTAAAATAAATAAATAAATATATTAGAATGATTAAAACAAAATAAGAAAAATTAAAAATAAAACAAACTTATTTTATTAGAGTTTTAACCTAAAAAATAATTAAATATTTAAAATAAAATTCATTAATTTATTATTTTAAGATAAAAACACATTTAAGTCAAATACTAATTAAAAATATTATAATTGAATCGAAAGTTCATTCTCAAATCATTCAAAGTTCACATCACAATAAAAAGTTAGTTCCATCAAGATAGGCAACAACGATGAGAAGTTGAGTACAGTACTAGTGCGAGGAGAAGTGTTGTATTTTCACGACATGGCAACACTCTCGATTGAAGACATTGTAACATTAAACGAGAACAAGAACAACGACCGATGAATTTCCTACAATTAGAGCAAGGAATGAGAAGTTCACAGCGTGCAACGGGATAGAAGAAGAGGAATGATACTTCAACATCGCTTTATTTTATTCTTCCCTCCAACAACACACCTCTCTTTTTTCTATTTTTTTTCTATGAGATCATAAACTTTAAGAAATTATAAAGTTAATTTGATGAATGAAGGGAAAAGAAAAAAAAAAAGATCGTGACCTCGTGGGTCTAAATATCTTTCAATAAAAATTAACAATTAATATTTATTTATAAAAAAACTTCATAAACTTTATAATACATATATTTTTTTTTCTCACCGGATGTCTAATAGCATTGTGGGTTTTCATTGTTTTTTTTTTTCATAAAAGAATAGTGGGTGGGTGGCACATTGACTTTAGTGCCAATGTTAGTTTGCAAAGGGAGTAAACGACTTAGGTTCAAGACTATATTTCAATAATTAAATTAATATATATATATATATATATATATATATATATATATATATATATATACACTCGCGGGCGAGAGATTTTATGCTTGTGTATATGTAATATATTTTAATTAAATAATTATATATATATCGTTTATTCATAAAAAATCATTTTTAATTCTTGATCGAAAGAGTACTTATTGTATAGTTATTTGTTAACATTCTCCGGTGTAAAGAATTCATGGAGCAAAGGGGTGGGAATTAAATGAAATAAATTAATTAGATTATATTCTCACTTTTCTCTTATTTCCTTATCTTGTTTTCCTTTTATCTTTTTCTTCTTTTCTTCTCACGTGACTTGTCACATATCATTTTTCCTCTCTCTCCTTGATCATGTGTAGTTAGTTAATCAGCACTCAATGGAATGAGAACATACATTTTTGGGCTTATAAATAGCCCTCACCCCGTGTCCTTCCTATGCATCTGCCAACTTCACTTGCTCTCCTCTCCTCTTTATCCTTTGGTTTTCCCCTTATTATCTGTTTTCCCTTCAGATTCTATCCAAATCTCTCCAAAATCTAAGTTTGTTGATATATTATAAACCCATCACCATCTATCCATACACACATGGCTAACAACAAAAAGCAAGCAGGAGGTTCTTCTTCATCAACCATGAAGTTTGACCATCTTTTTGGCCCCAAGGACTCCTCCTCCACTACATCTTCCTCCACCGGCCTCTTTGGCTCCATCTTTCCACCTCCGCCTTCTGTATGCATCACCTTCTCAATTTTTTTTTTTTATCTATTCTTAGTCATCACTTAATTATTTCTGTTTAACTTATATATGCATGGGTACTCAATTTTATTCTAGCCAACATATTTTTTAAATATTTTGTTCTCTGACTTCACTTCTGCGTACGCAGCATATATATATCTTTTTTAAGTAGCATGTAGCTGCTGAGGTCATTATGGTAAAACTCATCGGAATTTTTAGTAGTTATAGTAACTACAGGGTTTGTCGTTTAAAGCTGTTCTTTTGCCTTGGAGTGTCATGAATCTGTTTGAATCATTTCGGTCTTAATTTGCTCTGAGTAATTTTTTGAATATGGTTGCACATTCCGGACACTCTTGATCAAAGTAAAATGCTTTGATGATAAATATAGATCAAGTCATCCAGTAAGTGAGACTTAAAATAAATTTTAATAAAAAAAATTATTAAATAAGAGAATTATATATTAGATTTTTTAACAAAATTTAAAATTATTTTATTAACGTATGTGACTTTTTATATTAATCTATAAAAATTAATAAAATACATTTTTTATTGATAAATTTAAAACTATTGTTTTACTTAGGTCGACGATATATATATAGTGAGAGAGTGAGTATATACTTGTTCGTGAATTATAATTGCCATAATCAGTCAAATATACTCAACTTGTTACTTTTTCTTAACTTGTAAGGTTGGGGGTAGAGAATCAAGAATGCAAGAAGTGGGAGCACCAGGTTCCTTCAAAACTTCTTCCTAGCTGTATTCTTCTATTTAATATTAATTATTTTGACTTGATATATTGCATTTGCATGATATATACCATTATACCACTAGCACTACGTACCTTTTTCAATTCATCACATCTCAAATCTTGTCTACGTACTGGGAGCATATAATGGTTTTAAACCTCTTTGAATGTCTGGTTTTATTTAGTAAATTGGCTCAGTTTGGATTTGCTTTAGGAACTCAGACCAATAAAAGTGAAAGCAGCAGTCGCATCAGTAACAAGAATACTAGTACCAATTATCAGAATGAGACTGTGGAGCCTAGCTACTTCAGCTCTTCTATCTACTATGGTGGTCAAGAAAATTATTCCCCAAGAAGCAGGACCACTCAACCCCACCATGTTGTTAGTGCTATGACTCTCATCCATTATTTCTGTGGCCCTTGTTTCACATGAGGACACTATATGTTATAAAAGTGATACTTCATCAAATTGGCTAATGTTATTGTTTTTACTTATATTGCCCAAATATCTGTCATTTTTTTGGAAAATGACTTCATGACATTATATGTATGTCGTCGCAGTTCACTCATATAAATCCTATATATATAATTAATAGTATTATATTTTAGGTGTAAATATGTTTTATTTTCCTCTCAATATTACCAATTTTCTCACTATTATAAAAGTGGGTATAGTATAGACATAGATACAAACTTCATCTATAGTCTTTTTTATTTATTTATTTTGTCTGTTAAGTGGTGTTTTCAATTGCTCTTACTTAACAAATTATCATTTCGTCCCCCATAAAAAGTTGTGATATTATAGAGAGATCAAATAAAAATATTGCTGTTTAAGTCATAAAAATAAGAACGTTAATTATAAAACAAATAAATTGCATAAAAGAATACAAAGATTAAATTACAACTTTTTATGAATAAAGGGTCAAACGATAAATTTATGATATTTAAAAAGAAAAAAATATATATTTAACTCAACATTAATTTTAATCAAAAACTTATACATGAAAATTCAAAATAAAATCAAAATACCTTCTCCCGATTGATTAATTATCCGGAAAATTTTGCTATAAATTAATTTCCTGTATAATTTTTTGTTTAAAATATTTATATCTTTGCAGCATGAAATATGAATACATATGTAAAATGGACAAGTAATTAGAATATCATGCAACGAGGTTGATTTCATAATCATGAGAAATATTATTTAAGAAAAAAAACAGAGACCACAAGAAGATAATTTGCTATTGGACTGTATAATGATATCGAAGCTGGCTAATATATACTTTAATTAAGTAATTTATATTGTTGACCTTTGCAGTTCAAGAAAGATAAGGATGATGGTGATTCCAATAGTAACGACTCAAACAGCGCTGCAAGAGGGAACTGGTGGCAAGGTAGGAGCAGGATATATAGTCTTGGAACAGTAGCTAAAGGAATTAAAAATGTTATCTAAGAAGATATTATAAGTCAAACAACTACAATTTACTAACTTTAGTGCACCTCTATTATTTTTGGTTTCTGCAGGTTCCCTTTATTATTAACATCGCACTACGTAAAAAATAAAAACAGCATCCTGCAGACCAGGTATCTTTCCCTCCCTCTCTATCTTCTTTGGCTTGCCTAGATACATAAAACTCAATAGATTAACACGAATAATTAACTCGATGCTCATTTCACAAAAAAAGTAACAAGAATTTTAAATTAAATTGATTGAGGTATTGGAAATAAAATAGTGAAATTGGAACTGTCATAACAATTGGCTAGAAGAATACGTTTTAAAGTTAGAGTGGTATTAGCAATAGATTCTTTTATTATGGATTGAAATTATTTAAACATTATAATTTTTTGTAAAATTCACTTACACGCATAATTTTTTTTAATTTTTAATAAATTATAACTAATAAAAAAAACATGCATTATAAAGTGTATTATTACCACTCCTCTTCATTTTGTTATGCTCATTGCTCACACCATGCTTACAAAAATTTATTACATAGTTAAAGACCAACATGTCCATGGTTGAGGCCAATCTCTATGGACATTAATTGATTCATTTATTAACGTAACCGAGTTCATATTGATGTAGGATGAAGATCGACCACTGGCGGTGTAGTCTATACCCTAATTAACTATATGGAAATAAGTCATGGGTAGGGCATATATCCTACAAAGTTTAGTACTCTTTTGTCCACATATTGGGTCCTTTTTTGTCCCAGATATCTGGCTAAGTACTCCACAGCAGTCAAATCGCGACAGCAGCTTGGGGCCAAAATTAATTACTACCATTTGCTTTGTATTAATTTTATTTTATATTTGTAACCTTGTAGGCTTTTGCTTTATTATAATATGATGTGATCCCGTTCTATGACTAGTAATAATATGGCCTTGTGCTTTCTTTTGAGCATACACATGGGTGCATGTTGTTTTTGTGTTGATATCCATTAATTCAGTGATTAAATTGTGGCAAAGACTGCCAGAATCACAAGAAAAATGAAAAGAAAAGGAACTTAACATTGTATCATTATTTACTACTTGGCAAAGGCGATGAGAGAAAGTGCTCTGGCGTGAAGCCCAAGGGGACATATGGGAGCCCATTCAAAGCGTATCGTTCTTAATTTAAAGCCCAATTAAAGCATTTGTGTAAACAGCTCTTAATATAAAAAGTTATAAGTCAAACGCCGTTGCCGGGGATCGAACCCGGGTCGTCCGCGTGACAGGCGGAAATACTTACCACTATACTACAACGACAGCTGATATTAACTTTAGTTTGGTTAGAATTCTATTTCATATTGGACTTGAGTGTATGGCAGTATGACCTCCTCTGCGGGAATTTCAACAAAATCACTGTTAGTTGAACAATTCTAGAATAAATTACATTTGTTATTAATGTTTAAAATGCTTATGTTTTGTTTTTTTTTAAAAAAAAAGGGAAAAGGCTTGTTCAACATCAAATTGAATTTTACTTACGTGTGCTAATGTTTTGTTGTCTCGATTTTGACATATATTTTAAAGATATTTATCTACCGGAAAAAAAGGTAAAAATAATTATATAGCATTTTTTTACAGGAATAATATAGCATAATTTATATTTATGTCAATATTTTTATACTCAAATAAATATAATAGGATACCTTAGAAAATTATACTTTTCTTTTGCATGGAATGAAAATATTATCATATTGGATTCTTTTTAATATAATTTAACTTATTAAAAGTAGTTTTTTTTTTCTCTTTGCACAGCTCTAAATGTAATTAATAACTTGTTTTAAATACTTATTTTTACTTTATAAATTTAAAAATAGTATTCTAACTACATTAGATCATTAAGAACAACACCATCTTGAAGGAATACACAAAACCATGTCCTCTAACTACATTAGATCATTGATCATACAATACAATCTTCTAATTAATACAATTGGTCCTGAACTGATCCGTGTCAGATTTCACTTAAGACTGTAAATAATAACCCCAACAACTACACATTTCCATTATCAACTAACAACAGAACTTTTTAGGACTCAACCATAGAAGATACTAGTAAATGATACAAAGAAATGCTGATAAAAAAAAAACAGATACAAAGAAATGGCTGCTTTACTATACACAACCTCACCACCAGTCATTTTGTCTTGCCATGCATGGCATGTGATTTCTTTTGACGTTCTGGTTGTTCTTCCTTATTGTTGCTTGTGTTTGAACCATTCACCACAGTTGAATTGCTTAAAATCTTTGTTTCTTTAGATTCTGCCCCTAGATAATTTGACAATACTCTTCTCACCCCGAAGCCACGACGTTGAGGTTTGATATTATTATTGTTGTTGTGGTTGTTGCCAAGGAAAGGGGATCTCTCTCCCCTTGCAGGACTAATTAGTGGTGGTGCAGGTGAAAAGCTTCTTGGTGTGCCAATTGCTTTATGAGGAGTGCCTGAGACAGACACTGTCATTGGAACCAGAGGAAACCTATCTGAATGTTTTGTTAAGTCATCCACATATAGCAAATCTTCTATGCGAGCCACGATGTTAAATGCCATGCTCTCCAACACTCTTGAATAGCTCTCTAGTATGGATTTTCCAATATCCTGAATGTTTGAAATGAAATGTGTTAATGTTAAAGGCTTTGAGAGAAAATATTGCAAATTGGATGAAAATAAGGTAACAGAAGCATGGAATGGAACCTTGTTGCACTGGATCTTGCTGGTATCCAAGGTAGTTTGAGTGAGACCTGGGAATCTTTGCTTCAATGAAAGTAGAACATTTTCAGCTCTTTCTGCTAGTAGTTCTCTCTTATCTCCATCAGCCATGAAGTCCTTGACAATTTCCCAGGATGACTTTGTAGATGAACGATTAGGATTAGCTGGGGGTTTAGAGTGAGCTCTTCTACGCCACACGTATATCGAGGCTTCCACACAGTTTGCAATCTCTAGTGCAACATGCTCAGAGGAGAGGTCTAGGCAATCAAGCAGGCACTCTGGAGAGAATTTCTCTGATGTGATGTAATGGTAAATAAAATCCCCCAAGCAAGTCCTTCCATTCTGAAAGTTTAACCATGAATCAACTATGTTGGAAGAACTCTTTGTGCAAACCAAATTAAAATTTCACCGCAATGTCATATAAGTCAACAGAGAAATTAAACCAGATTTTACCATTGCAGATAGTATACATATATTTTAGAAGAAAGACGTGTGTTAGCTCCTTTGAGTTCATGATGCAGCAAAGTTAATACATGATACACCTGCTACGAATGTTCCCCCTTGGTAAACTTACTGTGGAATTTAATTAAATACACTGGCAGTGTAAAAGTTCTTTACATTGTCATTCTATCATAGATTACCTTTTATGATATGATTATTAATTTTTGTAAAAACTACTTTAATTATGTGTAAAATGACATCTAGTTAGTGGACAGTGTAAAAGTCTTGACACTAACAGTGTATGAAATTAAACCTCACTTGCAGGGTCTGTAATCAATCTCATATTATGCTTTCTTTGAACGTTTGTCTTAATAATACAATGACATTAACTTCTATTTATGTGCAAAATCATACCTTAGGAAGGGTTTCCAAGTATGACTCGGGAACTTCCATTTCAGCTAAAGCACCGTTGTTGATAGCCATAGAAGCTTTTAGTATTTGGCTTGCACATTCTCTTGTGTGATTCAACTGCTTTCTTGAGTTCTCACTGAGGCCAGAAGGGGGGACACGAGGAACTGGGAGCCACCATTTATCCTCTTGCCGTTGAATTCTTTTGCAAAATGAAGCTGATCCATCTGCATCTTGGGCTACAATCCCTTGGTCAACATACCAAAACTCCATATCCTTGCAACCATCTAAAATTTCCTGTGATAAACGCAATTTTACATGAAAGTATCAGAGCAGTTTCTCTACCAATTACTATTCTATTAGCATACCATGAAACATTAAAATCCAACACTCACAAGAAGCATATTGTCAAGTTTGTGCAGAGCTGGAAGATTCATGAAAAGATCTGACCTTGGCCTGCAAGTCATTACCTGCAGAATACACATGGTTACAAACATCACAACTGTAACTGCTGTGTTAATTAAAATCAAAGTAGAGAGCTCTTTATTGAGAAGAAAATTGAAGTAACAAATGAGTACTCAATCCAATTATACCTCAAGCTTACTTCCATCTGGAAATGTTTGCCAAGAAGGAATTAACTCAACAATGTGATCACTAACACTAAGAAGCCATTCCATCTCTCTCCGCCACATTTCTTTCTTTTCACAAGGTATAGGTTCTAGTCTCCACAATTGCCCAAACACAGTTGCTACATGTTGCATGAAATTCAAATTAGAAACATTATTATAAAAACATTAAAATTCACACCATAATAGGAAAATTTTAAAAATTTGCCAATCCAGAAAAAGGTACCACTTTCTCAAAACATATGTTACAAAGAAAGCATACCACAGAGATTAGTGATAGCATTAGAGATGGCCAAAGCACTGCACACTCCTTTCCCAGATCCTGACATATCTTCCCCAAGCAGTAATTTTGCAAACCTTTCCTTCATTGCATCAATTCCTGATCCATCATTATTTCCCAGTAGTTAGACAACAACCAAATAAATACTAATAACTAAACCCACTACCACTATAGTTTTAATGTATTGAGAAAAATAAACACTAAAACAGGTGAGACTCTGTCTGAACAGACTATCGGTCTTTTTCCAAGCTTCATAAAAGCATCAAAATTCAAAACTTGTCAAAAATGTTGTATTC
This sequence comes from Glycine soja, assembly GCF_004193775.1. Lineage (NCBI taxonomy): Eukaryota > Viridiplantae > Streptophyta > Magnoliopsida > Fabales > Fabaceae > Glycine > Glycine soja. Next base: position 46,136,751 of record NC_041003.1, read on the forward strand.
CAAATTCTCTAGTCCTAACTTACCTGACATTTTGGAACTGACAGTGGTAAATTTTGAATCTTCCAAGTGAGAAACAGGTTCATTTTCTTTTTCATCTGATTTGCGGCATTTGGAGAGTGTAGCCTTCCGAATAGGCCAGCCAAGAGAAGGAGAAGAACATTCGTGAGTTGAATCACTAGAAGAAGAAGGAACCCCATCTTTTTTCTTTTGAAAATTTTCACCCTTGTTGCATAAAGCATCCATCTTGCGCAACTTTTTCCCTCAGAAGCAAAAGCTTTGCTTTTTGAACAAAAAAAAAAAAATCACCCCAATAATGGCTCACTCTCCTCCAACATGTCCCAAAATAGCAACAGTTACAGTATTTGCAGTAACAGTGAATGAGTTTGAAAAACACAAGGAACTTGGGAGGTGGGTTTTATAGATTATCGTGTATGAAGGGACCGTTGAGGTTGCTGTGGGCACAGCATCCTGGAAAAGACGAGGGAATGAAGAAGAACATTATGGCTTTTTGGGAAAAGGTTTGTTTGTGAGACTGAACAGTTGTTGTTGTTTTTTGCTCTCACTCTCTCTCTCTCTGTGTTTTCCAAATTTGAAGTGTGGAATGCCACATGACATACCAACGTCTCTCTGGCTTTCGCTCTCAGAGTAACTCAAATTTCTGGTTACGTTCAAAATAATAATAAACAATTTAAATCTGGTAGCTGTGTCTGTAAGAGACAAGCCAAATAGCCAATATTATTTCTTTGACTTTTTCTTTTATCGTTAGCTCATAATTAATTTGACATTTTCTTCTACTCACATTACACATTACATATATTAAAAAAACTAATTAAATTACAATTTTAATCTCCTTTACGATTTTAATTCTCCAACTTTTTGTAATTTTAGTATACAGATTTTTAAAAATAATATTTTTTCTCTAACCCTCAATTTGTCATATATTTTATTTGGATTAAATTATATTTTTTATCTTTATTTAATTCCTAATAATAATCTACAATTTTGATCTCTCAAATTTTTTTTCCGGATTTTAATCGTCAAATTTTAGAAAATTTACATTTCGGTCCAATTCTTAATGTTAGATGTTTATTTATTTATCTTTTACATTTAAGTTAATTAGATTATTTTAATCATTAAAAAATAATTTTTATCTCATTGCAGTTCTAACACATCATCAGCTAATCTTTAAATTAAATGATCAACATATGAAAATTTGAAAATTAGCCTAAAATTATGAATTTTTTAAAATTGAAGAAATAAAATCATGAGGAAAAAATAAGAGAATTAAAATCAGATAAAAAAATAAAAGAAGTTCAAAAATAATTCAATTGAATCTTAGACCTAATATATGAGTATCATATTAGTTATTTTCATGCAATTTATAATTATATTTTACAAAAGGTTGGTTATTTTAAAATGGCTTGCTTTTTATTAAAAAATTATTTGTTATTTTTATTTTTTTTCTATTTTAGTTTCAAATTTGAATGGGTAATACATATTTTATTTATAATTTTAAATTTTTCTTTTTAATCAATTTTTTAGATTTTATTAATTAAACAACTAATTGTGTATATCTCTTATAATTTATTAAAAAAATTCTAAAATATTTTTGAATTCTATCGGCATTTAAAACAACTGTAGTGCACTTTAATTACAATTTAAAATCAGACAAATTAATATCTAATTACATGCTAATACACATAAGAACACTTTAACAAACAAAACTGAGTACCTTGATTTGATGCATAGAAACGGTACATCTACATTGGCATGATTTCGCATGCTTTGCACGAGTAGTTGTGGATGGTGTTGAAACTAGAAAGATATATTAATAAAATTCAAGTACAAATTTTGCCATAAAATGGCATATCATCATTAATTGAAAGGAAGAATAGAAAATTCATGTGTAATGAATGAAACAGTTGAATTAGGTATCTATTTGAATAGAAATTGAAATAGAATTGTAAGTTGATACTTGATAGTGTACTTGATTTAAATTTAAATTTAAATATAATACGTTTGTAATTCCACTCTAAAGTGAGTGAAACTGATTAGTGGCAAGCATAAAGGTCCTAACCCACCCAGAACTACCACATGTCGTAGGCTCGTAGCTCAATTTTTGTCCAATAAATATTCAAGTAGAATGTTTCTTGAAATAATTTTTCGGTAAAATAAAATCCATCTTAATTATATTTTCGCCTCAAGAAAATATACATAGGATAGTTTTAAATAGATGGGAGAGAGGATACAGTATAGTACAGAATTGCTGTGGATTATGTCTGATGCATTTGCTTTGTAAAGGAGTTTCTCATAAAGCAAGGTTCAATTTACTCAACAAAGCACCAATTAAATTCAATTTCGTAATTGAATAAAAAAAAACATGTGATTAAACTCTGTCTTCGCGCATGAAAAGAAAAACATATCATTTAAACTCCCTAGCCTTTCACAAAACAACTTTTCTAATTGTAAAAAAAAAAAAATATTAAACCTCTATTCTATTTCCAAAATTTTATCAACAATTATTGTATAAGAACCCTAACACACGTTCTATTTTTAAAATAAAAAAATTAGAACCTCACTTGGTGCTCAAACGAGGAATCTCATGTCTTCATCTAGTGATTATAAAGTATCTTTCCATTAGAAAAATTTGTATGATATAATATTGTATAAAAAATTCTAGCCGTCATATACAAAGACGAGTTTTTCCTTATTCCATTGTCAGTGATTCTATTTAAGGTAACAAATATTGATTTCATCTCCTCATTATATGTCTTGACAATTTGTAATTGTCATTGTAAATTATGATATGCTGTAATTATGCATCATTTTGTCATTAAAATCCTTTAGAAGTTTTTTTGAGAGGAAAAATCCATTAGAAGTTAGAACAGAGAAACGCGTCATTTTCCTTGAGCTTGCCTCAACTGCCTCCAAACCATGAGAAACCCGCATGCATAATCATTAAGAATGTAAATACGACAATGTGAAACATTTGCACGAAATATGATGCTGGAATGGAGGTGACTTTGTTTTCTTTCATTACTTAATTTTTTATTATATAATTTATTGATCAACCAATAAGAAATCAGCAATCACCAATTCGTGCTTATAAGTACGTAGTTAACATTTTCCTACCAAATAAAACTATGTTCATTCTAATTAGTACGTTTGATACTGTTAATGCTTGATTCGGCTTAATTTTCACTTTTTGAGGAAAAAAACAATTATATTTATATTAAACTCTTTTCAAGAAGTTTTAAAAAAAGATTATTTCTTCCAGCATCCTATTTAAATTAAGAATCAAATTATTAAATAAAATGTCTTTTACGTAAAATTTAAATGTTTTTCCTTATAAATAAAAAAATCAACTTGCGGTTTTGCCATAGTTAACAATGTGTTCGTTACCCATTTCTGATGTGAGTTTATGCATCCTCGGATCCTCCCAAAAGTTATTTGGATGTAATTTTTTACGTTCTATGTTTTTCCAAACATTCTTACTAAAACTTGGAAAACTTATGTGTGAGTGAACTCAATGGTGAATTGGTCGAAAAGCATAATAAGTTCACATATATCACCTTGAATGCAAGGATAAAGAAAGGAGTAGCCTATGGATTATTTTTCTTACCTAAATTAAAGTCAAATATTTTCTTCTTTATTAAATGTTATTGAACTATCTCTACATATATGTAAAAGAAACTTGCAATTATATTGTAAAGACATAATTTGCACATAATCACTCTGCATCTAATTGTAAGTTTTGTCTATCTATACTAGACTAGAATTTTCCAAGAGGAATAGCCCCTTTTTTTCCCAAAAGGAATGAATAGCTCTTGATTTCATTAAGCATTAAGTACATAAATGAATAAACATTTCCTTTTGGTCTCTGTTGTTTTATTACCTACAATATGTATATAAGGCTTGTGATTGTGGTTTAGAAGATGCTTTGCAAATTCAAATGTCTCTCCCTCTTTATGCATCCATCTTCCCAACCAACACCAATAACGGAGCAAAAGTGGAAAAAATTAGTTCATGTTTCTTATATCCGTTAGCAGAGGTACTGTTAGCCGTTGAACTTTGGTTTGTGCTAGACTACTATTTTTCCAAAGTTCATTTTATACACACTTGGATCCCACCAAATACTATCTTTTCAACTCTATCCTTTTCAGTTTCCCTCCTTTGAGTCTCTGACAGTGATGGCATCACCCATTAACTTGTTTATGCAAGGAGTAATTCACCGGTTGTGCCTATAACTAAACAACATTTTGTACTTTGGCTAGCCTGCAATGCATGATATGTGCAGCAAATTAATCGGTCAATGGAGAAGTATAATTTACATGTAATCACACTACTAGAATTTTCCTTATTAGATGCGGATTTTTCTGTCGTTTTTTCACAAAAATGGCAGGAAACATATGTTCTATGAATTTTCATGCAGATTCAAATCCGCATGTAAATTGCTCGTGGATAATAAGTTTTTTGTGATTTTAAAATCTGTAAGAATATCTTGCAGATTTTCCTGATAAAAAATCTAAAAGAAACACTAATGTTTTGATTTGTTTATTGAAGCAATTTCAACATAGTTCAAAAGTTTTTTTTTTAACTAATAATAATGTGTAAAATATTTTTCATTATCATTTAATCACAAATTATTATAAATAATATTTTAGAAATCAAACTTTAGCACTTTATTATTAATAAGATTTACAACAACCCATTCATTTTTATATGTATAATGATCAATAAATTTATTGTACATAATAAATGTATTAATTATAATAATAATTATCTTAAAAATTAAGAATGTTTTTTTATTAATTGGTAAATACATTACAAAAATAAATGTAATAAAATCTAACAATTAAATTTGGATCTATATTATTAGTTCTAAAATTTCTTATTCACGAGCCTCAACAATTACACCAATTAAAGCAACTAAAAGAAGTATTTAAATAAGTTCAAATGAAAGAAAAAAATGTTGATAAATGAATTCCAACTTGATTTTTTTTTCCTTTTAATATTAAGGTGCAATTAGTTTTATTGGTCCACGGTGTATCCTTCTTCTTAGCGTTGCATTTAAAGGTTCATTTTGGCTATTAGTATAGTTGCTCTTCAATCCATATTCTCGACGCAATAATTATCTTTTACCACTTGCTAGTTCCGTATCTTCGTGGTAAGCTTTTCTTCTACTTTTTGCACCTAAACTAGTCGTTTGAATTTAAACCAAAATAAAGACTACGTCCTTTCCAATGGTGGATTTCAAACCGAACCAACGTAACCATATTTCCAAGCACGTGATGTTCTGAGCCTCAATAATCTCCATAAATTCTTCAATTATAGCTACAAATACGAAAATGGTCGATCCCCATCTAACTCCTCTCTACTTTCTACTTCCATTATGAGGTTTTATCCTAGCCTCATACAACGCAATTGGAAATTGTTTTGCTCATAGTTCCTTTCCTTAGCTTCCATCTTCAATGCTTCGATTGTTTACGTTTTTTTGGAGTTCACCATTGATTTAATTTTGGGTTGAAATGAAATAGATCAATAGCAAATAACATGTAACGTTTTATTTAATAAAAAAAATTGCTAACTGTTTCGGTTTTCGTTAATCACATGAACTGTGATTTCTATTAAATTAACACGTACTTGTTTAAAAAATGTTAACATTAATTCTACATTACTTTTCATGTGAACTCACGTAGAATCTTTGTTTGAAATAGCAGCGCTGAACATTTTATGAAATAAATACTCACTATATATTATGGTCCCCCCACCCCCAAGGATTAGAAATTTTGTTTTCAAATTTTGTAAAGTATCGTAGGTTTTAAGGTGGCACACCGGCATGCTTTGATTCTGCTTTGTTGTTTCATGTTCCTTTTTTTGTGGTTGCTAAAATTTTACAGTGATTTCTTATCATGGTTGTTGATCATTTCGTAATTAGTTGTGGATCAAAGTCTCAATTTCTTTCCAATCTTCCATTAATTCAAAGTTAGTAACTATAATTGTTTGAACTTTGGATTTAGTTCCTCCATGAGATTTTTATGTTATAATTAAACATAGTCCTAACATGGCTGAAATCTTGCACCCTTGAAAAGTTTGATTCTTACGATAAAAGAACAACAATATTTTCTATAACCAAGACTGGATCTGTATCGACTCAAATTTCTTCTAAATCTTTCACTAGTTGAGTAATATATTTTTTTCGAACATCCATTTTACTCATTTAACTAATTTGAAATATTTTTCCCGAAGTCCCATCTTAATTCAACCCTAATCACTCATGTCACAATATCACCACTCAACTAAGGCGATAGGAAAGGAGCTTGCCATTCACTGAATAGCGAATAATAATGCCTTTTTCGGTTTGAAGGAGGGCAAAAGCCCAAGACTACACAAGTTTAATAGAACAGGCCGAAGGCCCAGATACATAAGCAAGGAACCCAACGAAAATTTTTCAAAAATATATTTTACAAAATAATTTAAAATTAATAACCCAAAAAGAAATTCAACCTGTGACTTTCAGGATATTAACATTAATAACCCAATTATGTTATAAAATAAATAATATTATATATAACACTAAAATTTTTAATATATATTTAATGCGCATGTAAATTTAAATAATAAATTTTATGACAATTAATTTTGATATAACTTATACGAATTATTTAATTTGTATATCTTTTTTATAAATAAAAAATATTTAGCATTAAAAAGATTAATTTATTAAAAAATTAAAAAAAACACTTATAGATCACGTAATCCATATGAATTATACGGATTATATAATCTGTAAAAATAAAAAACATTTAAGGATATTTTTAAATTTTAATGTTGGGTGCACGGGCAATATGTCTCGTGCACTTAGCAAAGCCCCCAAGGAAGCTTGCAGGGGAGGAGGGGCTTTCAACATATGCACACTCATAGGTTTAAGATCATGATTGAAAAACGAGAGATTTTGCCTTTGAGCTCTAAAGAAAGAACATATAGGTTGCAGGCAAGGGCAATCCCTCTGGGAGTGCAACACAGATTCAGACATCATGTGACACGAGGGGCAAATGTCTTGATCTGACAGGTCTCTACTATACCGCATGTCATTCCTCATAAGCCCTCCCCGCGTTGCCTTCCAAACAAAGTCTCTAACTCTTGGTCTACCTTTAAATATAGCCAGAGCCACCCAAATAGAGTTATGCCCTCCGTTAGTTAAATAAATTAATAAAATTTAAAAAAGAGAGGTTATTATTAGGAATTACTAAACTTACAATTTTACGAGTTTCACTCTGTTGATCCAAAGGTAACTACTTCTATAAAGTAATTGTCAAATGCGCTATATCGTGGGGGAGGGAAAGAGAGAAACGATTCTAAGAGAGGGAAGTGTTTTGTTGACTCGGAAGAAGTGTATTATCATGGGGAGAGAGTGTGTGATAGTACGAGGGAAAGGATAAGGTTTGTAAAAGAAGGTCATTTAAGTCATAACCAAAACTAAAATAGTGAAGGGGTGTACTTAAAAAAACACGGAGTGGATATATTAGTCAAGTAATTAACTATGAAGCCCAAAGCAATGTTGGCCCAAGTATAGCCCAACTTGTCGATCCTGATCGTGAAAACGGAAAGAGACAAAAATATGAATTGTCGAGCGGGTTCTTTGCATGTTTCCAGTTTTCAATCCCATGACTTTACTATATTTTTTCATATATTGTGATAAGGTCAATTAATTCTTAGATAGTTAGAATTTAGAACTATTAGTTCTATTGAACGAATGATACGTCAGTTGTAACAGACATGTAATTAAATACACTGATAAGTGATAACCACGTAGCTTAAATATTAGATATTCAATGTTATTGAGCAAAAGATTTATCAAATCGTGATTCCATCTTCCTTACTAACGTGCCCTTGAATGGCTTTAGAAGCTGGAGCACCTAACCAGAAAGAAATTGGAAATTTGAAACAATTGTATGCATAACGTTTAATAAATTTCATGTCAAAGCTGCTGCAGGTATAGTATATTATATATACTACTATCTTAGTATCTATATATTTTGTTTTGGTTCAGACTTGAGACTCGGGGCAGAAGATAATGACCACGGTTCATAATTTACTCCTTCAAACTGTATTCTTGTCCTAAACCTTCATTTGGAAGTAAACATCAGCAATATAATCTATGATGGGTAGTTAAAATTAGTTGAAGTTGGTTGACAATTGATCTTCAACTTGTATATAAGGCACGTATATGGCCTAATTGTATCATCTCTCTCATATGCGTCAATAAGATACTGTTGATTCTCTCTTTTATTGGACTCTACCATCATGTTTCTCAACTCTTAGGTCAGGAACCTTTGTTAGTTAAATCATCATGCCCGTGTATGCGTCTGTTAAACACTTAAACTATAGTGTAGCTTATGTAGATGCTTCTGCTCAACATCACTGAAAGGACTATTAATTAGCTTTGATCTTCTAAAGTTCTAATTAATTCCTAAACTCTAAGACTGTGCTTGCTTTCCAGTCGTGAACTAGAGCTGGTATTTTTCTAAAATTTGAAACCAGACACTCTTCTCATTGTAGCTTCACACTTCTGTTACTATTCATTGCAGCATTCTGAAATTAATCAATTAAAAAGTAGACAATTTCCATTACTGTCAGTACATATTATATGGCTATGATGCTGGAGCAAATATGTAGAGATATTGTCTGTGAGCTCTAGGCACCCTCCTGTCCTTAAATTGCATAAATTTAAACAAGTACATGATAGGAAAAATCATCCATGTGATTTTGTTGCCAAAAATTGTGCATATATGGTTCTACAATATCTTATGAGATCTATTCAAGATAACTAGATTTTCATTATTTTCTGTGATTGGATTTCCTGATATACCGAAAGACAATATACAAATGATCTTTGTCATTTGCCAGAGTTTTCTTTCTTTAATTGATGGAATATGACTAACATCAGCAAATTATAGAGTGGATAAACTATTGTGTAGTCGTTCTAGATAACTATTTCTTTTATTTAATTTTGATCTTACACTAAGAATTTAATATTGCTCAACTTTGTAAATTTATAAATTCAGAATTCCCTAAAAGTTATGCAGGAAACACAAGAAAGTTTCATCAAAATCCTTAAAAGCTCCGCAAAACCTTCGCTAGGGATGAGGATCTTCTATTGGTGAGCTTACTGAACTAGTGCACCATATATATATAAATATAATACCATATCATATCTGGTCAGCTTTCAACAAGCTAGTTCCTTGTATTGTAATCTAACCACAATGCATTTTTTATTTGCTACATTTAAACTTGTTTTTGATTGAACAATATTTTTAAAAATAAGCCATCAGCATCGTTTTCTTTTCCCTTTCCCCTTTTAAAATGAAGTTATCTGCATATTGTTTTCTTTCCTCTATCCCCTCTATTGGTTAACTTAACGGGGAGCACCCTTTTGATGATTCAGTATGAGAGTTCAGACTTCTCTGCCTGATGGTTGGATATGACCATTGCCAAAGGCTTAAGTTCATGGGATTAAAAAATTTATTTGACAACAGTCAACAGTAAGGTCATTGAAGGAAATTATTAGAAATATTTTATGATTAATAATATTCTTTGAGAATTTAGATTTTAACCAAGCTAATAATGTTGTATGATCTATACAGTGGATCTCACTTAGTGGAATAAGGTTAATATTGTTATTGTTGCTGTAGATCGGTGTTGAGTAGTCAGTAAGATATACTCCATAGACAGAGTAATAACATTCCTCACGAAGGAGACAAGACTGTTTCACGTATCTGTAGTATACTTCAAATTAATGTACATGTTGTGGAAAGTCCATTCAATCAATTTCGCATATTAATTCATGACCTCCTTCGCGAACCATTAAATGCATCCTCTCTCTCTCTCTCTCTATATATATATATATATATCGTGCTGACTCTTGATGCATGTATTGCATACTTACACCAACAAAAGTTGGTTGAGTTTGAAAAGATAGAACTTATGCCTAATAAGAACCTAACTTCAAACTCCGCTGCTAACACTTTATTATTAAGTACTATTTATAAATATCTATCCTCTAAAAAAATCTATAAATATTTGAGTGAATAGTCATTTTTATCCTTAAATATGTAAATCGTTAATAAATTTGTTCTTAAAAGATTAAGCTTTAAAATTTAATCCCCAAAAATATAAAAAAGGCGACAAATTTATTAATTCGTTATCGTTAATAAAATAATATACGTGATACAGAGAGACAAATTTTTCATAAAATTAATTACCAACATGATCATGCTAAATATATTGGACAAAAATATCAGTAAATTATTATTATTGAACTTAAATGTCAGTAATTTTTAATTGGATGAAAATGTCATTCATTTTAATTTTTTACCAAATGTCAATACGTTTCCATTGGACAAGACTGTCAATAAGTTATCATTAATAGGCCACAATATCATTAATTTTCTATTGTATCAAAATGCCAATAATTTTTTATTGAACATATATGTCAGTAATTTTTTTTTGAATCTAAATATGAGTTTATTTCCATTAGACTAATTTATTATACCCCAAATGTTTATTAGTAAAACAAATATACTAATACTATTATATACAATGTTTAAAAAATTAATACAAAACTGAAATATGATACAATATTCAACATTAAATAAGAGACTTTTTTTTAATAAAAATCCAATTAACGTCATTTAGCCTTTCCTTTAAGTATTTTATATTATTGTATATTTTGAAACAAATTAAATAATATCTATGCAAATATTAAAACTAAATATCTACAAAAAAACCACTCTTTTTAATAAAGCAGTATATATATATATATATATATATATAATATTTCAAATGAAAGTACAACATATTTAAGATAAAAATAAATTCATAAAGTAATTGTATATTAAATTTATCTTTAAATTTGTCAATTTTTAAATTATCATTTTAATCCCTAAATTTGTATATCGCCGACAAATTTATCTTTAAAAGATTAAAATTTAAAATTTAGGAAAAATTTATTCTAAAGTTATATTTTACTCTTCAATGAATTGAAATTTAGAGTCGAGTCTAACAAATTAATCTACTAGAAACATAGTGATATTTAGGTCCAAGAAAAAATTGTTAACATTTTTGTCCAACAAAAAATTAATAACATTTAGATTTAATAATGGTAATTTATTGATATTTTCATCTAATCTATTCAACATGACCACATTAAAAACTAATTTTGTAATAAATTCGTCCTTCTATATTACATAGATTATTTTATCAACATTAATAGATGAAAGTTGATGGTCTAATAAATTTATCCTATTTTTATATTTTTAAAATTAAATTTTAAATTTTAATCTTTTAAAGATAAATTCATCATCAATTTACACATTCACGACTAATGAATGTTTATCTTATATATTTTTATGAATTGTAAGATTATTCTAGTTTCACTAAATTAAAACTCAACTCACCTAATTTTTTTTAATACGAAAAAAGGTGTATAATACTGATGCACAAAATATTGTGCGTATGCACACTTCTCGGTACCGGAGGAGCAGTGGAATGCAACCCTAGTTCCAAGACCTTTCACCATATTATAGTATAAATTATTGAATTATTGGCTACAGTGCATTTTTATCAAACAATAGTTGTCATTACTCATTAGTCATTACTAGGAGTCTAGGATTTTTTTTAAAGTTGGCAACGGTAACCGAGGCTTGGAAATTTGCTGATGGAGGCAAGAATCAAGAATTACTCTAAAGTCTCCGAGAATCTTCTAAACCAGAGTTCCCCGACAAGTCCTCTCTTCCCCACATAATAATGAGAAATGTTCGTCCACATGATTAATCTCTAGTTGTACTATTTAATGTCATTCTTTCTTTCTTTTTACGTGTTTTTATAGATAAATATTAGTAGTTAATTTTTTTAAATATAAGTATAAAAAATTAAATTTATTATTTTCAATTATTAAGTTAATTTTATAACTTTATGAGTGTAATTTCATTGTTTTGCTTAAAATAACGTGCTGCTTGCTGGTTGTGTGTGCTTGTTATCTGTTCATATTCAGTGGAAATTACTCTCCCGTTTTAGGTCCGATTATAGCGATATTCCCTACGTAGTCATTGTTTTTCTCAATTATTTTTAACCCCTCCTCCCACTCTTCAAATTTTTAATTAGATATTTTTCCAGTTTTAATTGTGTTAAACTTTTTATTTACGTTTTCTCTCTTTGTTATTTACAACATAAGTCGGCTTTATTTTTGTTTCCAAAAATGCAAGGGTAACTAATTCTTTTCTTTCCTCTTGTTCCAAAAGGCAATGAATTGAATTTTAGTAGTTAGTGGTCGTGACATGTTATCAGATTTGGTGCGTTTATTTCTTGACATTGCTATGTGATGAAACTGAAAGCCGTTCAACTTGAAGAGATACATAAACTTCACATTTGTATGCGTTAAAAATAAACTTTCACCGTAGTCCATAACTAGCCCATTAATCAATTAACACCTTGTCATTCTTCTGGTTAGATATAAGCACAATAGAGAATACAAATTAGATATAACCAGAGTACTGGCTCGTTAAAGTGGTGGCATATGCACCATTGGCTCATAAAGACGAAATTTTCATAAAATAAGTAATAAAGTGAAACTGCACGGTAACCCATGTTACATAAAGGTTGAACCAATGACACCACTTATCATCGTAATACGAATCATTGTCCTTCTGCTGGAGATTGTTTACCTATCTGTTTGTATTAACATCGAATAAGCTAATAAATATTGTGCGCCCTAATGTAGTAGTGGTCCAAATTGAATGAAAAAAGAAGAATAGTAATAATAATTCAGAAGATCCAAATCGTTGATATTATTAAGTCATAACTGCTTCTCTGTGTGATTGTTTGTTTGCCTGTAACTTTGTACTGTTTTTTTCCTAGTCCAGCATTATGCTCTAAACTCTAATATGTTTGGCCGGATTGTATGAAGCTGGAGGTGTACGTCCACCAAAAAAGCCAATTTCAAAGCATATATTATTAGGTGCATCGATGAATGTATGTGTCGTATTCTTAATCTTGGCACACATGATAACGACGGGAAAAATAGTACTATATCCTTCTCCCCTAGCTTAATTTGGATGGAGATGTGATTAAATAGTGAATAGATAAATCATGTTATCTGTTTGATTAATTGTTTGTTTAAGTACAGCATAATCAAGAAATTAAATTTTATGCACAAAGTATTCAACGACTAAACATGTGCACTTTTACCATAAGTTTGACCTTTGACTTTAGAGTTTAATTTTGGTCTATGGATCACGTGATCATTTTGCTAGTCACGTGAGCCTCTTGTTGGATAGGATACTATACTCTAATGACTAGTCCCAAAGGAATCACATCCCATGCATCTGATCAAAAGGGGAAAAGTAATACCAACATTAATGAACAACTTAACCTATTTTGAATTTATGTCAGCGTCAAAGGCCATCCATACAGTATTGAGAATCAAACACCTTGTTCTATACAAAAAAAAAAAAAAAATGTCGTTATACTTAATTAATCTATATATGTGATGTGAAATTTTCTTAACCATATTCTCCTGTGAACAAGTTAAAAAGAAAAAAACTAGCTATAAATTTAGCAAGTAATAATTAAAAATGGCTTGTTTATGCTATACATATTTTCAACAGAGAATGTTGTAAATTTACACCTTTTATTTATATTAAAATGGAAGCAAAGTTATTTAATATATTTGGTTGGGGATAGAATGGGTTGTGCATGTCAGGTGTATGACATGTGAAGGTTGGACCCTACTCTGTTGAAAAATTTCAAGTGCCAGCTTAGAGCAAGAGGTATTCGGGGAAACAGTGTAATATAGGCAGGAAATTAAGGAAAAAGATTGAGGTTGACTCAATATCATTGTGGTTAATCTGTACTTGTCATGATATCTCACTCATGAGTAGTAGTAACGGGGATGGTAAAAGATCATGTGGGTCGATCTGCTAGCACGTTATTAATTTGATGGGAAGGAGTGAAGAACTTGACCCATCAGTTTTTTGTAGAACACATATTGCTTATTATATGTCTAAATTAGCATTGACAAAATAAAGATGAAAGGAACGAATAGAAAGAAACAAAATTTCTCCAAAGGACATTTGCCAATAATAGAATTAATGAAATAGGATTTATATATCATTGGTACTTCTTAAATAAAATGAAACGTTATTATCAATTACATATATATCTCTATCTTATTCAATGTTCAATTTAGCATTCAAAAAATATTAATGATTTTTCTATATTTATTATTTTTTTTAATAAATCTTAGTAAATAAATAAAATGTATATTGAAAATTATGTTACTAATCCTCCCTCAATTTACAGTATTTACTGTACTGATAACGAAAAGCAAACGTAGAATACAGATACAGGAAAATGCAACGCGTGTTAGTGTCCTCTAGTATCGTCAGCCTTTTATGAAGCAGCAGCAGATATTTTTGATAGTGAAAGCGAAAGTGAAGCAATCGCTGATAACCTGAGACCAGTGCACCACTCTCTGCTTTTTAGGCAATCAACCCAAATCAAGTTTCGCGCCAATTCTCAGCCAAAAAAATATCAATTGTTTAATACCCTTCAACTGATTTTTGTTTAACTCAATTACTTCAAATTCACAAGTAGATGAACAGTGCTCAAAAAGAAGAAATGATAAACAATAAGAATAATATGATTTTTTATGTTAAAAGAATACGTAATTTGCTCACAAATTAGTTTAATCAATGTTAAATTGGTCTTAGTAAATTATCAGATTAGTTGTGTAATTGAACTAACCTGTAAATTATCAGATTGATTGTGTAATTGAGCTAACCTAAAACAAGAGTTGACTTGCATGCCAATTGGTACCAAGTTTCAATTGATTTGATAAAATATTGATACATAAGTAAATAATTTGGATAAGCATGGGCTCATGCATTTGGTCACTAGTATGTGAGTATCAACAAAATATATGTTGAGAGAGATTAACTTCTTAAATAAATTTTAGTATCTAAAAATTTCATCTCTGACTTCATTATGATTCACCTAATTGCTGCTAAAAAACTAAGATTCATCCAAAAAAAATTAATTTATGACATGATAATTAATTAAGATATCATCAAGTACTATTTAGAATAACATTTCTATTATACTAATTAATATTATTGTGGTTACATTATATTTATTAATCTAATGCAAAAGTTTAATTTTACTTTGGATGTGAATATTTCGTTAAATGTATAATTTATAAATATATCTATAAGTATTTTTAGCCTCTTAATGGTTGGACTAATCCTAACGAGTTTCTTAGATTTAACTCATCTCAATTTTTCAGAAACAAAAACTAATAGGGTAATTGGATTGACATTATTATCTTATATTTCCTCAAAATTTAAGGTCAAGTGAACAGAAAATGTAAATATTATTCTTGGTTTTAGTATGATTTATATATATATATATATATATATATATATATATATATATATATATATATATTTTGATATAATCTTATTTAAATTGAACAAAATTATTATAAGAAAAAACTCTATCCAATGAATGATTCATCAATTAAATTGATCCGATGAATAATTAGTCTTATTAAATTATAAGATTAGTTGTGCAATTGAATAATCGGTTTAACTTTTGTGTAATTGCTTAAATAGATGGTTAATGTTAAACTTGTGGATTCCTCAATATCACATAAATTTAAAAACTCCATATAAAAGTTGACTCTAATGTTAAGTTTTTTTAAGTAAATGCTAAGGTTATACTTTACTTAATTTTCCTTCTTAATTTGGAAAGTACCTTTTTATTCATAAAAAATAATTAGCATTAATTGCATGAAAAACATCACAAGGTCAGATGTTTGAATGGCAAATTTTCTTAAATAGTGCATCTTATTTTTGAGCAATAAACAATCGTGTCCCAAATGTTCTTAGTGGTACAATTAAAAACACGTATTTCTCCTTTAATGATTGAACATGACTATCCCGACATAAGATATGATGTGCATGTTTGAAAGTCTAGGTGCATTAGTGAATTTCCTTGTTTGACGCCCACGCCCAACAAGAAGCTATATGTGTGTTTGGGAATATATTTTAGACGCACGTATTCTCTTATTTTTCATGTCAAAATCTTGTATTGATGGAGAAGCTAAGAATAATTGTTTTAAAATATTCACATCGCGTCAAGCTAAAAGTTGTTTCCAAACACACGCTATATGTATTAGCTTCCAAGAACCACGTTACGTGGTAGTAATGCAAAACCAAACACAAGAGACACGTGTGAGAAGAAACTATTCTCTTGTGTTTTTGAAAATACAATAAATGTAAAAATTTAGGTGCTATTAATTCACTTAAATAATTCAAAAGTAATTTTTTTATTCGTAAAAATAACTTTAAAGTTATAGAGTATGTACGAGTTGTTATCCAACATGCGATATGCATTTTAAGACTAATCTAATATACCAACACAAAAATAACACTCCAGATCGGATCGGATCAGAAACGTAGTTTTGAAACTTGCAAACGGACACTCAAACATGAACAGCTAATTTTACACTATACATGAGAAATTACGTCCGCAACGTGTGTTAAGCTTCAAATTTGTATATGCGTATAACAGGTTTCAAAATTTATATTTTTACTTCTTTAAACAAAAAAGATGAAATTTAGGTATCACAATAAAAAAAAAAAATCAAATAAGAGACAGATAATGAGAGTTTTTATGCATGAAGAGTGCAAGACAGCATATGCACTGTAATTTGGCGGATTGATCACACCTTGTACTCTTTGAACTTCATTAATAAATTATTATTTGCCTTTAGAAAAAATAACAAAAATAATCTAAAATGACTCTAAACTATTAAGAACAACATAAAAAAACACTAAAATCTTACAGTGCATTCTAGCATATTAATTAAAAATGATCAAATAAGTTCTAATTTTGAGAGAATTAAAGTCTTTTTAAAAAATGATGTATTTTCACACTATCATCAATAATCAATATTAACATGATAACTATTTCTTTTTATTTTTTACCTCTATAATTTGTGCAATGTCACGTGTCAACCTATTGATTTATTGATGCAAACAGATAATTTTGAATTATGAGTTTATAACTCCACATATTTTATCTCAAAAAAAAGAAAAACTCCACATATTTTATTTTTATTAAGGCAAAAACACCAAAAAGGGGCACTTTTACAAATTATTTACCAAAAAGGGGTTATTTTGCAATTATTTCCGGGGGGCGGTCTGTTTTTTTATTGCAAAGCGCCCCCCACTCAGGCGCCTCCACTGTGCACGTGACACGTGGCACAGGGAGGTAGCGCCCCTGACGCAGGCGTCTTTGGTAGTGCCCAGGGGTCAGGCACTACTGGTGGCGCCCCTGCTGCAGGCGCTACGGCTAGCGCAGGGCAGCCAGGCGCCTGCCCCCCCCCTCAACATCTTCTTCTCACACCCCTCAGTCTCTTCCCACACCCCCCCACCCCAAAATTTTATATTTTTTATATTGTTTATCAAAAATTTAAATTTTGTTTCATCTTTCTTATTAGTATTATTTGTTATTTTTTTATATTCCCACACCCCCACCCCAAAATTTCAATAAGATTATTTTTTATACACTCTAAATTGTATATTTTTTAATTTGTTTATCAAAAATTTAAATTTTTTTTCATTTTTATTATAGTATTATTTGTTATTTTTTTATGTTTTATTATTCTCTCTTTTTGAAGTATATATAAGTACATTTTCAATAAAATACATTTTCACCTAAAATACATTTTGAAATCCTAAAATGTTTTAAAATGCTTTTTGATTGGGTCAATTCTTTTTTGATTTGGCCATTAAAATACGTTAGAGATCACTTTTGATTTATGTGTCATTAACATTATGGTTATTTATTTTTATTTATTTTAAAAGCATTGCACAATAAGATTGAAACGACAAATAAATAAAAATAAAAAAAAATGATCTCTAACGTAATTTAATGGCCAAATAAAAAAAGAATTGACCAAATCAAAAAGCATTTTAAAACATTTTAGGATTTCAAAATGTATTTTAGGTGAAAATGTATTTTATTGAAAATGTACTTATATATACTTCAAAAAGAGAGAATAATAAAACATAAAAAAATAACAAATAATACTAATAATAAAAATGAAAAAAATTAAATTTTTGATAAACAAATTAAAAAATATACAATTTAGAGTGTATAAAAAATAATCTTATTGAAATTTTGGGGTGGGGGGTGTGGGAATATAAAAAAATAACAAATAATACTAATAAGAAAGATGAAACAAAATTTAAATTTTTGATAAACAATATAAAAAATATAAAATTTTGGAGTGGGGGGTGCGGGAAGAGACTGGGGGGTGTGAGAAGAAGAGGCTGGGGGGGGGGGCAGGCGCCTGGCTGCCCTGCGCTAGCCGTAGCGCCTGCAGCAGGGGCGCCACCGGTAGTGCCTGACCCCTGGGCACTACCAAAGGCGCCTGCGTCAGGGGCGCTACCTCCCTGTGACACGTGTCACGTGCACAGTTGAAGCGCTTGGGTGGGGGGCGCTTTGCAATAAAAAAACAGACCCCTCCTGAAAATAATTACAAAAGAATCCCTTTTTGATAAATAATTTGTAAAAGTGCCCCTTTTGGTGTTTTTGCCTTTTTATTAATAACAAATGCTGAATACTTAGTTTGAGAAAGGTTACTGTTGCTTGGCTTTGGCGGGAAATGGTATAAATGAAATTGAATAATAGCCTTGAAATCCGACGACGATGCATCGATGCCCACGTACGACTGGTCCACGTCAGCCAGTGCTTGATTCACGGGATTCCTGTGAATACTCAGAAATTAGCTGCAATAAATGCACGGGTACGCGAGCTTTCTTTTCTATTCAATAAATTGTTTTTTTAGTTATTTTATTTCTTTAAAAAAAAAAAGGAAAAAACTAAAGTATATTTTTGTTCTAATTTTTGAAATTCGATTTTAATTTTAATGATAGTTGTAAACCATCATAAAATGCATTTTAAAGATCCAATACAAAGTATTTAGCAAACTAGAATAAAAAATAGGACAAAAACTTCTGAAATATTTAAACCGAATTTAAAAAGAAATTAGGGAGAGCAAAACATACTAATGATACTAAAATGAGTCATCGAGTCCAACTCAACAGGTCAATAAGTCCAATGTGAATTTCTTATGGGTTATGTTTTTTATTGCTTCACCTAGTTCGATGACTCATCAGCAGGTTGGAACAAGTTGGCCAATTTTATCTTAAATTTGTATAATGTCTAAATGCATTTGATTTTATGAAAAATTTAAAGATTTTAAGCTCATGTTAATTAAATTGTAAACTCTTATTAGAAGTGAAGAAAAGGTTTATAACAATAACAGCTATTTAACAACTAACTCGGATAAAATAAAAATATGCGGTACCTATTTATAAACAGTAAGAAATTGGAAATTTGTAATTTTCTTTTAAATTTAAAATATTTATATTTTAAAAATTAAAAAATACTGATTACTTTCTATTTTGTTTGTCTAATGTTTTATTGAACAAAATAACAGATATTGTCAATAAAGGTATAAAATGATTTATTTAAGCACGTGTAGTTTTGGTAAAAAAATAATATTTTGATGCATTACAAAATCTTTAAATAATATATTATTTTTAAGATAACTTATGATGGGAAATTTTTAACTATACCAACATGATACAGTTGAGCTCCTTGAAGGGTTATAATTGATTTAAGGATTGCATACTCTTTCCTTCAAGGAACTCGATTATAGAGAGAAATATCTTCTTTATAACAATCGCAAATAAATGTGTATGCTTCTCACAAATTAACAAAACTTCATTCCTGAAAAGATGTCCTCAAAGCTATATGTAACTTATTACTACAAATTTGTGTATAAATCCAATTAATTATTGCCAGATGTTTTCTAATCAAATGGGAAGTCTAAGTGTCTAAGGACACTCAAATTTTTTTTTCTCTTAAATCATGCTATGTAGTATATAATCTTATGTCTAACTTAGTGTGCGTAAAATAGAACTGCCTGTAAAAGTTAATTACTTTTTCATCCAAACGTGTTAATTTTGGATCAAGCATGGGCACAAAAACTTAGGGTGAAGACTAAAGAAATGTCTTTGTTTGTAAAGGAGGACGAAGTGATCCGTGACTTCTTTCGATCACTTTAAGTTTAAATAGATAATTTCTGTTATTATTTAATATATTTTAGATTTTAGATTTGAAGTGGAAGAGCGGAAGAATATAAGTAGATGGTAGACATATATAACCAAGTATTCCTACCCTAAACAACAGAAGGTACCTCGGCCGAGTATATCTCAGCTTGGATTAAGAAGGACCTTTAGTATTATCCTAATCTAATCATCTTATGTTAATATGTTATTATCAGATAATATCAAATTATAATTTTCTTTAATCAAAACCCAGTGACAAATCATTAAAATTTATGCTATTGGGACAATATTCATATACATAAATTTGTTGGGGACAATACTCATATTATAAATTTGTTTGTTTGCATTATATTTCAAACTACAGAAATAATTTATAATTATATTAAAAATTTGTGGAGACAATTACCTCCAATGTGCAACAAACAGATCTGTCCCTGTCAAAATATAAGGTCTATAAATCCTATGATTCATAAATATTTGTATATATAAAAAAATAGATTCTCAATGCATGAATGTTAGGTTCATTTTAATTATCATACAGAGTATACTCCTAATTTTAGTGTCGGAGTGTTCTTGCCGAGTAAATTACAAAAATTGGAGTAGGAGAAACAAAACAGGAATTGACAAAGAGGTACTAAGCAAGGCTACTAAAGAAAAAAAATTGCTTCAATACACCTTGGTCCTGAACAAGTACAATATGTTTCGTACATTAAAATTTATAAAAATACTTGTTTAAATGTTATTCCAGCAAACCCTTATATTTTGGAAGACAGAGAATTTTAATTAGAGAACCAAGCAAGCACGTTTCGCCCATAAACCGAAAAAACAGTGTGGAGCAAAAACATAAACATGACCTATTATTCCAGACACCATTATTCTAGTGGATTCAGATAACACCAAACATCAATTATACTTCCCAAAATCATGATAATATCATAAAATAATAACAGTAATGAATTATTATTTTAGTTTTCACCCTAAAAATATAATTTATAATTATTTTTTTATCATGAATCTAAACTAAAAACATTATTCGTGTATTAGCTAGCCATGTCCACGAATCAGGAGCTGAGCATGTTTATATTAAAAGAATTGAATAATTAAAATTTTATTTATATCTAACTATGAGTATACAAGATATATATAGAGTATAAAGAAATAACAAATTAAAAATTATCTATAACTTGAATTTAAATTATAACAATTTATAACTAATTGTTCTATTATATCAATAATCTAACACTTTCTTGCAAGATGGTGATGGTGAAGTCAAGGTCAATCTTGTTTTTCATAATTTTTTTGCATGAAAATGTACATCTTTGAAGAGACAATATGCAAGTCTATCAAAACCAATAAATGAAAACTTAATCATTAAGTAAAAGTCATAACACAAGACTTAATTTCTTAAGAGAAGCAAACACCCTTAATCACCATAAGGTAAAATAAAAAAAAAAGACTTAATTACCTAAAAAGACATAAACAAGAAAAAAATTTAACTACCTAAAAAGGCAGAAACATAAGATAACTTAATCATCTATAAGACAAAAACAAAAGAATGACTTAATCACCTAAAAGACAAAAACAAAATGATTTAATTGCATAAAATGACATAAGCAAGAAGGCTTAATCACCATAAATAATTTCAAATGGAGGACATGATATAATTTCACTATATAGCCTCCAAAAAGTTTCTTCAAGGAGATAGTCATTTGATAATTGGTAGAAATTATATTTAATGGATAGATTAAAAGCAAATGATAGATGACCATCAAGAAAAAAGAAGGATCAATATAAATTAACCTGTTGGCTCTATAATATCATATTAAAAAGTGAAATAATTAAAATTTTATTCATTTCAAATTATGAGTATACAAATATATATATATATATATATATATATATATATATATAATATAAAGGAATATCAAATTTAAAATTATCTATTAAATTATTTATAACTTGATTTTTTAAAAAATTTATAACTTAAATTTAAATTTAAACTATAATAACTTATAATTAATTGTTGTATCATATATTAGTTTAACGGTATAATGCTGTTACACCGAAGTAGTATGGTACCTTTATGTTATCGACTTATTATTGATCGAGCGTTGCATGTCAGAGAAGTAGTAACAAACAACAGGATAGGGATATTTTCTGAGTTTTTGACCATGTCACTGTGTCTTTGGGGCCTCTTTGGCAGTGTGACAGCAGAAAGCAATAAAAGGAATGCTAGTAATAAGCACTAATAATGTATAGTTATGATGTCAAAAATGCAAATATATAAGTTTTTTTAAAATTAGTTCTAAAGATATTTAAGAAATTCCTATCCCTACTTAACAACGTACCAGCCGTTGCTATTAGTCTATTTTTCTTAACAAAAATAGTATTCGCCTGTTTAATATTGTAAAATGTATTGGAAAAAAGTAAATACATAGATACAATACTCGCGTGAACAAATCAGAACAATATAGATTGTTTTGTTTTGTTTATCCTGATTTTATTTTATTTTTGTATTTGTTTTAATTCTAAAATATATGAAATATAAAACAGAAATATATATTTTTATTCTTCTTAATTCTTGTGATCTTATCAAACACCATCAAAATATAATAGCTGCTTTCGCTAAGGACCGTAATATAGAGTAGTCTCTTTTGGCCCATTCAGTTAATGAATCGTGCCTTTGAAGAGAAGGAAGAGTTTCGGTGTCAATCTACTTGGGTTTGTTTGAAAGCTAAATTCGTTTTTTTTTTTTTTTTTTGTCATATGTGATGTGACAGTGTGGGTGTGCTTAGCTTTAATGAAATTTTACATTTGTAGCTTTTTTAATATTATTTTATCTTTCCTTCATTTACATAACTTCGAAAGAAATTAGGAATAGTTTATGTTAATGTTAATGAAAAAAAATATAAGATATTATATTATAGTTGTAGTTAGGGTTGCAGTAAAAAGAAAAATTAGCAGCTAATTTTTTTGACAAACCTCACATCTTCTTTACACATAGTTATAGATAATAATCTCGAATTATTAATTTGTTTAAATTAAATTCTCTTGATTTATCTATTAGATGTTAGGAGCTAAGGATGCTCATGAACCAGCTCATTGTAGAGACATTTTTAGAAATTATTGAGATAATTTTTTTAAGTGGCTTCTCTTTTAACTTGGGGAATTCTTTTGCTCTTGATGCTGAGCTTGTGGTGATTATGATAGTTATTGAAATCGTCGTTGTGAGAGGTTGGACGATGCCTTAGGTTGAGTATGATTTCATGCTTGTTATAAAGTTTTTCAGACTTATAATGTGATTCCTTTTAAATAGTGGAGTGTGATGTTTTGGCTAGTTAGAATTGCTCCCTTCAAATAACCTTAGCACATCTCTAGATTTCATTAAAAAAAAAAACCAATAAAGCTCCAATCTTTTGTTATATCCATATGGATTTATAAAAGTACAAAAAAGAGTGATATCTCAAATTGATATCTTGAAGAGTGGAGCACGGTCATTTGTGTCCTTGAAAGCATTAAAATTTAAAAATAGTTTTTAAAAGTGTAATCCATAGCTCAAGTTAGTCTTATTTTTAAATAGGACATGTGGAAATTAATGTTCATACCTACGTGATGTTCATTTGTCAACGTGACAAGAACGATATACATGTAAATAACAAATGGCAATTCCATCGTTTAAACTAAATTGAAAGCTGTCATTTTTTAAATTTTTCCAAAACTTGTTATGTGTTAAAAATATCATTTTTAATATACTTCCTTAAAACCACTTCTTGTCATTTTGATTTCTAAACTCAACACTCACTCTCGTTAAAAGTACCCTCAAATTTCCAATTAAATCCACATATAAACTTCATCATTTTTTTCTCCCTTTGATTCCTTATTCCTCATCCTTTTGATCTTCATCTTGCATCATTTTTGGCCTCCACCATTTATACATCAAGTCCATCATTTTAAATTTGAAAACACGTAAAGTTAAATGCAAGCCATAAGATATGTCTTTGTAAGAACATAGAACTAGACTTCAAACTATATTTTTAAGATGCCAATGTTCAATACAACCGTCCTTTAACACCACCAATCTAATAACCATCACTAAACACTCACCTTAGCCATGCATCACATGCACACATTAAATCAAACAAAGTCTTCTACCCAAATTAATCTATTAACTTTAATTCTATTAACGTGTGAATAATCTATTTTGATATTTATTTTTATGCCTTTGTGAAATACAGGAGTATATCTTATTATTTAGATTTGTCTCAACTTGTTTTTAAAATTTAAATGGTGGATTTGGCATGCAAATGGTGTAGGTCAAAGTCAAGATGAACTAAAAAATATGCAACAAAAAGATGAAAAATATAAGGGATATGGAATGTGAGTATGAGATAAGATAATGTCCATGCTAATATTTTACTAGTAATTTGATACTTAAATGAAAATTTAAAAATATTTTATGGAACCAAAATGATATCAAATTATACTATTTGGAGACTAAAACAATAGTAATTGATTAAACTCAACGACTAATTTGAAAATGGTATAATTTGTAAAATCACAAGAAAAAAACTTTTATATTAATATAGTTGGTTGAATTGTCGTGTGTCGTCCATGTCTATAAGCTAGTAAAGGTTGATAAGGAATAATCTTATTGAAGTAGTATTTAAATTAAGTTAAATTTTTAAATACATTCATTAAAACTTAAAAATAATATTTTACTATACTGTATTAACTATTAAGTAATTAAGTCAAATTTGAAAAATAAATTATCCTCGGGACTTATTTTGTCTATTCGCTCATAGTAACTATCAAGTATCAAGTACGAGCACACATCCGATGCATTTTCCAAGCAAACAAAAAAATCCCTCTTCACTTAATTTGAAAAAAAAAACTGTCCATGAACATTACACAAACGACCCCACCGTCTTCCAAATTTACATAAAAAACCTTCATCTCAAGGTCAGCATCAACGGCAGATCTAGTCACCAGCAATAAAATAAAAAATAAAAACAAGTCAGAACTCAGAAGCTTATGGATTTAAATTTTGAAGTGAATCTTGGGCAAAGTCCAAAAATTACCAAAAGCAAGTAGGGACAAAAAAAAAAAAAATGGAGTCGAGTAGAATTAGGTGAGTGAACAGAAAGTCCATCAATTGTGAACAGTCCAAAATTTTGAAAAATTGATTTGAAAACATAGCAAAGCTTGCGAAAGGAAGTAGAAGGCTAGAAGCAGTAAAAAATGGAGTCCGATATCTTAAAACATTTGCAATCATATGTAAATGTGGCTGAGCCGCTTAATTAATTTGAAAGATTAGTAGTGATAGAGTGGACAAATGGCAGGTGGGTTGCATGCAAGGACAAACAAATTCCCCCATTTTCTCACTTTCTCTTTCATTTTCTTCTTCATACCAATATTTTGATTTTGAACTGTCTCAAAGGGACCCTGAAACCTTAATAAAAGCAACTTGTCTTCTTACATTCTATTATCCTCCAATTCTCCTTTTACTTCTCTCTTCCTTTTTTCTCTCCCTTGCCTGGGTCCCATTCCCTGCACAAACAGCTGGGCTTCATTATTAAATCTTCCTCAACCAGCAACTTCAACTTCCTCGTTCCCCACTTCATTACCCTCGTAACTCGTAACGGCTTCATACCGGACCTTTCCTTTTCTGTTTTTCTCTCAACTTCAAAGTTAGAATCTTTTGTTCACTCACTGAGCCATGGATGGCGCCGAGTTCGACGCCGCGTTTGGGTTCCCATCTGAGTTTCCCTACGAGTTTGACTCGGTCGGGACTGAACCGGTTGATTCCGGTTCGACCGGGACTGAGAGTAGCGACGATGAGGACTTCTTCGCCGGCTTGACTCGCCGGCTGAGTCACACCTCGCTCAATGAAACAAGGAAGGAACAACACTTCACTGTTCCCATCGGCAACAGTGGCCAAGCTGAGGTAATGATAACCAATACCCACCGTTTTCTTCCTTTCTTTCACTTTTCTTTTCGGGGAAGCTAACTTTGTATCGGTTTTTTTTTTTTTGTTTGCAGAGTCAGAAGATGATGGCTCGTGGTTTGGCCGGGTCACCTCAGTCTATACTGAGTGGGATCGGAAGCTGGTCGGGTCGGAGTGGCGGCTCCGGCGACGGAAGCCCCAACGGGTCTTCTCGCGTTCCGTCGCCGACGACGACGCCGTTTAAATCCACTAACGACGCTTGGGATGTTCTGTACGCAGCTGCAGGGGAAGTTGCGAGGTTGAAGATGAACGATTTAGTTTCTTCGAAGTTTGATTTCCAGAACCGTGGAGTGCTGGGTGGTTTTCCTCCACCTGTTGCGGCGGAGAATGTATTTTTTCCAAACCAGGGTGTTTCTCAGGTGAGTTACTTAAATAAGTTATAATCGCGTTCAACGTGTTTGAGAAAATGCGTGAGAGAACTTGCATGTTAAAATGGGTTGTTTTTCTTTTTTTGTATAGGTTCGATACCAGCAAGTGAGACCAGAGCAGATGCTGAAGCAGCAGTGTGGTTCGGTTTGGGGCAGGCAAGAGAAGGCTGGTTGGGTATCTCAGCAGCACCACCAGCCACAGGTTCAGAACAGGGTTCGTGATTTGCGTGAGTTTGGGTATGACTATGAAGCTGTGAAATGCACGCGCGCTTTGCCTCGTCCTGCATGGCACCCTCTTCAAGTGAAGAACCAGAATACCCAACACGTGCCTCATTTCGGATCCGGGTCACGACCCGGGTTACAAGCTGGATCCGGTGCTACCAAAAGGGGTTGCGCTGGAACAGGGGTTTTCTTGCCTCGTCAATATGGGGCCCCTCCGGATTCTCGCAAGAAAACAGGTAATATAAAATCATTGAATCTGTTTTTCTTTTTCTCTCCTTGGTTTAAGCATTTGTTTCTGCTTCTTTGGTGGTTACTTGACCGTATTTTTGTGTTTTGTTCTGTTGTTACAGGCTGTGCCGCACCTGTTTTGGTCCCAGCTAAGGTTATTCATGCTCTGAACCTCAACATTGATGAACTAAATGCCGCTGGCCAACCACGCTTCTCAAGTGCTTTTGGCGTGGACTATGGTTAGTGGGGTTTTAACAGAAGAGTAACAATTTGGTTCAGAGTGAAGTTTAGCAGAGTCATTTATCGGATTTTATGACTAATTTGTGTTTTGTTGTTTTTTTGTTTCTTGTAGATGCTCTGCTGGCGAGGAGGAATGCTCTTCTACTGCAGCAGAAGTTAAGCATGCGGCGAGAAGAGGCAGCAAGTTATGAAGCTCTTCGCCTGCCGCAGGAATGGACGTACTGACTCCTTCGATAATAGTTCGTTCAAACAAGATTCAATTAAACCTTGGTGGAGAAAGAAAGCTAGTGAAATTAGTAGGATTGTGATAGGGAAGTTGGTTTTTTTAGTTTTTTTTTATAATATAAAGATGAGATTCAAGAATGTGTTTGGGTAGTTTAGTGGCAATAAATCATCCGGTTTTTGTGAGAGATGCAGCTTTTGGGATCTGTTAGTTGAAGAAACAGTGAAAGATAGTAGTTTAGGGGAAGCTTTTTTTTTTTTTTTTACTTTTATGAAGAATATATTTATAATTTGTAATAAGTGGGGTTCGTTTTCTTCCATGCTAATGTTAAATTAATGTTGATGGAAGAAGGGTAAAGAAGGGCTTATTGTGTTGGAAGAGGGTTCAGAGTCTAGCTGGCAAAAGAAGGAGGGTGAAGGGCTTATTCGATGAAGATTGCTCATAACTCTTTGTAAAAAAGCTCTTGCTCGTAATAGAACAGTATGTAATAAGTAAGTTATACTAAATGTAGTAAATGCAAGTCTTGTGTAATTCCTCAAAATCCTCCATATCTCTATTCTCTTACTGTTGAAAGATTGCATTTTAAGCTTTTGTTGATTTTTTTGTGGAATTTGTGCTTTGCCAAGGTGGGCAAAGGGCAATGTCAATTATGCGTCATTGACACATGACTTCGCTAGTGCTTGCTTACTGCTGCTTACTTCTTAGTGCACATGAATAATTGAATATATTTGGCTCAGATTAATTTTACATAAATACTTTGTTGTTACTTTTTTAAAAATTAATAAATTGGCATAACACAATGTGTAAAATAATAATAATTTAATCTATAATATTTTTTTGAATTCATTAGTTTTAGACCAAAGATATGTTTCAATAAAAAAAGAGAATATATTTAAAAACATTGGAAGGAGTAGCTAATGATAGTGTGGGACATGTGTGGAAGGTGTAAAAGAGAGGGAAATGGATGAAGGCAGATATTTTGATTATTTTGTAACAGGAATGAAAAGATGAAAAAGAGATTCTGAACTGAATTGATAGGTATTGCTTGCTGAAGATGGATTGTGGAAATGGGATAGGAGGGTACCTTTGATGGGCCCCTCTCTGAATCCAGTGTTAGGGGCCCTCTCTCGTCTCCATCCATCTGCATTCCCGCCTTTTTTTATTTATTATATTATATTTTATCAAAAAAGCTATCTAAAGAGCTCTGTCATTTTGAAACTCGTGATCTGATTTCCAGCATTTCTCTTCTGATTTTGACTTGGTCAAACTTTTCATTATTAAATATTGCCTTTGTTCTTTTCAAATTTTGATATAATATATTTATTTCTTGATTATATATTTATCTCTATTTATTTTAAAATATTTTGTCATACGGTCAAAAATGGTTTTATTATTAATCAAAGTATTAATTCATGTTTTTAACTTGTGTTTTCTTTTAAAATGAAATAAAAAGATTAAAAAGCATTATCAGTGTGTTATTTAGCGTGATTTTAAATATTTTTTAAAGTTATTACTCGTAACAGTTAAAAAGATCCTTACTTAGTAATAATTAATTATTACTGAGTTTGAATGTTTTTATCATTTTTTATTTTTTAATGTGTGGTGTCTCTATCGCTTTTTCCATATCATTATTATATAAGCACTATTGTTGCTTAATAGAATCTGTTAATCCGGCTTTGTACAGGAAACGGAATCTTGATTTTCATTACGAAACACAGAAAGCTGAATATTCATGAATTTATGTTTTACGACAGAGTAGTTCTAGATCACTACGCTCCTTAAAAGTTGATCAAATTATCCTGCACTCACGTTTAGTACTAAATAAACCGTTAAGTTGTATTGATATTTTTTAAATTGAAAAGTAAAAGAATTAAAGAAAAGAATAGATAAAAGTGTGCATAATTTATTAATGTAAAATAATAAAGTTATAATCAAATAAAATTTTATAAGAATGAGATGCGCATAATTATTTAAAATAATAAAAGACATTTCTTTTAGAGAAGTAAGATCCAGATTTTTTTTTTAAATTTAACATATAAAGATCTATTATAAATGATTAAGAATATAAACAATTTAAATGTATGGAAAATTTAACATGGAAATGAAAATTTTAAAAGTAATTTAATAATTTATAAAACATGTAAACAAATAATTTACGGTGGGGAAACCTATCTTTAAAAAAAAGTACAGTCAAGTACCCTTATTTTAAATAATAAGGACTTTGTTACATTAAATAAGTATGGATTGTGTACGATTATAATGAATTACAATAAATAAAAATACAACTAATAAATAAATAAATTATCAGGAAGCGTGAACTATTAGACTCAGTTTAGTATTAGGCAGTGTTTAGACAATTTACATAAGGTCCTAACTCCTAAATCAGAACTTTATTGTCGCTATTGTAATTTATTTATTTATTAGGAAACCATTAGAATACACATTATTTTATAGTTTGAAGAATATAGAACTGGCCTTCTGTAAAAAAAGAAACAGATAGTAGTTAACTATATGGACGGCGCGTTAGCATTTAGAACACATCAGCTTAATTAATTATGCAGTTAACCAGTCGTTAGTTGTTTTGCTTGCTTGTTTAAGAATATTTTTTTAAGCAGTTTTTTTTTATCGTCAATAAAGAAAATCGGTTTTTTGAAGCAGCTTGTTTAAGAATATAAAGAAGCCTTCTCCGATAAATGATTATTTTATCAAATAAATCTCAAAACTATATAAAAGATTAAGTCATCAGCTTGTACATTTTTAGGTGTGAGTTTTTTTTATTAGACTACAAACTTCAGATATTTGATTAAGTAAGAATAATCTCGCCCTACTTAGTCTATGTTATATTTTTTTTGTTGAGTAAAGTTAATCTATGTTGTTAATTTAGAGTAATTATAGTATTACTTTAAAGACACTAATACAAAGTAATCTTTTACACATGTATTGAGGTTTGGCCGTATTTTGTTTAGAAGATTAAAAAAAGGCATATCTCACATAAATAGGTTAACTTCAGATAAAAAATTTAAAAATCAGGCTACAACATCTTATATATATATATATATATATATATATATATATATATATATATAACTATTTTAATATTTTATGGAGAATATTAAATGAAAATGGCAAATATATTTAAAAATAGTAAACAAATAACTCTCACGAGTTAATTTTTTTTACGGTGCTTTAAAAAAGTAAAGAGATTGATGAAGTTATTTTCTTTATAATATAACAATATAAAATCTTAAATCCATCTTTTTGGTTGAGCACAAAAGAGAAATCCATCTACTGATTTTTAATTCTACGCGTTACATTGCTGAGTTATATTAAGGAGAGGGTGATGGACAACTACTACGGCAGTTTTTTTCTCTCTTATTTTTGTTTGTTGCGTTTGATGAATAATGACCTAAATGTAATTACAACGATGAAGCTGAACAAAAGGGTCATTGTGATATTCATCCTACGTAAAAATCCGTAACATTTGTTTATATTAATCTTAGTGGTTGACTGGTGGTGTCGTAGTGGAGTACAGCTATAAAGTTTGTCACAGAGAATACTAACAGGGCAGATGAGTTGGTTCTTTGATTAGGGTTCCTGAGACTGTGTGCGCAATGTGTGCATGTGGGGGTAAGAGTAGGGTGCAACTTCACTTATTTGGTTTTTTGCAACTTACGCAAGCAAACAACACATCAAATAAAACAAACCTCTATGTAGCCTATGTCACGTGTGGCTAGATCAAACAATGAACACCCAAATTAATTGTTTTACTTGGCTACTAAGTTTATTGACTCATTTCACCTTCAATTGGGTTTTAATTCTTTGGGTGATTAATCAATGTACGAGTGTGGCTATTTATTTTTACTTGCAATAATCGATTGGGAACCATAATAGATCATTTTAGGTGCATCATGGGTGGCTCATATTCAACGGAGAATAAGAATAGCTGTCTTTTCAGGGATCCAAGAGAGAAACTCGTTGAGTTGGTGACAGTTCAGAGTATTGTTTTTGTTGTACTCCGTTTAGCCTAATTGAAGCTCTTATAGTCCTTGTCTTTTAGATGAAAAAATAGATCAATGGTTTATTGGACTCAGCTAGCTAGGAATTAGGATTGGGAAGTGGTTACTTGAAATAGTAGTAATAGTAAACCAAGGCACAAATTGAGGTCGGTGGCGGTTGTTGCATACCATTAATTCGTTTCTTTTGTTTGGTTACTCCTCTTAATCAAACCGAATAGGGGGTGTTAGATTTGTCATTTGTCCCTATGAAGCAACAAAACAAAGCACCGGACTCCTGTCTCCATTAAAAGTCAATTATTGCCATTTAAGCCTGTTGTTAAAGTATTATCTACTATGCAATCAATTAATTAATTCAATCATATATGTTAGTTTTCGTTTTCAATCAATTTATTAATTGCCCTTTTTTTTTTGTGCGTTGGAGTTGCACCTTGCTTGCATGCTCATACGGGTTCAAGAAGGTTTTTATTTATTTATTAGAATTGTTATTTTTTGTTAAAAGAAAAGATTGAACCAATTTCTTAACCATCCAGAAGGCTCTTTGATTTGGTTTTCTTGGTGGTGAAATAGCCCCCTTCTCTTTAAAGAAAGAAAGATATAGATATATATATTGATCAAAGTTTTGTGCGTATTCATTCACTATTATGGACTTGTCTTTGCTACCAAGATACCAAGCAAAGCCTGCAGAATAATTTAAAGTAACGTGCAAGGAGAGATGGGTTGTCAACACGTGGAGGGTCACAAAGGTGCAATTAGGAGTAGCTGTGATAATATCATGGGTGATGTGATGATTCTTTTACTTTTGTTTTGTTTTTGTTTTATTTTTTCTTCTTCCGGCTTTTGACGGATGGGTTCTGCATTGCTTAATTTATGGCCCATATCTAGCCGTCAATCACGTTTCTCATGGGTCCCCGGTCCATCTATTTTTTAACACTTTTGCTCAAACAATCTACAAGCATTATAACTTACACTTGCCTTTTGGGTTTGTTAAGTTACAAGACAGTCAGCAACATTTATTTAATACTAACATACATCAAAATCTTGCTAATATTTAATCACAAGATAATATCTATATTAAATGCTTGTAGATTGTATCTACAAACACTTTTAAGCAACAACTAAATAATCGAACTACGTAAAAAAAGATGTGGTTTAAGTTACATAGACAATAGAATGCCTAAATGAATTCTCCTCACACGCTAAATGCGACCGCTAACGTAAAAAAATGGAAAATAAATTGTAATATGAACATAGATTTGATCCATTTGTAGACGATTGTAACCAAATTAAGGTAGTGCATCTGTGCATGTTCACCGTTTGGGTAACAATACTAAGTGAGTGTACGGACTTTGATGAAGCTAGCTAATGTTATGGCATCAATCATATCCTGGAAGGCCCACACCCACGCACATTCTTCATCGATTCATTTTGTTAATACTATCGTTTATCATAAATGCGGACACTTGATCCTTATCAGTGACTGGCGTGCACATAACTCAATCATTTGCAGCTACCAATCTCTTAAAAAATAGTAAGTAATCACATTTCTGGCTTTCGTCAATTGTGAGCAATTTTTTATTTGTACCCTCTTTCTTTATTTTTTTTCTAGTTATTTAATTAAAGCAATTGATTTCTAAAGCTCTTGTCAATGATGTAGATGTTGATTATAGACGCAACGAGGGATTGGCTACTTGGTCCAAATTGTGTTTTGAATTATGGCCCGGGGAATCGATTCAAGACGGATGGATATTTTAATATGCATGGACAACTAACAATATTGTATGATGTAGTTGATAAATAATATTGTCTCTTTATTACATTAATATATAGAGTATGTTAGTTGATGTTAAATATTTCTATAACTTTTTAATTGTTATTTTAATTTTTTATAAAATAGGTTGGTGTTAAACATTTTTACAATTTTTTTTCTTTTTCTATCATCTATGGTATTTTATACATATATTAAAAGGTGACTTTAATTTTTATGAACCATGGGTATAAAGATTTTCACACCGTTAATCAATTAAAAATAATCTTATATATAACTTTTAAAGTATTTGAAATTATTCCAAATATAAATTTTTAAATTATTATTACAAAAATCATCAATTTTTTGCAATATACTATGGTTTATAAGTAGATGGTGGTAAATAAAATTCTTAATAAACTATGCAATTTGTAAATATTGCTTAAAGTGAAAATAATTACGCAAAATTTGAATAATTTAAAAGTAAAAAATATTGATAACAACAATTAATTGGATAAATAGTTAATAAAGTTGGGAAAAGGTAATTTAATTTAACAGTTTATAATAAGAACTTTCTGTTTTCTTTAAGTAATACGTAAGCCAATATTTAACAAAATATTTTTTTTTGTTTATTAGTGTTGTTTTTTTTCTTCTAACAATATGATTTATTTCATAAACAAAATTAGAATTTGAACTTTAAACCATGTGGTTAAGAAATATTAGTCTCTGTCACTTGTTGCAAGGTTGTTGGTACTCTTCTCTGTTAACTAA
Organism: Glycine soja; assembly: GCF_004193775.1. Taxonomy (NCBI): domain Eukaryota; kingdom Viridiplantae; phylum Streptophyta; class Magnoliopsida; order Fabales; family Fabaceae; genus Glycine; species Glycine soja. The sequence goes on from NC_041003.1 coordinate 46,170,771, forward strand.
CACCGAATAGCACCGAATAATATTTAGCGGCTCAATGGTGATGTCTGTAGGCTATAGGGAACAATCAATCAGAATGCTTGGGCTTTTTTCGGAAATAATGAAGTTTATGTTCTTGAAAAGACGTTGAGGCCTAGCCCATCTATGTTAAGGGCCGAAGTTGCAGACCAGCCCAATCCAGCTAGCACCTTCGAAATTTGATTACTTATCTAAGTAGGCACGTAGCTAGCCAAAAAAAGGGAATTAAATTTTACCATTTTGTTCCTCCACTTTTTATAATTTCAGAATTTCACCACTTATTTTTTTCTTCTCAAATTTCTTCCTCAGTATTTTAATTGTGTAATTTTGATCTGTGTATTGACTTAACATATGCTAATATATGAATAAAAATTACATAATTGAAATATTACGGAAAGTAAACTTTTTAATCAAGGAATGAGGCAAAAATTTCCCAGTTCATGGTCAGAACTTAATGCTACGTACTATGGAATTATAAAACAAGATTCAAAGTATAACCGAGTGAGCATCTTACAGATGAAAAACGAGCTATACATGGGACGTGGCTGCCCTTGGCATCAACACTAATAGGACCAGACATTTTGCTGTTGCAGCGCCTCATATTTTTTTGGGTATAATTAATCATAAAAAATAATTATACATATAACAATTACAATTAATATTTGCAATATGATTATTTAAAACGATAGTATTAGATACTTTCCACTCAAAATTTACAATATAGTCATAGCCAATAAAAAAGTTTATTGATACTAGTATAGTATAACAAGCAAAATTGACTACAAATTAAATTAATGAGTTATTATCAAACGTTGTTATTAAATGCACGACTTAAATATTTATAGTTACTAGGAAATTTATAGAAATAAGATATCTAATTAAACATCTCCTTGAGAATATAATTGATCTAAAATGATATTGAATAATTAACGCTCAAAATTAATATTATGGTATATTAACCATTATTATTTTTGGACCGAAACAACCATTACTATTTAAATCCACGATTTAAAATATTTATAGTTATATTTATTAAATACAAATAATATAGGAATATGCAATTACCTTGATAATATAATTAATTTAAAACAATATTAAATATTCACACTCCAAATTAATACGCTTATAGTGTAACACTCAAATGTAATTACCTTATAATAACTTAATTGTATTATCAACCATTATTATTTCATGCACGATCTAAAATTGTTGCTAAAATATTTATCAAAATAAATTACCTTATAGTATTTTTTAGGTAAAATTATAGTTAAAAATACGTACAGGATTTTTAAAAAAAAATTTAAGTAACCATGTGATTACGTGCATGGGACTTTCGAGATAGAGTTCCCCTTGTGCTCACCAAGTTCATTCTTTTAATCAAATTATTTGTTTGTTTTATAAAAGTAATCATTAGATAATTAATTAACTAACTTGTAATTTTGACCATATATAATTGTAGAGAAAATATGTTAAGCACTCGTAATATAAAATAATTTAATATTATTATCATTATCGAATAACAAATTATCATATAGAATAATTTCATGTTTTTTATCTTAAAAATATATATCTTCTATCAGATAAAATTATTATAAACAGTACTATCCTTCTTTCAAATATTTAACATAATTATATATTTATAGTTAAGATTCAAATCTAAATTTTATATTAAATTGAAACAATTTTGTGTAAATTAATTAATTTATGGTTTGCATTTCATGTTTTATTACTGTAACTTTGTCGCACCTTAAAAACATATGAGAAATTAAAAAAAAATAAAATATTTGGGATACATAATTCATAACAGCACGTGCGTACACATACATTTATAGTTGACTCACAATTTTGTTCTCATAGCAATTGAAAAAGATGAATAATAGAATTCATACGCAAAAAGACACGTCGCACAAGCTATTTGGCAGTAAATGATAATATCTCACACACCTCAAACTCATTTACATACATTTTATTTAGCTTTTGATATCATATTGAGAGTGGAGACACATCAATTCTGATTCAGTGATCTGAACGGGGCTTCACATCGGGTTTCTTGAATAATAAATAAAGGAACAAGTTAACTAATTAAATTCAAAATCAAGTAATTATAATGTTAATAAAAAAATATTAGATATAAAATATTAAATAACATACTATTTAATTTATAGAATAAATTAATGCACCGAATTGGCAAATTCCCTCCTGGTTTATAGTTGGGCCTGGGCCACTTTGTTTCAACATAAAACATAAATGATCAATACATCAAACTAAAAGAACTATTCTATCCTGTATTTTCCATTGTATCATGAAAATTTTATTTTGGAATATAAATTTGTATTTTGGAGTTAACTTTCTGTAATACAATGGCATGGCAGGTGTTCGATTCAATAGTAAGAATAATTAATGTGAATGAATTTTTAGTTGGGCCTAGGCCCCTTTGTTTATTATTTGCATTTTATTAAAATGATCATTTTGAAGAAGACATAAGCATATCTTGACCTAAAAACTTAGTCTTTTGTGCTACTCATATTTTACACGATGGAAAAAGAGTAATTATATTTAAGATACTTACTCATGTATCAAACATCAAACACTATTAGAATGTAAATATCTTTTAGCCATTTATATTGTGGGTGCTAGGTAGTTTTAGTGGTCTAGCATTTCTGATATGTAATGCTTATATATAGGTAATGCTATCCTATAAGTATTACATAAACTCAATTTTTTTTAGGTACTATATATCATTGAGGTATCTATAAATTTTTTTTACCCAAAAAATATTTCAAAATGAAATTTTTATAAGGTTAACTAGGAAGGTACAATTGAAATTTATACTAGGCCAAAATTATATTACATAAAGGCATCTTTGTTAATACAATAAAATCCTTTAAAACAATGATTGAAGGGAAAGAATAAATATCTGTTTGTATATGTAAAGTAAAACTTTAACCAAGGATTGGGGCAAAAATTTCTCATTTCATGATCAAAACGTAATGCTATATACCTTTTCTTGACAGGAAAAACGTAATACACTATACCATGAGATTATAAATCACGATTCAAAAAACCTACTAAGCTAAGTGAACATATTATCAAGGATGAAAAAGAGCTTTTAGACGTGGCTGCACTTGGCATCAACACTCAATACAATCAAATATTTGTTATCGCAATTCGCAACACCTCATATATTTCGTTTTGCTACTGAACGCCACATCATAAACAAATGTTCAAACGAGAGGGATGGTCTCAAATATTTGTTTTTTAGTTTAATTTTAATGCATTAAGAATTTTTAAACTATTAATTAATTAAAATTACAATTGTACCAATTTTTTAAAACTAAAATTACTTTATGACCTGTAAATAGTTATTAGATAAATTAATAATTTTTAATTAAATAATAGTGTATTTGAAGTTAAATTCTTTACGGATTCACCAAGCAAATTAACAAAGGTGAACAATTATGGGAACCAAACCCAACTTTAATAGAAACCCGTAGAAAGTTATAGAAAGTAATTAACGTGTCTCCATCAATGGCTATCTTAATAAATATTCCTAGAAAATACTAGACACAGGTCTTGTTTCCTATATATATAAAGCCTCCTCCGCAGTTTGTCCTTAGAATCAGAAGCAGTGAGTGAATAGAAAGAAAGCCTCGTCTAGTAAACCCAGTTTTTACAAAGTTAACATAACAAAATAAATCACCAACCATGTCTATCATCCCAAACTTGTTCGGTGGTCGACGAAGCAACGTCTTCGACCCAGTTTCTCTGGACGTGTGGGACCCATTGGAAGGGTTTCCGTTTTCCACAGCCAACGCTGGCGAAAGTAGTGCCATAGCCAACACTCGCGTGGACTGGAAGGAGACACCGCAGGCTCACGTGTTCAGCGTTGACCTTCCCGGGTTGAAGAAGGAGGATGTCAAGGTCGAAGTTGAAGACGGAAGGGTGCTGCAGATTAGTGGTGAGAAAACCAAAGAACAAGAACAGAAAGATGATAGGTGGCACCGCATTGAAAGAAGCACTGGGAAGTTCATGAGGAGGTTCAGGCTTCCCGAGAATGCTAAAATGGATCAGGTCAAAGCTGCTATGGAGAATGGGGTGCTGACTGTTACTGTGCCCAAGGAAGAACAGAAGAAGCCTCAAGTCAAGTCTATTCAAATCTCTGGTTAAATCTTTTGATTGCTGTCTCTTATTCCAAACAAGTGTGTTGTGTTGTGTTGTGTTATGTCTTTTTGTATGCTGTTCTCTGCATGTGTTTGTGTTGTGTAATGTATTGTGGTTTGTGTGAGGGTTTAATAGAAGGGAAGTTGTTGTGAAGTTTTCCGTTAAAATGCATCAATAAATTGATATTGCTTTATCCCGACATGATTTTCTAAATCTCTCATTTTCAATCTTATCTGGGGAAGTGTCTAGAAATTAGGCTTCAAAAACAGGCCTTTCAATACGCATTCAACAAATAGAGATAACAAACTGATAAACATAACCAAAGCACAGAACTAAAAACAATTCAAATTGAAAGGATCAACAATTTATTCGAATTGAGCCTAGCAACTAATTCAACAAACTCTATCTTCAAGGAATTATTCGCCCGCATCAATTATTTTGTAGGATGCAAACTGATTCCTTCGAATGAACTCCGAGTAATAGAACAAGAATTTTTAAGAAAAAAATAAAAGAAAATACAATATTGCCTGTAGATGCAACCGAGGAAACTAATAAATGGGTTAGAAACCATATGTTAATCTCGTTTCCTGTGTGAATGTTGTTGACACACGAATTGGTGTTCGATCAATATTCAATTGAATGTATTTAATTTTAAAATTTATCATATTTTTTGGATAAAATTTATTTTAATAAATTACATTAATAAACACTTTAATTATTTAAATTTAATTCAATTTCATATTTATTATAATTAAATATCTATCTTAAACTTTAAATTGTCATAACTTTTAAATTTTTTTATAATAAATTAAACTATCTATTGGTAATATAATTATCAATTTAATATATAATATTTTCTAATATTTTTATTTATGCTCAACCATTTAATTAAAAAAATTTAGAAAATATATTTCATTCCATCATTTAATTAAAAATGTTATGGAAGTTTTTATTTAAAGGGCACACTGATTATTACGTTAGTAAACATATATTTAGTAAACATATATTTAAAGGAAAAAAGATAATGAAAAATGAAAACCATTCTTCAAAAATGATAACAAACACGTAAATGTAAAAATATATATATACTGATCTAAACATGCAAATAAATTTAAATAGCATATTTAGATCAAACAACGGAAATTAAAAGAATTACGAGCGTACCTCCAGCTATTGCAAATTGAACGGGAAGCGACGCACACACGAACCTGAAAGACAGTTTTGTTCTTCCAGACCCTTACTCACTCTGAATAGATGGTGTATTTTTTTTTAATAGAGAAGTGAGTTTGGTGATACAAAACTGAGAGCACCCCATCCTATTTATAGAGTCTGTCCATCACAGAGCTCTCTTAACTTGTTATCAGAACGTGAGATAGGAAGTTATCGGACGTGAGATAAGAAGTTATCAGTACGTGAGATGATGGGTACGTATTTTTTACTGAAGGTGGTTGCAAATATATTTGCAAAGATATGGGATGAATGTGGATGGAAAATGGACCAGATTCAGAAGTAACAAATTTTTCCAAAATAATAAAATATAAAGGAATGTGCAACGTGCATATAACGTGGGCCTCCAACATTCTCCCACTTGGTCCATTTAACTCAACATCAACCATAACAAGAAACATAATATATGAGTCATGGCGATAGGTCCTCTGATGATGAGTAGTATCTCTCATGTACCACAATATATCGAGTCTCTCAACACTAGCTCTCAACTTAATGAATAAACCATATGTTTATTCTATATCTAAACCGAATGATTTTTCTCGAAATAAATAAATATGTGCACAAAACGATATGAGAAAATATCTAACTGAATAAGAGTTTCATTGAAAATAACAAATGTACATACAATGAAATTACATCATGGAACCAAGTCCCATTCGTACTACATGATCCTTAAAATTCTTTGGTGGCATGCCTTTAGTTAAAGGATCAGCAATCATTAACTCAGTGTTGACGTGTTCAATGACCACTTTCTTTTCTTTAACACGTTCTCTTATGGCTAAGTACTTGATGTCGATGTGCTTACTTCGACTTCCACTTTTGTTGTTTTTAGCCATAAACACTGCAGCAAAGTTGTCACAATACAACTTTAATGGCCTAGAAATAGAGTCCACAACTCTAAGGCCAGATATGAAACTCTTCAACCATACACCATGCGAGGTAGCCTCAAAACAAGAAACGAACTCAGCCTCCATAGTGGAAGTAGCAGTCAAGGTTTGTTTGGCACTTCTCCAAGATACAACTCCATTGGCTAACATAAAAATATAATCAGATGTTGATCTTCGTGAATCAACACAACCAGCAAAGTCTGAGTCGGAGTAGCCGATCACTTCCAGACAATCAGTTTGTCTGTACATGAGCATGTAATCTTTTGTTCCTTGAAGATATCTCATCACTTTCTTTGCAGCTTTCCAGTGGTCAATACCTGGATTACTTTGATATCTTTCCAAAACTCCAACAGCGAATGCAATATCAGGTCTAGTGCAAACCTGAGCATACATAAGGCTTCCAACTGCTGAAGCATATGGAATATTTTTCATGTGTTCCCGCTCAAAATCATTTTTGGGGCATTGACTCAAAGCAAGTTTGTCACCCTTCACAATGGGAGCTACACTTGGTGAACAATCTTTCATATTAAATCTCTCTCTAAAACTTTGTTGATATAGGTTTCTTGAGACAAGCCTAAAATGCCTCGAGATCTTTCTCTATGGATCTTTATGCCTATGACATAAGATGCCTCTCCCATATCCTTCATATCAAAGTTCTTTGAGAGAAATTGTTTCACCTCATATAGCATACCCTTATCATTAGTTGCAAGCAGAATGTCATCTACGTATAATACAAGGAAACAAATCTTACTCCCACTGACCTTCTGGTATATACAGTGATCCATGACATTCTCTTCAAAGCTAAATGAAGAAATGACCTCATGAAATTTTAAATACCATTGGCAGGAGGCTTGTTTCAATCCATAGATGGACTTATTAAGCTTGCAGACTAAGTGCTCACCAACACTAGATAAGAATCCCTCAGGTTGTTTCATGTAAACCTCTTATTCTAGATCACCATTCAGGAATGCCATTTTCACATCCATTTGATGCAGCTTAAGATCAAAATGAGCTACTAATGCCAGAATTACTCGAAGAGAGTCTTTCTTAGATACAGGGGAAAAAGTCTCTCTGTAATCGATTCCTTCTCTTTGAGTGAATCCTTTAGCAACAAGTCTTGCCTTATGTCTCTCAATGTTGCCTTCTGAGTATTTCTTTGTTTTGAAGACCCATCTACATCCGATGGCTTTTACACCAACAGGCAACTCAACGAGATCCCAAACTTGGTTAGATGCCATAGAATCCATCTCATCTCTCATAGCATTATACCACAAATTTGATTCCTTAGAACTCATGGCTTGTGAAAACGTCTCAGGATCATTTTCGGCTCCAATGTTGTAGTCTGATTCTTGTAGGTACACTACATAATCACTAGGAATTGCTGTCTTTTTTATTCTAGTAGATCTTCTTAATGTTGTTTGGTCATCTTGCTGAGGAACTTGTTCAACTGGTTCTTCACCAGTTTGTTCAATATCATCATGTTGTTCCTCACAAACAACTCGATCTACATGATCACTTTCAACAGCTTGTGGAACTTCAATCACTGGTTGTCTAACACCCATTTTAACTTGAGGGGTGGGAATGACTACCAACCTATTACTTGTCCCAGAAGGTTCAGCTTCATAGTGATCCCTTTCAGAAGAAATGTTCTGAAATTGATCACTCCCACTGATCAAGTCATTTTCAAGAAACTTTGCATTCCTTGATTCCACAATCCTAGTGTTGTGGGATGGACAATAGAACCTATACCCTTTAGACCTTTCAGCATATCCAATGAAATACCCAGTAATAGTCTTAGGGTCTAGTTTCTTCTCTTGTGGATTATAGATTCTTACTTCAGACGGGCATCCCCAAACGCGTATATGTCGCAAACTTGGTTTCCAACCCTTGAATAATTTGGGGCAGTCCTTCTTCATGTGTCCTTTCTTTGGACAGCAAAAAAAATTAAGTTATTCTTAGAATGAATAATGTGAGAAGCTTAACTCAACTTCAAAAGCTAGTTCAAGGGATAAGGATTGTCCTTCACTTATATATAATTGTATTGTTAGTGGATGTGGAATTTGAATTATTTTCAAAAGTTATATTAATGAGAAAGGCAATGTCACAAGGAGTTCCAAATGCCCAGTTGTTTACAAGGTAGATGATACACTAAAAGGCCCAATATTGCTGGCCCAGTTTCAGCTTTTACGTGCAAAACATATTACACAATGCCCTGCACAAGTTTGCCTTCATCAAATAAAGTCATTTCCAGAAGATTGCACCCTCTCTATATGAGTATTCACTCGATATATTGCAGGCAATAAAGTGGATGTATATTCCACACATAGAGTGATGCATCAAAGTTTCGAAAATAGGCCTTACACCATGACCAAACTTTGTATTTTACTGCATCAAGTACCCCTTCAGAATCAATATTTTTCATATTGAATTTGATATCATTTCTTTGTGTCCAAATCCCCCATACCACAGCTGCCCACACGGACCACCAAGCTAGGATTGATTTGTTCCTTTTGAGCCCTCCTCCATGTTGCCAAAAATGATCAAAACAATTTGATGGCAATATATGTACCTCTCCTAACTACAGATAACAACTCTTCCAAACATATTGAGCAAACTTACACTCAAACATCAAATGCTTAGATGTTTCCATACATTCATTACAGAACACGCATTGTAGATTAGCATCATCAGGAATTATTTTTTTTTTTTTTCAAGTTGCATGTCCATGGTTTGAATTCTATCATGTGCTAACCTCCAAATAAACCCTTTAACCTTTGACGGTATAGGTAATTTCCAATTTTTTTGATAAAAATCCTTCGCCTCCAAGGTTTCCCATTTAACAAGATTATCATATACCTCTCTCACCACATATTGCTTCCCTTTATTTAATTTTCATTCCCACCCATCCGGCCTATGTTGATATGGCCTAGCTTCATCTATGATATTCTACATTTGTTGTACCACATTTTCCTCAATTGGAACCATGGCCTCCTCCATCTTAGCTCCCATTGCCATATCCCCCTAAACCGATTTATACGTCTTCATCATCACTTTCCCTAGCACTTGAATCATTCACATTGATAGCTGCTACTTTGGAGACACTAATCTTAAAATGTTTATTTGTCTTCTCTCCAATTGATTTTTATCAATTTTTTTGGTGACCAATTACTTTAGTTGAAAATAAAAATGAACATTGTAATAATTAAGAGAAATAGTTTGAACTTTAAAAATAAGTAGAATTCCAGTTCTCACGATAATTGATTTTTATTTGATTGTTGTGTGCATGTAAGAGTGATAAAATAAGAAAAAAGAGTTTGTAAATTAAAATAAAGATAAAAAAGAATTTCAAATAAATAACCAGGATAAAATTGAAAAACAAAAACGCTAGTAACTTATAAACTTAATTATCTTAAAAAATTACTTAAAGTAACTTATAAAAATAAGCTATAAGCTACTAAATATATATATAAAAAAGTTTGTTCAGAATATCTTAGAAGCTAACAAAAGGAATGAAAATCATTCTTCAATAAAATGACAACGCCTAAGATTCATAGAGTTTCACATAGATAAATGTATCATAAGTAATTTTCTTTGTTTTCTTCATTTTTTTTTCTTCTATAAAGATAAACCTTAATTAACACACGTTTATACACAACAAATTTAACTTGAGCTTCATACTAGATTCTAGATCGAGTGATCACAAAATATACTTAGATTATCCTAAGATTTTACACTTTTTATTTAGTTAAGATTCCAATGAGCATATATCGTAAGTTTTACGTTCTATATTTGTTGCAAGAAAATCACCCTGAAGTAAAGGAATTAAGTTATTTAACAAATACCACATATCCCCTACAAGCTCGACCATGCCCCACAAATGGGATGGATGGTCTTACAAAATGTAAGGTACCGATTTACACGTTTTCATCATCACTTTCACTAGCACTTGAATCCTCCACATTAATAGCTGCTACTTTGGAGACACTAATCTTAAAAGAAGCAGATTGAATCTTATAGGGCAACTTTGCATTGCTTGCAGCCACCCCACACTCTTCCACCCCTTTCTCTTCCTCTCTCTTCAAATCACTAGGTGGTAGGAAGCAATCCATGGACAACCCTTTGATGTTAAAATCCACTTCTTCAATTTGCCAAACCTCTTTTATTCTTGTCGTCGAATGGCTCTCAGGGCATTCACCCAACCTTGACAATGTGACCCAAGTCTTCCCCGCGTGTGCTATGTTAATGCCATCCACAATTCTATAGTCTTGTATTAGGGACTCCATGTTGGTTTCCCAAAATATGGCTTCACTTGCATTGGATTTGAGTTTGATCAAGTGGGAATCTTCTAATTGGACCAAAAGGCCTGTTCTCTGGCTAAAGTAGCCCCACACCGTGTGGCGAATAATCTCTACGTTGCTACTACTTCTTGTTCGAAGTGAATTGGAATCGGCTTCAAGTTTTAATATGAAACATTCTTCATTATTCACTGTCTTCTCTCCAACGCATATGGAGTTGTTGAACAAATTTGCCGTAGACCTTGGATCAAGACCCTGTTCAAAAGGCATTAATTAAAAAAAAAATTATAGAATGGACAACATTATTTATATTGAAATCATAATTAAAATGTGGATATAGTAATATGTGTGTTATTCGACACTAGCTAGTAATCTAGTATTTTGCTTTCTTAACACGTTAGATTTTCCTTCCCCTATTTTGTCTCTCTTATTTCTTAATTGATTGATTGTATGTAGGAAGCATGAAATGGGGGCATATGACTATGATACGTGAATCATGAACTGAGGACATCAAATTAGTGAGCGTTCTTTGTTAGTCAAATTTCATGTCCCGGCAATAACCAAAAGATGCCTAAATGGCGATTACCTAGCTGTGACGCATTAACAAAAGGCTTGGGAGGACACAAGAAAAAAAAAGCTATTTGAAAAAATGAATACAAGTTGTCATGCACCGAGGAATGAAGATAGATACTGTTGACTTTTAGGGTCTAGCAAATTGTTGACTTCTAAGAATGACGATAAGTATTGTTAACTGCTGAATTGGAGGATTACATACTTATGAGTTCGGACTAAATAAGGAAGAAATTTCCTCGCATTACATATTAAATTGTTGACTTCTGTTATAAAATGTAGACAACTTCGCGTTCAGGGAGGGCTAAGTTATTAATTTCTATGAAAAAACAATTTGGAAAGTGAATCGAATTTTTTATTTTTTTTTTCTTTTTTCTTTTATTATTTTTAAAAGGGGAAGCACTTGGTTTTGGATGAGTGGGATTCGGTTAGGCAGCGTTTGGAAACACATTCAAACTAGCTTTTCTGTGTTATAGGGAGCTAGAAATAAATAAAAATTGAGTGACGTGGGAATGCAGCATAGATGGGATCATGGGAACACATTCAATTCAGATTCACACTATAGTGACTCAGAGGAAATCAAATTAAAGAAGTAACACCAATTAATGCAAGAACACGGTTTGGAATCCCTTTTGGCCCCCATTCATAATGGCAAGAGACACAAAGGAACACCAGGCCAACGTCACCCATTTCCTCAGTTCAAACTTGAAAACCGACAGCAGGGAATTTAGCATGAAAATCAGCAAAAAAATTTAAAGTTGCGCGAATCCTCTCTTTAACCCCAATGTCCCCACAGCAACATAACACACCAAATCCTAATCATAATTAATCATGTTCCATTATGTCAAATAAAAACACACACACACACACCTCTTTGCAACTTAACAACTTTAATTAAATGGAAAAAAAACTGAAAACGAAAAAGAAAAAACGGATTAGTAAAACTGAAATTGAAATTACCTGAAGTAAACGCCTAAGTGGTCTTGGTGGGCCACGAGAAGCATGAGAATGATGCCAAGGTGTTTGCCTCCACGCCACTTTGCCGTCACTCCCGGCACTGATTTTGTACCCAGAAACAACTAGTTCCAAGCACCACAGTTCTGGCTTCTTCTGCCACACAACGAACCCTCCCACTTCCTCTTTCATCTGTACCTTCTTCGTCTTCTTGCTACTCACACATTCTTCCCCTTCTGAAAACTCTGACCCTACTCTCACCTCACCCATCGCATACATGCTTTCCACCGAATTCAAACCACTCTCTCCTCCCACGGCCGCCACGTATTGTTTCACTATGTATTTCGCCATCGAAGCCTCCTTCACACACACAAACAATCAAAGAGTTAAAATTGAGATACATATACATATATATACTCAATTAGTCAATTATGATCATTGTATGCTTAAAAAACAAAAGGAAAATACTTGGATACAGTTTCCTTAGGCGTTGTCGTTTTTTGGTGTTGTTCTCCAAACAGAATTGGAATTTCATCTAAGTAATTAATCCGCATGATAAAGGTTTGCAATAATAAAAAGATTAACATAGATTACCAAAATGAAATTCCAATTCTTATAGGAGAATAACGCTCAAAACACCTGGCAAATGCTAACAATGTGACAATGTTATGGGATTGAGAATTGAAGTTTCATCTCAATAATATGTATAAGAAAGGTTTGCAATAAACATCAACATAGATTATCAAGATGAATTAAACTCCAATTCTGATTGGAGAGTAACACTAAGGAATTGCATCTAAATTTTGTCAAAAATAAAAAAGAGAGTGTTGTCTTATTAGTCATTTACTCACAATGTTATGGGATTTAATGGTGATAGGTTGGTTGTGAGAGGTGACAGGGAGAGGGATCAATGGCGCTCCAACAACACCAAGCAATAGTTGGATATCTGTGTTTTGGCCTCCAAAGAGTGATGATGATCTTGAAGATTCAACATTTGGCTTCATCCATGACTTCATGTTATGCCAAGCTCTGCTGGTTCCACTCTTGATGGTGAAAATCTCCTCAGGGATGGGAACCTCCAGCACCGTTTCGAGCCCATCCTCGCGAGTAAGATTGGGACAGAGCTTCTTCATAGCAGAGAGAGAGAGAGAGAGAAATTAAAGAGATGAGTTAAGAAAATGTACTTTGGTTTCGATTACCATGAACACAAGAAAGCCTTTGGAGATAAAGGTAATGTTTATGGCTATAGATGGCTTATGAGAAAGAGAAGAGGAAGGAGAGGATTGAAGTCTTGAATTCAAAGGGAGCTTGGTAATAGTAATTATTAGGATATTTAAGGAAATCAGAAATGGGAGATTTCAGATTTGTATCAGATATAACATATTAGAGTGTTGAGTATGTAACTTTGGAAAAAGATTAACAACCAAACTATTGGGACCCTCACTTGTCTATGTCGTCGTGTTGGCACGCCTCTCATACTATATACTAACTTGTTATAGCCAACTTACGGTTTCCCTTTAAAATTAATGATGTACTTGTTTCTTTCTTTGTAGTATAATTTTATGATTTTCATGTCAACTTATTTTATTATTTTTCTAAAGGGAGGGTTGTTGAGATTAAGTTACGTCTTCTGGTTAATTATCTCCATTTACTCTGGCAGAAAATGAAAGGCCAAATCGTTTTTAAAAAAAGTCCTCGAGTTCATACCATTACTTTATATAGTCTTCCTTTAGCCTGGTTTTATTTGTCTCTCGGGATAAATTAATTTGTGTCAAATATAATTTCCTCTTTGTTGAGTAAGAGTAACGGGGAATCAGAAATTTTAGTGTTGCAACCTGCAAATGTTATATGTTAATAATTATTCTGCAACTACTTAGATCACGAGGCGTTTGCAAGAGTTTTTTTTTATACTTAATAAAAGTAGTTTATATTTTTTTTTTTTATATATCATGCATATACTTTATTAGAGTCAATCTTGTTTATGTCCGACGAGAATGTTTCTTAATCCATTGAATCGACATGTTAAATAATTCAGTATCATATATATAAAACCAAAGAATCTTATACCACCAAATCAATCTTTTGAACTAATTTTTAATTTATTTTAATGAAGCTTTAAGAATTTCTAATATTAATGTTTAACTAAATTACTAACCCAAGTTTAATTTGCCACGTAACTTATATCACCAACCGCCTAGATTTCACCCAATTGTTTGAGTATTAAATTATGGAAAATTTGACTAAATTTTATAATGTGTCAACTATTATTAAAATTGGTAACAAAAAATTCTTGCCGTACCCACAGTTTCTTAATTCAGTCATTTCTCTCATGTGATACTTTAGACTTTAATTTTAATACATTTTTAATATTAAAAAATAGATGGTATGTAAAACATCAATATTGACTTAATTAAATTAATTAAATAAAAAAACTAAAAATCCATCAAAATTATATAAAAGGTTTTTCCTTTTTTCTTTTTCACTTCTAGGTAAAAACGTACATGGAAATTTAATGATGTAACAACAATATGGTGTCGTTTCTTTTTCACATAGTAATATTATGATTAATTAACTATATTGAAATTGACATTGTAGCATATGTGAATGTGAGGTGAAATATATATACTTAGTGTGTCCGCCACACAATTGATCAGATACTTTCTCGTCAGGCATACACATAAACACAATAAGTGAATTTGATTTTAAGAGGTGAACAACTTTCATTAAAAGTGAAACAAACAAAAAGAAAAGAGAAAATCATTAGCTAAGTTGCAATTGGGAGAAAAAAGAAGCACATAAGGATGAGCTCCAAAGAGAGTACATTGCCCCACAATTCAAACTTTGTTACCTCCTACAATGGCATATACTTTTATAAGCTTTGTCGTTTTTATCCAATAATTACTAACTAGTTAAAAGGATAAGATCATGCTTATTCAAGATACGCTACTTTTTAAACTTGGGATAATTGTCGGCAACACATATGATATATGCAAAGAACTTAAAGATGCATGTCCCAACCATACAAGATGTGATTATGCAAGATGCGACCAACATTCTAATTCTAATTGTAATTGAGAATGGTAGCCCATGGCCTTGGCCATAGGTGGTTGCTGGTTACAGGTTAAGATCATATGAATCTATTCATGTCTCCAATGAACAGGGCCACGTGAGCTGTGTGGTATGATCCAATTTCTGATTATTGGTCTGGTTAAGCTGACAAGGAAGGTATATTAAGCGACAAAATATATAGTGCCGTTTTTGGATTCTGAATCATTTCATGCACGTTCATGAAAATGCTTCAGTAAGAGACATAGATTGGCCACGGGCCGGGTAACTTAACTATGTTGTTGTTACAACAATCGAGATGTATATTATTTATGAAAACCTTCTTTTTTTTACAAAAATGAAGAAAAAAATATTGATACGACACTTTTGTGTAACTTTTTATGTAATTAAGAGAGATATAAAAAGAAGAAGAAAAAGCTTAATTATGATTAGACGAGAGATATATAATAGAGAGAAAAAGGAAAAATAAATTGTAAAAATATGTACAAGAATATCATAATAAGTTTCACTCTTTATTTATTCAGGCAGGTAAATTTTCCTGTTTCCTTGTCCCCCGAGGAATCTCTATATCTATTCATGAGTTGTTTGATATTGTATTGATCTGTTCGATATTTGTTACGAAGTACTGAAGTGGGCATGCCTTCAGATTTGATTTGATTTTATCATTAAAATAATTTCCACTAAATAAACTATTTGTAATATTAAACATTTTAAACACATGTACTTTTTTTTATCCTCAATGAAATCGTTTTTTTCTTATTATTTTCATTTTACATATATATTCATAATGTAACCTAGGGGGTTAGGGAGTTCTAGTTCCTCATATATATGTGGTGAACTCAGATTATGCAGTTAAGGTGACAAATCAATGAGCGCTAATCGCGCCAAGTTAATGGCAGCAACTCGTGCACTGACTCAAATTGCCTTCCTATTTATTGTTAATCATAGGATTTTAAATAATGATGCTGCTTCATCCTCAACTAAATTGTCAATTTGTCATACTCGATCTGTTATATAACTTATATTATATTATTCCTAATTTCCTATGTTTGTACAGGTGAATTTTACCTTTACCTTCTCTGCCAGGCATTATTTAGGTGGATGCAATGTTAAAAGGTCTATATTTAGGATAATAATAACAAAAAAAGAGTGTAATATATTATTATGAATTGTCAGTATAATGGCAGCCAATAAAAAAAATATAATAAATATGATTTTTAAAATAATTATTTTAAATTTTAGAAACTTATTATATATATATATATATATCAATTAAAAATGTAAAATACATTTATTTTCATCTTCCCTTATATTTTTTCCCTGAAACTAAATTTCTGATGATGGTATATATTGATATGGACAGTTTATGACTGACCCATCACATGGCATTCGACGCTTCAGATAATGTCTTTCACATCTTTTCTTTTTTGTTTATTGAATTTTTTTACATTATTTATAGGTATATTTAAAAAAATTCATACAAAATGCAAAAAGGCAACAAAACCTACGTTAAAGTTATTTTAGTATTATCATAAATTAAATTTCAATTAATTACAGCAATAAATAGCGAGCATATGCAAATATTTAATATTGCTCCTCCATTCTACTTTTTTTTTCTTGTTAAAGTGGGGATAGGGGGGATATACATGGATCTAAATGGTCTGTCTGGATCGTAGAGGGGGAACAGAAGGACAAAAATTAAGAGAAAGGTACTGAAATATTAAAATAAGATTCATGTTCTATATGATAAAAAAATTTATAATGATATTTGAAGCACTTGAGAAAATAAAGCATTATATCATGAAATGAGTAGTGATCAAATATTAATGTTACAATCATACAAGACATCATTATATATTGTTATTGGAATAAAATAATTGATTCAGTGGATCGAATATTGTCTTTAAAAAAATCATTGTTAACCCATGCTCCTAAGTTAGTCCTAATTGACATGGGAATAAAATCATTGTACGAATCTTAGAGGATAAAGTCTCGATCAATCTATTTTTACCTTCTTTTCAAGTCTTTATCAATGTTAAACATAATTATAAATGTTCAATTTTTTTTCAGGGTTCATGGACAATTCTTGTCCCTACTATAATCTTAATTGGATTGAGTTTACTTATAAGCGATTTGGTGCATGGTAAGGAAATCGTACTCGGTACTTCTAAGAAAGGACCAAGATTTGAAAATACTACCCTCATTCATTCTCTATTTAAGTTTTTTTTTCCCTTCAAATTATTAAT
The DNA here is from genome assembly GCF_004193775.1 of Glycine soja. NCBI lineage: Eukaryota > Viridiplantae > Streptophyta > Magnoliopsida > Fabales > Fabaceae > Glycine > Glycine soja. The sequence continues at coordinate 46,188,195 of NC_041003.1, forward strand.
ATTTTGCAAAGCTAAAGTCTTATTGCTCTCTCTCTCTTTCTCTCTCTCTCATTATTAATCGATTTCTAGGGTATGGAGGACAAGAGGTTTTTTATTGCACTTTTTTCTCCACAATCTGTTATAGTTTTTAAGTCCTATAAATCATACTTTAATATTTAAATTAAAAATAAATTTTTGACAGTAAAAATTGTCACAAATTAGAATTTAATATTCCTTATTTATAGCCCACTCTAATGACATATAAAGAGAAGGACTAAAAAAGTATTTTATGAATTTGGAGGACTAAAAAAATAAATTTTAATTTTGGGAACTAATTGAAACAAAAAAATCTTATATTTAAGAAAATAACAACATATTTAAACATTTAATAAAAGTAAAATATTGTTGTGTTTGGATTAAAATATACTTATTTAATATCTTATTATTTGTTATATATTATTCTCACAATTATTATATAAGGTTAAAAGCTTATTAATAATTTGAAGAAGAAAAAATCATTGTTAACCAATGCTTTTTTATCACGTTCAATTTTTTTTTATTGTTTTTTAAGCTGTGACAGTTAAAAATTATTACAAATTGAGTTACATATCTCATGTTTGATTACATTAACGATGTATGCAAAGGACTAAAAAATTAGTTGTGGAATTCTAGGAACTAAAATAAATTGGGAACTAAAAACATATTTAAATAAAATAATTTACTATACAAATCTTTATTTTTAATTTAGTATCAATTTGATCTAACATTAGAGTGGAATGAGATAAAATTAATTTCATTAAAATGTGTATTTTTATTTTAAAAAATAGGAAAACTAATTTTTTGATGATAAAGTAAACGAGCCTTAATCTGTCCTAATGAAAAATTAACTTATGGATCGCTCAAGGTTATCAAGTTACAGTATAAACTTCCTGGGAATGATCTTGTATCCACACATGGAGCAATGGCTCTATTTTTAGTGTTGCGTGTTCTTTATTGCTTGGAGTTAGATAACGAAGAAATTAGACCAGAATTGGAGCAAGCATGAAGGAGAAATAAGTTTTCATACAAAGGACAACAATACAATTTTGAAAGCTAATGATCAGATCAGATCTCATCTTTCTATTAAAAAACTAACACTGTATCTAATGGTTAGAACTAGGTGGTGCACTAATGTACCCAAAATTGTTAGGTGCATTGTAGAAAGTAGAAACGTCCAAGTTTGAGCATCCATTCAAGTACAATTTCTACAAGATGCAGCGAGAATGATATAAAAATTTAATTAAGAAAATAGTGATAAACATCCATGGTGCTATTCTAAGCTGAGCAAAATAAGAACAACCATATAATACAACAAATACAAATACACTGTGAACATCATATCATATGGAAAGAAATACACAGATCCCAACCAACTAACTAAGCAGGCACAGGTATTGAGTTTGATACCTGCGTTAAGAGCCATAGATTGGTCTAATAACCCATTAACCCCCCATCATCTTAACCTGCTTCATCCTCAAGTTACACGGGAATTCAAGAGGGCACATTAAAGTGAAAAAGCCAGGATATGACAAAGGCAAACACCATACAGGCTAGCAGAAAATTCAAAAAACGGTGACCCTGCCAGAAATTTTGAGTTTCTGCCAGTGGTGCCGGTCCAGATGATGGTGCCGTGGAAGCATCGTTTGCCTCATTCCACTGTTCTGTCATTTGAATTTCAATAGCTCCGGCTACATTGCGTGCAACTGATCCACAGATTTCACAAGTTCTGCTAATCATACAAATCAAATGATTAGTGCATCACACAAGCCTATAATAGTAAAATATTAGTGCAGCAAATTTCTATAGTTTGAAAACATAAGCAGAAGCAAACCAATTGAATGGATTAATAGAATCTGCATTCAATGCGTGATTTTCCAAAACTTAATAGATGATCAAATTATTGATCTTGAGCCATATTTTAGACAAAAACAAGTTTCTGAAATGCTTTGCACCCTAGTTCACTTTAACCAATCTAAGTTTAGAATACATAATTTCAGAAATAACAGCAAATATTACTGATTTGCCAAACTGCTGTCACTTCTTAATGTTCTCGTGTTTGGGCTGGGAACAGATTACTCAAAGGAAAAAAGGCTAAGGAAAACAGTCAAGATAAAGACACAAAAGAGAGTGCATTCATTAAAAGCTAACAATGAGATTATCCTCAATAAGCTGGGAAATATGGAATAAAAAACTTGGAGTTGTCCAACAATGTTTCATTGTTAAGGATTTCGTTACAGACTTCCTGATGTGATTTCATAACTAGAGAATTTCCAAACTTGAAAGAGAAAGGTAAAGCAGTATAATTGATCTAATACAAATTATATGTCTGATAAGAAAAGATAATCCTGAGCATAATATTCTTAACTAATGATATGATCAAAGTAAACCAAGAAAATCAGCCTAAGGAAAATTGATGCCAGAAAGTATGAAGCTTAATTGTACATTGAAGTCATATAAGTTTCAACCACAATTTAAAAAGAACAAAATAGTGATCAAATGAAAGTAACCAATAGATTTTGATCCCATGAAGACTATCACTCGCCAAGCCACTAAATCCAGCTATTATTTTCATCTTAATATCTTTCTGTAAAATAACTAAAACTCTTCTAAACTTGGTATTTCAGTTCACAATAATAAATATATTACTTAAAAATAAACTAGAGACTGAAGTGCCATAAGCTTCCAATCAAACATTAAATAATTGAACCTGTACTTTCTATCAATTACTAATTATACTCACAATACAATAATCCTTTCAAACTTCAACTTTTTCCCCTTCTATGCTCATAATGAAAATCTCAGAGTAAGAGGTTGTCAAAAAAACTTTTCAAAATTTACATCTTTTTTCTTTTATATGATTAGTAGTGGCAGGCTCCTGCCTCCGTCTGATCAGTTGATTTAAAGTTAGTGACATTTTTTATGGCTTGGTGTTTTGCTCTCCCACTGCTAAAAGAACTTGTTTCTTTTTTAGAAATAGAACAGTAAAAGGAAGGAAATATCATTCAGAAATATGAGAACAATCTAGATGCAGCAATTTTCATGTTACTTCCTACTGTTTAACCATTAGATTTATGCATTTTTGGCTCTATAGGTTTTCAGAAACCTAATGCAGATATAAAAGAAACCCCTTGCCTTTAAAAGTTGTTAAAGTGAAATTGTACAAAGTAGAAACTCATAGTTCTGCTTTTGCAATCTCAAAGTTAAAAAAAGACATCAAATCTCAAAGTCTGCAATTTTTGTATGAAATTACTTTTTTCAATGGTCAACTCTGTACATGACAGTTGGTCAGCCTAACAAACACAACCAAATACCAATGACCAACTTTAGGCCATGTTTGGATTGAAGTTTGGAAAGTACTTTTGCTAATTTCAATGCACAATAACGAATTTCAATACACCAACTTAAATCCAAACATGCACTTATATATATGAGATATTGGCTTTGCTGTAAGTCTTCCTGAAAATCTGTATGCATTCTGAATGTATGAATGTCTTTAATACATTTGTGTCTTAAGCACATTTAACCCGTTTAAAATTCAAATTCTGCAACTTATTTCTGTTTTAAAAGATTACTATCAAGACAAAAATCAAGTAGAAACCTTATGCATATATGATATGGTCAACTACAAACCTACTAAAAAAAGTAAAGAGTTTATATGAATCAGGATTGAAACAGGTGAGACAAGCATCATTTTTCATTTGAAGGCGAAAAGGGAATCAAGAATAAGAAAATATGAGGTGGCCACCACTACAAGGGAAGAGCTACACATTATGAAACTGTCAAAAAAAAAAAAAACCTACGCATTATGAAAGATCATTGAGGTAAAAAAACTATTGAGAAAACTGTGTCATGATTACCACAAAAGCAGCATTTTGTTCTCAAGTATATTCCCCGAAGCAATTCTATGCCCTATTTATATGTAGAAAATTCAGAAAGCTAGACTGTGATTTAAAAGTTAGTAACATCTAGGATCCCTAAAATGAAAGATAGGGGGCTTAATTTGCAGGCTTCAGATCTCCACTACAGAGCAAAATGAATAACTAGAAACAGAAAATGGTAAATGAAGAATGAACAAGAACAAAAGATGTCATATAACCAAGTTTCATACTTGCAGCAGTTTAATTTATTTAGTGCTGGCCAGTAGTGAAAGCCAGAACAAATCAGATCTGGAATGAGCATAATTTGACTACATAGTGCAAATTTTCAATATGCAATCCCCATATTCAACCAAGAAACCCATAGAACTATGTATTTAATTTCAGTATCTTTCTCTTGGCACACCCAACACTTGAATATCATTTAGGTGATTTTTTGAATTAGGAAATTACTAGATCCTGTCAACAATAGGTGAAATTATTACTTCATGAAATACAGGTATCACAAATGTCCTACATGAACGAATGAATGATACACCCATTCATGATTTCTTTTAAGGAAAGAAAAAAGAAACTAATGAATAATGATGGCTTGATCAATAAATAAAGGATAATTATACTAACCTCTCTTGAGGTTAACATTAATTGCACTTACAGCTTTCTTGATTAGGAAACTACGCTCACCTCCCTATATTAACTATTTTTACACTTTGACATCCTTCTTTTACAAGAAATTCCTCATAACTCCTAAACTTTTTATTTATGGACCATACATGCAGTCTCATTAAAAATAACAAAGCAAAGAATATAAGTGTAGTTTTTCAAATAATAAAGGTTTCAACAATTCAGTGTAGTCAACACTAACCTCCAGAAAGGTCAGTGTATTTACCCCGTATAAATAAATGATGGATCTTAATGTCAGTTGACTTAGGACATGTTTACTAGTAAGGTTTTCGAGGAAAAGGAAAGGGAGGTGCAAAATTGTCATTTTTTATTCAGAGTTATAAAAAATATTGTTTATTCAAATAAACAAAGGATTAGAATATCATTTTATGTCTTTATTTTAAAAATTACCAAAATTAGAAAATACTTATTAGAAATGAAAATTTTGTTTCCCTTTTCCTCCAAAACCTTACTCCCAAACAAATATTGAGAGGTAGGAAAACAAATCAAACAAATATTGTAATGGCTGATATATATGTCTGGACTGTCAGACCTGAAAATATGATATTTTCAGCTCCCTTCCAACATTTTCCTGAAAGCATTTAATCTTTACCTAAACCATTTTTGGAATAATGTAGCCTAATTTAGCTCGCACAATATCTTTTTGTTTGCAAAAGAAGAATCAGATTCACACTCCACTATTGAGACACTTCATCAAGCATGATCATTTAACCCACATTATTATCCCAAATCCTCTTCTCATCATAAGCATATGCTAAATTGTCAAGGGCAAGTAAGCAGCAAATAGACAAGTCAAACAGCACCAGATTTGGAAAAATAAAATAAAATATAAATATCCAAGCCTCAAATTAAAGCAAGGTCAATATAGTACCCTGGTCATAAGTCATAACTTCACTCCAAAAGAAAAAAAAAAAACAAAATTAAAATTGGTGAGTAGTAACTAATAAGAAAGAAGGAATGGAGGCAAAGGTGACAAGTTCCATCCTAACAAGCAAACAGTACTCATCAATCTTACAAATTCACAATACTTTGCCACGAACCAAGCCATTCCAAAGACATGAAAGTGTACTTACTTGTTTCCCTTGATCTTGAACCAAGCCTCGGCACACTGCTTGTGAGCAGCAGCCAAATCATCCTTGCAAGAACATCCCAACTCAATGGGAGTCCCAGATTCATGGTTGGTCATATCCATGCTGAGATGGCAAATCCTACAATCCCTCTCCTCATTGGCCAAATGCACCTTAACCTCAGGAACCAGATCCACCTCCACTGAACACTCTGATCCTCTCTCCTCACACACTCCCACAATCTCAGTGCCAGAAACATGGGAGGACCTCCTTTGCTCCTTATCTGTCCGGTCGCTAGCGTCGGAGCACCCCTCACCGCCGGCAGAGCTCCGGTGACAACAGCCATCATTGTCTATAGCAACAGCAACATGAGACTTGTCCTCAGTAACCAACATTTTGAACACCCAAGTTGAGAATCTTCATGTAATGACTCAGGGAGGCAAAGATCATTAATACCCAGCAAGTTTTAAAGGAGAAAGTTTCAGTCTTTCTGAACCCCGGCACGAGTTGTGTGAATTTTGTGCTAAGTAGTAAGTACTTGATGTTTGTGATCTCTCTCTTCAGAGTCCCTGACACAGGACCTTTGAGAAAGAGAGAGAAAAAAAAATGGATCAACAAAGATGATATAAGAGGAACAGCATTATGATTATGCAGTGATCTGATGGGAGAAAATTAGCAGCAAAAAAAATCCTTATTTTATTTTGTTTGTTTATTTCTATGTAAAAAATGGGTCTCGGAAATCTAACAGTTTCTCCTCAAATACTGAAAAACATAGTTTTTAATATGTCTTATTTTTCTCAATGCCGCTGTCGTTACCATAATAACAAGCAAAAGAAACCTTAAACAGGGGAGAGACTGTTGAACACGGGTCAAGGTGAAGTGACATGGTGTAATGAATTATGAGATAAGTGGGGCCCACGTTTTTTTTTCTTCTTTTTTTTTCTCTTGTCGAGTCTGGCCAGAAAATACGGTGGTTTATTCTACTGTGGGCTGCAAAATGATGAGTGTAACAGAGCAGGGAATGTAAGAAAGAACGAAAAGGGGAATGGAAAATGAAATGAGCATTCAGCATTGTGTTTAAATTTTTTTATTTCAAACCACTAATATTATGATAATTATATTAATGATTTATTATCATTAAATTTTATTTTATATAATTAAATTAAGTGAGTTTGTTAAATAATGAAATAAGATGATATGAAATTCATTTGGTCTATTAAAAAATAATAAAAATCTATTAAGTTAACATAGTATAAAAAGACTATAATCTTTTACAGGAGTTGTAAAAGATTCTATTAAAAAATAAGGAAACTCAAAGAATCATATAATCACTGTGAATTTAAATTTTGATGTGTTTGTTGATTAATTATTATAAATTTAGATATTTTTAAAATTCTTTTTAATAATCTAAGTTATTATGTTGCTGGTGGTTATAAATATTTTTTAATAGTCTCCTAGAATTTTAGATATTAAACATAAAATTGAGGAGTGAGGTTTATGATTGATAGATAGAGGTTACCTAAAAACTCTCTGTTGCAGTTGCAGCTGCCAAGAACACTACAGATCAAACTGTCAAAAGCACAAAATTCTTTGTCCTCTTTTGGCATTCACCGCTTTCACTTTTCTCTCTTCTATTTTTTCTTGTCTTTTTATGTATCTTTCACTTTTCTTAATTATCTAAACTTGAATAAAATAAAATATATAAAGTAGTTTGGTGAGGTTAAAATGTGCATGATTGATTTACCATTACAAACAAACCTTCGTAGCAAAAAGATTTTTACATAAATATATATCTACATCTTCTTTTCTTTTACGTTTAATTTTCATTTGACTGTTAAATTTTATCTTAGAATTCATGTAAACAAATTGAGTGTTAAACCAAACATGCTCACATTAGTTGAATGGATGCCAACGAAGATAAGTTAAGTTTTTTGTTTTAATTGAAGGTAAGTTAATCAGATAAGTTTTTTGATGTATGTAATATTTATATATAAAATTGTATATTTTCATTAAATTTGATTATTTATGTTTTATTAAATTTATTAAAACAATATAATACATTATTAAACAATAGTATAAATTATGCTTATAATTTCAATTCAACTTATTTAAACGGTATATTATGTCTGGCACGCGTGTGTATTGTGCACTGCAGATTGTTGGTGCAGTTAACTTCAATGTAATTATAATGTAATAAAAAATGTAAATGAAATATAAAAATAATGAATGTAAAAAATAAAAAATTGTCAACATATGATCCCTAAAAAGAAAAATTTATTACAAGATGATGAAATAGTGAAATTCTTCTAAAGATTTATAACCATTAATTTAAAATATGATTCTTAAAAAGTAAAAACTCACTATAGGTAAATGATATGTGTGTGTAACACGCAAAAGCTATTCATAACTTAATAACGTTCTTCTAAAAAAACCTTAATAATGTTGAAGTACAAAGCTTAAATTTGATTAATTTAAATACTCAAATTTTAATATAAGCTTTAATAAATTTGTTTATCTAAACATACAAGTTTAAATAAACATTTATAAACCAAACTCAAATAGCTCATCTTATTTAAACTCCTAATTTTTACTATTAATTTCAGTTATACTTCATTTACTATCATATCACTTCTTTTATGAACTAATAGTTATTTTCAAAGACAAATATTTTATAAAACACTAAATATAAAAATAGAAGTTATATGAAATACGAGTCTTTTTTTCCTCGTACTGATATGAGTTAATTTTTAATCTACTGTAATATTATGAGACTAACATTCAATTATACAATTCTGTATTAATTTCTTATAAAATTCACTATTAGTTTACATGTTTTTAGTGCCGTATGTTTAAATTGGCATAACCAAATTACATGTGATAATATTCGGTGACAAAGATAATTGCTTTGCCCTGACGAATAAGAAAAAATTTGTAAGTACAGGTTCTTTATATATATGTAATTTATTATAAACTTAATCGTTAATTTTCTGAAATATTAATTCTTCAGTTTATATCTTTCTATGTAATTGTTACACTTAATAATATTATGAATGGAAAAACATATTTAAAAATATTTTTTCATTAAACGTGAGGATTAGTAATAAATAAAATTAATAAATATTTTTTTAATACTATAATTTTTTTAATTTTAAAATAAAAAACCCAAGCAAAGTAGCAAACACAGCAGATCTTGATGGGTACATCAACCTTACAGAGTCAGGCACTTTACCACCACCAAATCCCATAAAATGACCAGACACACATCGAGCCATAATATTGCCAAAATGGAGGGACTTTAGCATTTTTTTTTAAGAATAAACATTCAAATTTGTTCTGAAAATTTGACATGCTGACAAGAAAAATGAAAAATTGAAAATTTAAATTGAGTCTTTGAATGTGTATAGAGCACAACAAAATAATTTAATGATAAATTAAATTTTAAATTTTACAATTTAATATTAAATTATTTCTTAAAAAATATAATTTATTGTTAATTTGATTTTTGAACATTATAACTTAATGATAAAATGATCTCACAAATTTATCATTAGTTTTAAGAATTAAATTTATAATTTTTATTTTTCAAGGATCAATTTATCATCTTATTAGATGAATTTTAGTATTTTTTTTAACGTATTCTTTTCAATATTAGTTTACTCCTCTTTTTAGAGAAGTTCAGCCACGTAAAATTGCATAGCATTTTAAAGGTGTTAAAAATTGAGTTCTAAATTAATTATAAAAATGCCCTTTAAAAAAAACTAATTATAAAAATGTTAATTAAATTTTCGCAAATTGTCTCGTTTGACTCATTTAACTTCCGTTGAGGTGAACTATCCTAAATTAAGCCGAACCAACCCATGCCAACCCTTTTTTTTTTTAAGATTAAACTAATATTTGTATTTTTCTTTCTTTTTTGTTATAAATGCTAGTTTGATACTTTTATTTTATTTATTTGTTCTTTGAATTTATTAAGAATTAATATGTTGCTGAATTTTTTGTATTTATAGTTTTTTTTTTGTATTCTTTGTTATTACAAGTCACCATGTAAAACTCGTCAATATATACTAAATACACATCACTCATGATAAAATAAGTCATCTCTATTCACCAAAAAAAATAAAATCATCTCGTTACCTAATCGACCTAGATTGATTTTTTTTTTCAGTGAAGGGTCAAGTTAACTTACTTTTCTGAGAGGTTCATGATGAGAGCCGACGCAGCTTTTGAGTTTTGACACCTCTATTATGAATGTTAGGAACAAAATGTTATTCGTGTTATAAGTGAATCACGTTGCTGATGTTATCATGTATATAAATAAATCGACAGGATAAAATGTCAAGAAAATAATAACTGAAATATTCCTGTACTAAATCAAATTGGTAATTTGGTATACATATTTTCAGATTATAGTTACCAAGATGTAATTCAAGAACTCTGCAAGTCAATGAAAGCCAAAAATAGCTACTCGTTCTACACGGTGCCTTGACTGTAGTGAAACAAACTTCTACCATCTATGATCTATCTATCCACCCACCACAAAATGCCACAAAGTAAGATTGAAATCCACTTGCACATCAAAATAAAAAATAAAAAATCCAATTGAGGAATTTTAAGTTAGAGTCAGACTTCCGCAGGCACTGCATAATGTTGCCTAGCCATCTTTGTTGACAACACTTCTTGGATCGCACCCAAAAACATGCCATGTCCCTCCTCAAATTGCCCATAGCCATTCTTTAGATCTTCTCGTAAGAAGTTTGCTTGCGAAGCAGTGGCAACTCCTTGAGATGCTGTCAAGTTTGCAGTATTCGCAGTTACTCCAGTACTACAATTCTCAAGGCCACTCTTGATCCAAGCTATATTGTTCATGTTGATAAATTGGTCCACATAACTAACAAATTTAAGCTGGTAGTTAAAACAGTTATAACAAACGTGACTGGTAGTTAAAACAATTGTAACAAAGTATTAAAATTAGTGAGTTGCCCATTTGTAAAAACCAGTATAAGTAGCTCAACTACTGTTTAGATTGAGAGTAATTCTTTTTTCAATTCTCTCTAAAAAAACTCTTTAATCTGAAACTCATCCTTAGAAAGAAATTATGATTTTTGTGTGTTTTCTGTGATACTTTGCACAACAAACTGGTGCGGTGAGTGTGGAACGATCAGTCATGACATCTGCAAAGTACAAGGTTGAAAAATTCACAGGCCAAAATGATTTTGGCTTATGGCGATTGAAGATGAGAGCATTGCTTGTTCATCAGGGTCTGAAGAAGCTTTGCAAGGTGAAACCGCTCTGATGTAAAGCTGGAGGAAAGAGATAAGAAGATCTTGATGGATAAGGCTCACAATGCAATCATCTTGAGTCTTTGAGACAAGGTACTAAGACATGTCTCGAAGGAGAAGACAACAGTTGGAATTTGGTCGAAACTATAAGGTTTGTATATGACTAAATCTCTAGTAAATCATCTTTATCTTAAACAAGCCTTATATTCAAGATGCAAGAAGGTAGAACTGTGGAATCTCAATTGAATGTCTTCAATAAACTGTTTCTTGATCTAGAAATATTGATGACGAAGATCAGGCCCTGTTACTATTGTGTGCTTTACCAAAGTCTTTCTCTCATTTTAAAGAAACCCTCTTGTATGGGAGAGAATCTTTGTCCCTGTTAGATGTTCAATCAGCCCTGAACTCAAAGGAATTGAATGAAAGAAATGAGCAAAAGGCTTTTGTGAGTGGTGAAGGTTTAATAGTCCAAGGGAAATGAACCAAGAAAGACAACCATCTTGAGAAGAAGAAATCAAAGTCGCAGTCTGAAAATAGTGGAAATGTGCCTAATATAAGATGTTACCACTGCAAAAAGGAAGGTCACACTTGAAGATTCTGACGTAGAATGGTTACAATTCTCATAAATCAAAGGAAGGAGGAAATGCAACGATAGTCCAAGATGGTTATGAATCTGTAGAAGCTTTAATGGTAGGCTCTATGAAATCTGATGGAGAATGGATTATGGATTCTGGGTGTTCGTTCCATATGACACCAAATAAGCCCTGGTTTGAGAAGTTCATTGAGCTACAGGGAGGGTTAGTGTTACTTGGAAACAATAAGCCATGTAAAATTCAAGGTATTGGATCAATCAGATTAAAATTGCATGATGGGATTGAAAAGATTATCAAAGATGTAAGATTTGTTCCTAATCATAAGAGAAATCTAATTTTACTTGGCGAATTAGACAAAAAAGGTTATTTGTTCAGAGGTGAAAATGACATATTGGAGGTTATGAAGGACTCAAGAATTATCACGAGGGGTGTGAGGAAGCATGACTTGTACTCATTGGAAGGAAAGGTAGTAGCTGGGTTAATAGCTTCAGGTTTTGTAAGAGACATGTCAAGAATTGAGTTGTGGCATAGAAGGTTGGGGCATGTGAGTGAAAGGGGTTTGGTGGAGCTCTCTAAACAAGGTATGCTATGTGGTGACAAAGTGGAGAAACTGAATTTCTGTGAACATTGTGTTTATGGTAAGACCTGTAAAGCAAAGTTTGGAGTTGGTCAACAAAGAACTAAAGGCATCTTGGATTTGATACATGCTGATCTATGGGGACCCTCTAGAACTCTATCTCATTCTCAAAACTAAGGATGAGGTTTATGAGACTTTCAAGAATTGGAAAACAATGATTAAGAATCAAACTGAAAGGAAAATCAAGAGGTTTTGTGCAGATAATGGTCTTGAATTCTGTTTTGATTTTTCCAGTGATTATTGCAGGAAGATAGGAATTGCTAGGCATAAATCAGTTGCTAGAACACCCCAGCAAAATGGCCTAGCAGAAAGGTTCAATAGAACCATACTTGAGAGGGTTAGATGCATGCTTTCAAGTGCAGTTGTCAAGACTTTTTGGGCATAAGTTGTGCCAACAGCTTGTTTCTTGATAAACAGATGTCCATTTATGGCCTTGAACATGAAAACACCAGAAGAAGTCTAGTCTAGTCATCCTCCAACCTATGACAGACTTAAAGTGTTTGGTTGTGTTGCCTATGCGCACATAAGGCAAGACAAGTTGGAACCCAGGGCCTTGAAGTGCATGTTTATAGGGTATGTAAAAGGTGTCAAAGGCTATAAGTTGTGGTGTGATGGACATAAGAAATGCATTATAAGTAGAGATGTGGTGTTCAATGAGTCTGAAATGGCCTATAAAACAGCATCAAATACTAACAAGGGACAATTGGATCCAGCTTCAGAAAAAACAATGTTTGAGGTGGAGCCTATTGATACAGCTCAGAGTAAACAAGATGACAACATACCACCTGAGGAAGAGTGTCTAGAAGGAACTCAACCTGATGTTGAAGATGAGACAAATGATTACTTGCTGGCTCGAGATAGGACCAGGAGACAGATCAAACCACCAAAAAAATTTGGTTATGCTGATCTGATGGTTTTCTCCCTTGTAGATACTAGTGAAGTTTGGGATGATGAGCCAAAAAGCTACAAGGCTGCAATGGCGAGTAAGGAAAAATTGAAATGGGGAAAAACTATGGATGAGGAAATGAAATCACTCCATGACAACCACACATGGGAGTTAGTGAAGAAACCAGCTGGTGCCAAGTTAGTAAGTCGTAAGTGGGTCTATAAGATGAAAGAGGGGATTTCGGGAGTTGAACAAGGAAGATTTAAGGCAAGGCTAGTTGCTAGAGACTTCAAACAGAGAGAAGACATTGATTACAATGATGTTTTCCTGCCAGTTGTAAAGCACATGTCTATAAGGATACTCTTAGCTATGGTTGCAAAGTTTGATTTGGAGCTAGAACAAAAGGATGTGAAGACAACTTTTTTTTATGGAGAGCTGGAAGAGGTTATCTACATGAGACAACCTGAAGGATATGAAGCAAAAGGCAAGAAAGATCATGCCTGTAAGTTGAACAAATCCTTCTTTAAGGATACTCTTAGCTATGGTTGCAAAGTTTGATTTGGAGCTAGAACAAATGGATGTGAAGATAGCTTTTTTTATGGAGAGCTGGAAGAGGTTATCTACATGTGACAACCTGAAGGATATGAAGCAAAAGGCAAGAAAGATCATGCCTGTAAGTTGAACAAATCCTTGTATGGTCTGAAACAATCTCCTAGACAATGGAATAAGAGATTTGATGATTTCATGTCAAGAATTAAGTTCAACAGAAGTAAGTATGATAGCTGTGTTTACTTCAAATTCATCACACCTAATACCTTTGTTTTCTTACTGTATTGATGATATCTTGCTAACAAGCAATGATAAGAGTGAGTTAACAAAGGTAAAGGATGAACTTAAAAGGGAGTTTGAAATGAAAGATTTAGGTGCTGCCAGTAAGATTTTGGGAATTGAGATCAAAAGGGACAGAAACAAGAAGTATTTGTTCCTATCTCAAGAGTCATACTGAAAGAAAGTGTTGACAAGTTTGGAATGTCTCGAGCTAAGCCAGTAACCTTATCTATATCCCAACAGTTCAAACTGAGCAATGATAAAGCACCTAGTTTAGAAGGAGACAAGCAATTTATGGCTAAAATTCCTTATGCAAATGCAATAGGCCCTTTGATGTATGCCATGGTGTAAACTCGACCTGATATAGCATACTCAGTGAGTTTGGTGAGTAGGTTCATGTATCCAGGGAAGGTGCATTGGCAAGCCTTGAAGTAGATTCTGAGATACATCAAAGATTCACTTGGGAAGGGTCTGGTTTATGGTGGAGCTGATAAGACCATTTACAATTCAGCTGCCATAGAAGGGTTTGTGGACTCCGATTATGTTGGCTGCCTTGGCACCAGGAAATCAATCATAGGATATATCTTTACTGCATTTGGAACTGCAATTAGCTAGAAAGCTAGTCTTCAGAAGGTGGTTGCATTGTCCAGTACTGAAACAAAGTATATTGCTTTGACAGAAGCTGTAAAAGAAGCACTGTGGTTAAGGGGAATTGGTCGAGAGCTGAAGCTGCAAGATCATGCTATCAATATCAATTGTGATAACCAAAGTGCTATTCACCTTTCAAAGAACCAGGTTTATCACGAAAGGACAAAGCATGTAGATGTGAAGTTACACTTTGTGTGAGAGACTATTGCTGAGGAGCTGTGTTGGTGAAGAAAGTCTCCACTTAGCATAATCCCTCTGATATGATCACTAAAGTTCTACCAAGCAGCAAGTTTTTCTACTGCCTGGACCTTATAAATTTGAAGAACGTTAGCTAGTCTGATGTCAAAAAGGGAGCAGCCACTTTGATCCTTGTCTAGTTATGTAACCAAGGTAGAGATTTGTTGATAAGTTGGTCCACATAACTAACAAATTTAAGCTGGTAGGTAAAACAGTTGTAACAAACTACTAAAATTAGTGAGCTGTCCATTTGTAAAAACCAGTATAATTAGCTCAACTAATGTTTAGATTGAGAGTGATTCTTTTTCAACTCTCTCTAGAAAACTCTTTGTAATCCGAAACTCATCCTTAGAAAGAAATTCAGATTTTTCTGTGTATCATTTTCTGTGATACTTTGGACAACAGTTCAAGTCCGTAGCTATAGAAAGAAATGCATGACTAGAGAAAGGTGACTCCAAATAGTCAACAAACTCGGGACCTAGAAGTGAACCATGCAAATGGCTTTCCCTCGAGTCTCCTGAACAGCAGCCATGACCACATTGTGATGGAACCATGGGCTCACAATCAATATTATCAAATAACTTGCAGGATCCTACGTCTGGTTTGGGGGATTGGATCAAAGGGCTCTGCCTTGGGAACATCTTTGAACATGATCCCATTGTTGGCCTGCCTGGAGAGTTATAAAAACTAAATGCACTAACACGTGCTACTGGTCGATGAAGAGTAGCATGTTCCTCCACTTTAGCATCATCTTTTGATGAAACCATGGGCTCACAATCAATATTATCAAATAACTTGCAGGGTCCTACGTCTGGTTTGGGGGATTGGATCAAAGGGCTCTGCCTTGGGAACATCTTTGAACATGACCCCATTGTTGGCCTGCCTGGAGAGTTATAAAAACTAAATGCACTAACACGTGCTACTGGTCGATGAAGAGTAGCATGTTCCTCCACTTTAGCATCATCTTTTGTTGGAGGTTTAGTTTCATCATTCATCATGACATTTCTGACTTCTGCAGGATTCAATGAATTGATATCCCCAATTGACATGGTTTCTTCAGAGGATGCTTTTGTTTTTTCAAAGTTACCAGTACCATCTTCGATCACATCAGCATGTGCTGGGACATATCTTCCCATTTCCATACGCTTGCGCGTCAGTGTAGAATTCCAGTGATTCTTGATTGCATTATCTGTTCTACCTGGAAGAAGCTTAGCAATTATTGCCCATTTGTTTCCATGGATTGCATGGGCTGAAACTATGATGTTATCCTCTTCCTCTGCAGAAATTGAATTCTCATTACTGTTAGATATTGATAATTGACAGTCAAGATATTTGTAATGACCGGCTAATCTGTCAATTAAATGACAACAAGTTTAGTTCAATAGAATATATAGCATACAATAGGAAAATTCACTGGTGGAAAGGAAAATACAAGTGTTACACAAGGTCTGATATGAACTTTCCAGAGTATGCAGCAGCAACTTTCAAGATTTTCTTTCATTAAATTCAAGTTTGTCACACACTCGCACATCAACACAACAACATGGATGCCTGCAAGCTTAAGCATAAATAATACAATTTCTTTTTCTTTTTCTTTAAAAAAGTTTCACGGGTATTCTAAACCAAGCATTAATTTTCAGAGACCACAAAATATCGTTTCATCGTGTATTCATGTTCCTGATTTCCATATTAATATGTTAGTTGATTTTTATTCCCGACCTAGTGCATGGCATGTGGATCTTTGGTTCACTTCCTCCTCCCTATTTATTGCCAAGACCACAAGGTGTCACTGATAAGTGATAACTCTTGAGCATTTCTTTTAATTTTATTTTATTATTCATCTCTATAATTAGTAGTTCTCAGGTAGGAAATTAGGAGTATATGACAAAAATGTTACTAATGTTATCCTTTTCAGAAATAAATGGCAAACTCTAAGAACAGCAAAGAAAAGAGGAAGGTCCATTGAGTTCTTTGACAATGGATCTTACTAAGAAGTGTTACCAGACATAAACTTCAAGAAGTTAGGAGTCTAGAGTTCATTGGTGTTCTGACCGCAAGTGACAGAATTGTAAACTTTGGATGGAAAAGTATGGATTTAATTTACAATCGTTGATTGGAAAATCAACATTTGATATTATGAAAAAATACATGCATTTTGTATAATAAACTACAAGGTTATTAAAATCTTCTCCCTTGATTTTCTGATCAGTGGTTATAACTTACAACCCTGCACTTTCCCCACTCCGTCAGTTTATAGTAGTTGAATATTCAATATAATATCAGTGGTTAAAATAGATAATATAATTTATAGCCTAATAACCACAATAACAAGTTACATAAGCAGTATAACACTCAACTGCGTGCTGGAGAACATTTATCTTATGATTCTATTCGTGACCAAAATCAAGTAAATATAAAGATGGCAAGAGTCACATTAAATGAATATTTAACAAGTAAAATGAACTAAATAACAACATTCAACTTCAACAATCCTTTAGAAAACTATCAGCCTTACCAAATAAAAAATGCTAAATAAAAAAAAATCCAACATGATAAACTGTAGCTACTAACCATAGTTTACCCAAAAATATAGCCAACATCTAGCAATTTGCAAGCTAGCTCAAGGCAAAAGGCACGGTCATTATATAGATAAACTGTGTCCACTGACCAAACTACCATAGTTTACCAACATGTATGTAAAGGTAAGACATAATGTACTAAGAAGCGTGGCTATCAGAAATAGTAACTAAAATGGTCACTATACAGGTTAAGGAGATAGTATGGAGCTGGAAAAGGTCTCACATCATGAGATGATAATATACATACAAAGTGGTTAAAGAAATACCAATAGTTATCAAAGTAGTGATGAAGCTAAAACTGATATGACACTGACACCACTCTGCCAGTTTCTGGAACTATTTTAATTTCTTCTTATTGCATAAGCTGGTTGAAATATAGTTGCAAACAATGAACATGCCCGAACAACAAGGAGAAAAACAGAAGATCAACCTCAACACCAGGAATAACATACAGCATTTTCAGCTGCCACTATCAATTTCTCTTCTGACTTCTCAGCACTTTTGAAACTATCATAAATCAAACATTAAATGAAAAATATATGACAAACAGACATTGGCTCCGAGATTATATCATACTTAATAGTTGCACTAATATACATAAAATTCTCAATTGTAAATAGGACAACTTTAAAGAGACAAAAATGCATTAGATATCTCCTTTCCACAAACACATTCTGTTACTATATTTAAAACATATCATGGTATTTTAGCATACAATGCAAATGATATATTAGTATATTGCTACCAGTTTATTCTATTTGTCAATCCCCTTAAAAGTCATTCTATGATCCATAACGTCTCTCCTCTACAACTTGTGTGGATAATAGCATTTTTTTCAATCAAACTTACCACATTGACTCAAATAAAGATAGTGAGACTGAGAGCGAGACTTCACTGTTTTGATCAAATGATTATACTAAACAGAACAATAGTTATTTGACACCCTCCCCCCCCTCAATTTTCCTTGAATATCTCTTGATAAACGGATATAAACATATCATCCCCAACTCCAAATGGAAATAAACAAAAAGACTGCAAAAGCACAAGCTACTAGAATCATTCAATCCAAAATAAACAAACAAATAACTAAAACCAAAAGCTATACAAATAAAGAGCACCATATCTATTATCTTATATATCTTTAAATTAAAAACACACACACTCATACATTTCTAACCTTATAACCTAATTCTAGAACAATTGACTTAAAATCAGTGTTATCAGTGTGAAACACGGAGATTAATTAATTACCAGTGAAGGGCTTGCGTTTCAAGCAAGGGTCAAGCTGATTACACCACCGGAGCCGGCACGACTTGCTGGAGCGTCCTGGCACTCCCCGCGCGATCATGCCCCAGTTCCTTGCCCCGAACTGCGCCACCAATCGGCTCAACAGCGCGTCCTCCTCCGGTGACCAAGGTCCCTTCACGCTTCCGGCAACCAAACCTTCAGCGGCCGAAGTCACTTCCGCGACGTCCTTCTCCTTGCCGCCGAGATCCTTCGCGGCGACGCCATTGCGGACGTTTTCTTCGGCGGAGCGGTCTTCTTCGGTCATGGCGGTTGTTGGTTTGGTTGTTTCGCTATCTGTTACTGACAGTTTATTTTCTTTTCTTTTTCTTTTTTCCGTTTTTTCTAACTAACTGCGATTTCGATTGGACCACACGCATAATATATCCGAAAATGACTTTTTTGTCCCCACGCTGTCAACGAAACGACGCAGTTTGAAAGAATGTGAAGATATGTTTGTGCGTGATGCGTCTGGGCAGTTTCGGAAACGCCTATTCCTTTGGTTGACTAAGAGTATTGTTTGTTGACTTCTGACACGTCAGATTGCGGGTTTTCGAAATGATGGTTAGTTGATCGTTATTTACCCTATTGCCATCCTGAACAACGGCCTTGGGAATTTGAATTTCGAATTTAATGGTATTTTCTAGATTACGAGTTTGCCCTTACAAATACGGACTTGGGCTTGACTTCCTAATTTGAATCCTACACCTTCCAAAAATGAGTTTGTTACGCTAGAATGTGGGTGCGGAGATATATGTAATGAATTTGTCGAGAAGAAAGGATATGAAAAATAATATTATGAGATCTGAATCCTCTCTTAAACCCCTGGAATTACTCCAACTCTGTCCTACATCGTTTCAGCCCAATCCAAACCTCAAACAGCTTTAGAACCTCTGCTTTTGTTGAGTTCGTCATCGCATTAAAAGCTCCAGCTATCAAACATGCTTTACAGGTAAAAGCACTAGCCAGATATGCTTCTCCAGTGTCATCATTTGGTTTATGTGACCGGACTCAAGACTTTGTATTTGGGAGGTACAGGATGCAAAATGGGAGGTGCAAATAAAATATCCTACTAATGGACCCTCTTATGAGCCCATTTAGAATGGTAGCTAAGCCTTGTCCGATTACCACATAGACCCAAAACAGCCCAAGTAAAATATACTGTTTGTAAAAGATTAAATTTTGAGTTAGCATATTTAATCGGGGGACATTGATTGTGAATGCAATGCACTCTGTCAAGTAGTACAGATGCATGTGGGTCTCTTAAAATATGTTTCATTGTTTTTGTACCATATTCTCTCCTCCCTTTTTTATTATTCCGGTTTAAGTGGGAAAAAAACTTCAAACAAATGACACTGTGACTTACATCTTCTTGTATGATTTTTTTTTTATATGTTTAAAAAAGTGGTAAAATAGGAAGGCATCCCAACATTATCAGGAAAGATGCTAGTGAAAGTCCATTCGTGATATTTTTAAACTGCAAGTAGTTTTACCTAGTTATTGTATGATTTATTTATCTATAAACTTTCTCTTAAAAGAACTAGCGGCATTTTACCAGGAATGATTATCATGTATTTTTTTTTTTTGTGAGGGATTATCATGTTATATGAGGTGGATTTTATGGATCATTTTGTAATTGACCTCTATTCATGGTTTAATTATCAAAATGACCAACACGAGTTAATTTAGCCACTTGATAAAGACGAATTCTTGCTAATTCTCATTTGGAAAATTCCAAATGTACACTTATTTTATTTTTTAGGTGTGTGGGTGAAAAGAAGAAATGGATTGAGAAACAAAAAATTAATAGATATGATAAATGATATGATGAGAAAAGAAGAAAAGAATAAAAAGAAAACTAAGGTAAAAATGAGGTAAAAGAAAAATTAAGAATATATTATAAATAACTTTTTCTCATTTGAGGATTGTAGTTGTAACAATCAAAGAGCATGTTTATCATAGAACATAAATGAACAAGAAAAACCCTAATAAATCTAAAAAAATAGAAAAAAGACTATTTTTTTCAAATACTCCTCTTTATTATTTTCGCTTGGTGGGTAGTGAAACCAATCATTTAAAAAAAAAAAATTGAAAGGCCAACCATTTTCATTTAATCGTGCAATTGTGGTTCCCCACTGCACTACTACCAACCAATACATATTTTGTTTTATTACATAGCTTATATGTAATATAAAAATTAATTTTTCTATCCCATGCACAAGGTTAACGTGTCCAAAATTAAAATAAAAAAGTTATTACATTGATAATCTATAACTTATAATATTAAAATAATTTTTTTTATTTCTTAACTTCTGCGTCTAATGTAAATTTATAGTACTTATATTAATAATTTAATACAACACTATTGACTTGTTAATTAATACAACACCTAATCGTATATATATGACATTTTTCTTACTGAAATAATATTTCTCATCTATAACGCTATTGACTTGTCTTTATCTTTGACTACTTTTTATTAAAAAAAAATTGGGAACAAGAAATGGTAGAAAGAACAATTAAAAGAAGTAATAAGTTTATATTGGAACTTTACGAAGAATTCTCAATCAACAAATCCTCCCTCTAAAAGTGAAGATGATAAAATCCTAAGATCCCAAAATTATGGTTGCAAGTTAACCTCACAAAGTGGAGTACAAAAGAATGAGAAGAAATTGAGGAAACTAAAGGACTTTAAATTTGGAGACAGGAGAAGGGCCTTAAGGGGCCACTAGCCTTAGCACGCTCAGCCAACCCCTTCTATACTTAATAGCACCGTACGTAATTTGTTTTTCTTGAAAGAAAAATTAATATGCATTTTATTTTCTTTTGGCAGCTCCTGTCTTCTTCATAAAGCTTGTGTAGTCCAAGAGGGGGACATGTGAACTACATATTCACACTTGTAGACAATTTGTACACTCTTTTGTCCAAAAATTCTACTTCACCTAGGACCCCATACCATGTACTGTTGCAATTCAACGTCATTTCCTTAGAAAATTTTAAGTCCAGCCATCCCTGTATTATGAGAAAAATTATGACAAAACCAAGCATATATTCTTGTTGTTGCTGCTAGATTACAACAACTGTTGAGGCATTCTTCCGCATTTATATTCTTTAGGTAAATGTCAGTAGTCCGTGTTTCAACAACACTGGTTCTTCAAGAATAACAAATAAATATTTTTATTAACATTATTTATCAACTCTCTCTCATTATAATATTTAGAATAAATAATATGTTAAACTAGCAGAGTAAATATTTTTTATATTATTATTTAATTGTAAACTACTATATATCATGATTTTATTGACTTTCATAATCATTAATTTAAAAGTTTACCTTAAAGACATTTTTCTGATTTGTTAATAGTGTAAAAAAATATACCGACAGTAAATATCTATAAAATTTTATTTGTTAACACATATTAGCATATTTTTTAATAAAAAAAAATCAATTTGTTTGTTTCGTGAATTAGTATTCTTAGGACCATGGTTAGGCAGACGCAATTATTTATGATCTGGTACTTTTCGCGCTGACCCATAATTTATTATTACTTTATTACAGGCTTTGTGGAAAATAATTAAAGGAAAAGGTTTTATCATGCATAATAGTCAAATTCCAGAGGACAAGGGGGAAATTCTCAAGGAAACCATTTCAGTGACAGTAAAATGGTCTACACAATGTAATTGCATTTCATAGTATGCAAAAGAGTGACCCTTGTAGAGAATTAATCAATTGATAAAAAAGAGTAATTTTCTTTTCTCTTTTTTTTGTTGTTGTTAAAACCATAAAATATTGTGTTGTAGCTTCATTATATAATTGTGAAATGAGTCTGCTCGGCTTAATTAACTATCTCTTTATTATGCCTTATCAAATTCAAATTTAATATGTCCACATCAGCAATATATATATATATATATATATAGAGAGAGAGATAGATAGATTTTTTTTACATAAGAATTGTGTAAATAGCATTATTCTTAATATTATAAGAAATTGACATAATAGACCATGAAACAAAAGGGCCATCCTTCACAAATGTGTGTACTGTGTTCCTAACTGGTCCTCCAACATTAATAGTTTAGTGTAGAATTAATCTTTTGTCCTTTCAGGAAAATTGATGGAGTTAACAGCTCATTCTTTAACAGTAGAGAGGGGGGACGGGTAGCTAGGTGGGGGTTGGAACCATGTGATAAGAGCAATCGTTAGGAAAGTGTGGGCTTAAATTTAGAACGTTGGTAGTCACATGCGATGCTAAGAAAAAAAATTGGTATTATAATACAAATATTGATTGATTATGATACTTAATCAAATAATTTAAGATTTACGTATGAAATAAATCATGATAAAAAAAATACACACTTTTAATATGTATTTATGATCTTCAATATAAATATTAGTCATTATTTCTGACAATAAATATTATATATTATATCATGATTAGTAAAAAAAAATAATTGCAATGTTGGCACGTACGTGTATGATTCCATTTCCTATGGAACACCCGGTGTGAGTCTCAAAGCAATATACGGATAATTGCCTGCTAAATAACAACTTTCACTGCCTTGGATTCTAATTAAAGTCCATAAAACCATGTGTTTTTCGGAGTGCAATTCACTCAAGCTCAATGGTTTTAAACTGCCATATGCTACTACTTGAATTGGAAATACTGTATGGAACTCCACTTTATCACCATCTGAATTGTATTTTTCTGCAATTATTTACAATTTTTACAATAGCTAATTTAAAATTATAAGGCTATCATATATGTACTGTGAATGTGTGTGACCCATGAAGCCTGTTCCAGCACTCATATATGGCAACAGAAAACTGTTTGGTTCAACAGAAAACATCATGTCAACATATGACAACTCAAGTGTGGTCAGCAAACTATTACTATGAGTGCCAAGTTTGCCCGGTTAGCTTTTGTCCATAAAATGATCATGCTCAACCAGGCAAAAAGATGCTTTATCAAAAGGTAAAATTGATTTGTTGAATATAGGTGATGATCAAAATTCAAAACATTCTAAATGGGGTAGAAATGCTTTTTTTGCCAAGTTAGAATCAATGCATAGAATATATATCAGTCCACACTGTTCTATTCATACAAATGCATTGCTAATTAAGTAAAGAATAATAATACATAAATATTTATTTATTTTAAATATTTTATTAATATTTTTTATTTTTTTTATCTTTTTTCTATCATATCATAAATCATATAATATTTATATTTTTTTCTCTCTGTAGATATTTTATAGCATTTAGAATATCCATCAAACATTTTTCTTTAAGTAACTAACTTGCTTGCTTCCATTTTGCTTGCTATTGTACTTAATCATCATTTTTAATTTACCAACAGTGGCATCCTCAACTTGTAAGAGGGAGAATATGCACTTTTGTGACCTTGGACTTCGGAGAGAGATTATTATTTTTCTTCCATTCATATTTCTGAACCCATAAAAAAAGTGCTTGATTAAAATCAAGAAAGTTACTCAGAGAGGATGAAATCTTTCTTATTCATCCCATGAAAGATATGGTGAAAGTATCCTTAATTCTTTGGTCAAAGTGGTTTTTAGTCTATGATTTAAAATGTCTTACCTACAGATGGAAGATATCTGTTAGAAACACCCCAAAATGTCTATAGCACACTTAAAACCATATAATAGAAACATCTAATGAACATTAATTCATAAATCTCAGTGCATCAACGTACGGCAAAAGGGTGTTTCCATATTAGTTAAAGTTGGCATTTAACTTGCATGTTGTAATTTTGTAGCATTTTTAGTACCCGGCCAGCAGTTGAGGCTGACCTCACTCTAGTGTCTGAAATATATGTATGCACTGCATATACACTGACATATACTGATATTCATGGAGAACTACTTCAGTAAAATATATACGTATATATATAATAGGGTGAAAAGCATGGAAACCTAATCATGAGATAATACTTGGTTCAAGAATAATTTACCTTGGTGGGATCCAGCCCCCCCCCAGACTGAATTTGTGGATCTATTCAACCATGGTCAACAAGCATGAATAAGGTATAATCATTAAGTCTACTTTTGCTAAATTTAAGAGTATAATATATGGGGTTTTTGAAACTTGTTTGACTTAATAGATTGAAAAGAAGAAGAAAAAAGGAAAAGAAAACAACAACAACGAAAACAAAAGTCTTATCCTAGTAACTACTGAAGTTGGATTCACTACATGAATCACACGACGATCCCATCTAGCACGGTTAATAATCAAAAAAAGAAATAAAGGAAAGATTAAAGAAATTAGCTTTGTAAGACCAAAAGAGCAATAAAAAGGTCAATAATATGTACTTACATGAATTATACCACTCTCTTTCATATGAAGAATGCAGTTTCTAGTCCATAAACTGTGTATGAAGTATCTGATGCAGTAAAAAGAGGCAATCCACCAAAACAATCATATATAGTAGAAGCCACCAAAGGAGGAATCCAAAGGGATAGCATGATCCCAAATATTGAGAAGGGGAGGGAAAGAGAAAAATTTATAAATCTGAAATTTGGGATCAATGCGATCCCTTTGGATGCCTCCTCCAGTTGCAGTGGAATATAATAACCAAACTTCGCCTTCTTAATTCTTTAGTGTTTCACATAGGTGTATATAAGTGCGTAACCCTTCTCTCCTTCTCTCTCTGCAGGCTTTTGTGCTGAAGGAAAGTGGCAGGATCATGGATGGCTCTGAGTTTGAGGATTGAAGGAGAGGCTTTCAAAGCAAAAGAGAGAGCAAGTGCTTATATTAACAACAAAAACTCTCTTTCCATCATTGTTTCTTTTATTTCAAAAATTGTCCATGAATTAATTGATTAATATATTTATTAAGATTTGCAGAATATATAATCTGAAAATGTTTTTTTTCAAGAAATTATGATATTTATTGAGATGTAGACCCCATTCCATAATAATCCAGGCACCCCGAAAGAAAATTTACCCGACAATGGGTCAGCTATCCATTATTGGAAATTCTCTACAAGTTGGGCTGGCAATATATATTAGAATTTTATTCCCTGTCTTTCCAAAGAAAAGTAATTTTATTCTCTATATTTTCTTTTCTTTTCTTCTTTATTTAAATGAAAGTTTGTGGTCCAAACCATGTTCCCACTCACACACAACAAACTATAATAATACTTGTTTCAGAAGTATACATTATAAAATTTATGACATTGTATGTACGCATGATTAAATATACTTTATCAATGATATGAATGATCATATATATGACCCAACCAGAGACTAAATATATGGGGGATATTTGAAGAAATCCAAGTTGTGTATATTGGTCAAAGATGCTTAATATAAACGCATAACTTCTCAATTAATTAAATTACATTATAAATCATATGGCTGTACATTATTATTATTTTTATATTGCTAACGACGGTATAATTTAGTGGTTATATCCGGCTTCTTTTAAAAAAGTATTTGATTTCATGTTCCATTTCTAGCAAGTTCTAATGTCCACACTCAACCTTCCTTTCTTACATCAAAATCTTAAGATCTCACTAATATCAAGTAATAATTATTCTATTTTATTAATTGAATTCTTTTCCCTTTAATACGCTATAGTGTAAAACTTTTATTGATGTATAATATCCAATATATTGTAAGTTAATTACACATACAGTTACTCAATCCTAAAATATTCATCCAACTCGCCGCATAGGAAAAATCATATATTCCAAGTTTATGCACGTAGACATTATCTTCTTCTAATTAGTGTGGAAAAGAAAACTTCATTTGTTATGAGGTTGTTTTATTTATTGAAGGAAGAAGTATGAACGTACCGATTTATTCAGAAAAAATAAAATAAAATTGAACCGATTTAATGACCTTAACAACATTGAGGCACCATGCATACATTTTACACATCTTCTTATCATTATAAGAGATGTATAAAGTTGGAACTATTGGTTGTTGTAAAAAAATAGAACTATAAATCTGAATCATAAAATTTCACACAAATGATCACAGTTAAAAGTTAATTGCTAATTGGTAACCACATGATCATCAAGTATATATATTTCAACTTATATTGTGTGTGTTTTTTCCCTGAAGATCAAGCAATAGGCACATTACCTAATTTTGCAGGAAAAATATTATACTTGATGAAAGAAACCGTTAAAATAAATTAGTCAGTCATAATGGAAAGTTAAAAGGAAATGATTTTTATTAGATTTCTCCCTTATAATGGGCAGACAAATACATAATGGGCACCCAAAAGAGAAGCATTTGTTTCCTTCCTTCCAATCCAATCCAGTAAATATGCACATGGACAGGCACATTAAGCGGGTATTTTAGCTGTCTAGATCGTTTCATATCTTTTCTTTTCTTTCTTTAGATCTGATGTAAATCTTCTCCACATGATCACCGCTACTAATAGGGTCTAAAAAAATTAAATTTCTTTAACAAACAGCCTCATCGTACATGCTTGTCAAATGTTCCTATCGTTCGTAAAGTTTGAGGACTAAGTTTGTCTTCCTTTATTGTGCAAACGGTAAAATCAACAAGTTCAACTTTACCAAAATCTACTCGTGAAACTGTCTTGTGACTTACCCATAAATTATTCAAATCTATCAGAAATTTTTGTTTTCTGAAACTTTTTGTGTATGCTTTCAAATTGTTGGAGAAAAACATTGCATACAAGACATATATATTAAAGATTTTAGGTTGTGTTTGTATTAAGTTTAGTTTCATTGAACGGAGAAGTAATATTTTATTACTCTCATGTTTGCTGCATCAAAATGTGAGAAATTATTTTAAAAAACACACAACGGAATTTTCAATAGATTTTCAAGCATGCACTTAATTTCTATTAATTATGTGCAATCGATCTCTATTATAGAGACTAAAGACAATAACAAAAAAAAAAGTACAAGTAAAAATAATATTAAATACAATTTAATATATATGATTTGATATCTCTTGTTAAGGTCTATAAAAACATATATATATATATATATATATATATATATATATATATATATATATATATATATATATATATATATATATATATATTAACTATTTCAAATAAAATTATATATTAGACAAATTTGAAAAACCGTCATCCTCAATTAGTTATCATCCTACAAACATAAGTCTCCCACACAAAATTGTTATAAAGAATGATAACATTTTCACTTAGATCTTTTCACATTATTTTGATTAATGGGTCTTTTATTTGAAATTTCTCTTTTTAAACACGACTCTCATTCCACTTAGGTGGTGTTTCTTATTTTTACAAAGACTTTCTTTATTTGATAGATATTGATTTATCTCCTTTATGAGTTATGACCAAAGGTTTTTCCATCACCTGTAACTTCTTATCCTCCTCCTCTCACGCTCGAATTAAACGTTCTTTATTTTAAAAATATAAAATATTTTTTTACTATGATTATATGATCATTAAATAACTTTTAATTCTAATTATCCATAGTCCAAATTTATTATTCTCACTATCTCATTATAAAAAAAAAATTTATCTCACTTGCAGGCCCAAGCATGAGACGATGTAAACCCTTACTTTAGGTCCCGTAAAAAGATGTTTAGTATTAATATTCATACAACTTTTACTATTAATTAGTACAATTTTTTATCCTATTTATTAGAAACAAATTGCAGTGTACCAGAGTTAGTTTAATTTAGGTGTCTTTGTTGTGAATGAGGCTCGAACTTATTAGAGGAAAAAATACTTTTATGTTTAGTAATGTCCCTAATTTTGTGTTACTTTCACTATTTTCTTTTTAAAAAAATCTCACCTAAAAATTTGCTTTGAGACTAAAATAATGTTGGGCTGGCCTGCTCACTTGATATACGTCCCCTAAAGAGAATTGAGGAACACAGACAACTCATGACACCATGCATTATATAGCTTCTTTTTTTATTTATTTTTAATAAACGCAATGACATGAAAGGCAACTCACATCATATAACTAATTTTGACTAAACGCAGCTACCATACCACATGCATATAAAAAACGATCGTTAAGAAATGGTGATCTTGTGAAGCAATAGCAAATCCAACATAGTCAATGCTGTGAAGACGTATAATCATTAATTAATTGACACATTGAGCTTCTATCATATGTTCATGCATCCCATCTTTGGGCCAGAAAAGAATTAAACAAAGAATGCCGGAATAGATTTTCTATGTTGCTAGTTGTATAATTAAGCCATAAAAGGTGATGCATCGTATTTATGATAATATTGAAACGGCTGATCAAATATAGTGAGCTAGGTTAGAGCTATTAAAGGTGAATAAAACAGGAGAAAAGTGGGTAGAGCTAGTATATATAGCACAAGCATGGGGTTGTGTGCAGAAATTGGATGGATATAAAAGGGCATGGTGATGAATGATGATGCATATATATCTCGCGTGGTCCAGCTACTGTGCACTGCATATTGCACAAGAGTAGCCACGACAATGCCATTAGTGGGATGGCAGTACTGTCAATATTGGCCCTATAGCTGTGCTGCTGCATGGTGATGGTGCCATTGGTGGTGATTCAAGGTGGAGACCCATGTGATGGAGGAAGGACTCATATTTGAAATTAATCAATCAAATTACTAAAATAAGCATGATTTTTCTCACATTTCAACTTTTATATTCATTTGATATTTTTAATTTTTCTGTTTATTTCCATCTTATTATTTATTAACTATATGTATTTTTAAATCATTGAAATTGTAATGTAAGATCCGCTGCATTTATATGTGAGTAAACAACAATTTATTTTATTAGCAATGTGTTTGATTTTATTTATATGCAAGATTTCTTTGAGTTAATCGCATTTACATATTATAAGTGAGATTAGTGTTTGTCACAATAGATTAAAAGACACATGTAATTTTTAATCCAAAACAAAAAAAATTATATTGATTTTTATTATATACATACATATATATATATATATATATATGCACACATGATGTGAAATTCAGGTTTTTTTTTTCAATTTTGATTGGAATTGTTCAATTAATTAATTAATTATAGATTCTTTTTACCAATAATACATCTTGAGCGGCTGATAAGAGGCATTGTAACAAAATACACTTAAATATCTTTTAATCCTCATAAAAAGAGTGGGCTTTGATTTTGGTCTTTTAACAAATTTAATTTTCATCTTTTAAAAATATAATATTATTATTTTTAATCCTTAATATTATGTAACATCTATCAACTATTTGTGTGTTTAATGAAAGGTAAGTAACTATCTCAGGTAATATCAGGTGTTAGTGGTATTATGTAAGTATGTGACACATCTAAAATATTTTCTAGATTCTTAAAATAAATTCTATTCGTCTATTTTAAAATGAATGTTGAGGCAAAAGTAATTATTTCAAATTTTGAAGATGAAAATTTAAGACATTTATAAGGATCAAAATTA
The DNA here is from genome assembly GCF_004193775.1 of Glycine soja. Lineage (NCBI taxonomy): Eukaryota > Viridiplantae > Streptophyta > Magnoliopsida > Fabales > Fabaceae > Glycine > Glycine soja. The sequence goes on from NC_041003.1 coordinate 46,218,227, forward strand.
ATTATTTATTTTACAAGAACAAAAAGAATAATTTTAAATAGAATGATAAAAAAATGATATATATATATATATATATATATATATATATATATATATATATATATATATATATATACTAAAATCAAAATTCACTAATTTTATAAAACTAAAAACATATTTAAAGGCTGACAATCAACCTGGTTAGGTAAATCTTTGCAAATGCTACATACTCCTGCTCTTTCTAGATACTTTTTCTGTGTTGTTCTGTCCTTTGGTGTGTACCAAACACACCCTTTATGTTTCCAATTTGTCTAACAAGAACCACAGAACAATGTGATATGATTATAGTATATTGAACGATAATAGTTCATACAACATCTTAAATTAGTTGGATTAACTCACATAACCTACAAGTTAAACGAGTTAAATTTACTAAGTTCATAGGTCAACTTCTCAAGTTACAAAAAAATGGTCTAAAAAAAGTTACAAAAATTTAGATCTTTTTTTAATTTTTAAAAAGTTTTAGAAAATATTTTTTTAAAATTAAAAAACCATTTTTATATTTTTATTATTTTAAAGTAGGAAAAAATATAAGCAAGAAACATTCAACAAACAATAACTAGAAAAAAAAAAACATATACAGGCTAGCATGATAATTGACTCATTTAATGGGGTTAGCAAGTGGACTGAGTATACCCAATTACATACAAAAATATTTATATTAAGAAGGTTTATTTAATTAGTTAAGTAAGATATATGAATTATTGTACATAAATTTTTGGTATCCTTTTCCATTCTTACTCATTAAAAAAATAAAACATTTATTTTTCTCAAAAAAATTTGCTTGGCTGTAAAGTGAGACTAATACAGTTATGTATCAGACGAATACAATTGGAGAATGTTGCCAATAACAAAAAATTCTAATATACATTCTTCTGTATTACAATAATGCGGGAACTGGTAACAAACTTGTGTCAGGTTATCCACGCATTCAGAGTATGTAACAGTCTATAATTTACAATTAAGTGTATATAAAACATACAAAAAAATATGCCAATTCATGCAAAATTTAATTCCAAACTAAACTTGCACCTCAATTCTCAAGATAGGAAAATGAAAATAAGTAGCATTAATTATTGAGGGTCGGGGACAATTCTGGTGAAGAGTGAAGACCAATGATTTCACACCCATCGCTCATCTATTATCTACTGATCAATGATCATATTGTTGTGACGCCGTTTCAGCGTTTCTGGCGCACTTTTGGCCTTGGGTGCTTCCACGGATTATTATTATTATGATCGAGGTCATTCCTCCAGTTTTATATCATATATGCACCTTTCTGCAGCTTTTATATATATATATGCACCTTTCTGCGCAGAAGTTTCTTCTTCTCCATGTTTACAGTTTGTTTATCTTTCTTTTTCTCTTTTGTCTCATGTGCCAGTGCCAACCAACCAAAAGTAACAGTGCCAACTGGTTAATTAATTGGGAGTTCTATTCTATACTCAACATTTTTATAATGATTTTGACACCATATGTAAAATCAGATCCGGGACATATTGGAATTGAATTAAAAAGGTAGATATTAATGGTTAATTAATTTGCTATAATGCCCAAATATATATACAGATCATGGTTTTAAATTGTAATCAAATCAGCCATACTTTCCTACAAGTACCCATAATGCAAAGGTTTTCTAGCTCACAGCAATCACAATTTAAAACCTTGATACAAATTGAAGCAACTACAAAATTTCCCTGTGTGCATGTATAACTCCTGAATCTACAACAATGCATAAATTTCACTACTATTCTGTTTGAACTTGGAAGTCATACTATTGTTGGTTCAATAACTGTTCTTTCGTGGGAGGTCTTGTTGGGCTTGGGTATGATGAGATGAAATTAACGACAATGCTAAGCCCAACTGGAGCTAACTCAACAATAGATAGACGTTACATTGGTTATAAAATAATCATGATTGTTAACTCGTCGATATGATCAACCAAACTCTTATACATTATACAAGATCACCAAATAACAACAGCAAAATAATAATAATAATTTTTCAGCTTAAATCACATTTTCAAATAAAATTATCTTCTTGAGATAAAAAGGCTTTTTTTTTCTAAGACATATATCCAAAAATCATATTGAAATTCTACTAATCGAGATATCAAGCTAAATAATATCATTATAAATAATAAAACTCTGCTTCTAAACTTTTAATTGTATATGTAGGAACTCAAACTTAAATAAACTCCTCTAGTTAATCTGTGGCCTTGGTGGTTCTTGATGTAGAAAGTGGGAGACATATATTATTACATTGATTTTATAGAAGAATATTTAGTTAAGCAAAAAGAAAGAAATGCTCTCAATTGATAAAGAGAAGAAAATAATATAATTACACTTTTGTTTCTCGTATTTTTTTTTCAATTTTGTTAAATTAGTTTCTCTTCTTTTTTCTTTTTTACTCAAATTTGATTCTCATTATTTTAATTTTGGAAATATAAGTTCATCGTTAACTCTATCAAATTGATAACAGATGCAAACAAACGTGTTTTTTTTTTTTTTTTGTGGGTGGGTGTGTGTGTTTAAGCGACATTATGATTTGAAAGGTTTTACATGGGCATGTTACATGAAAAATAATTCAAGTCATATTACAATCATAATATCACTTAAATAATAATATAAAGTCACGTAAATGTGTCAGATCACAATCTCTAAATAATAATAAAAAGTCACTTAAATAATTAACATTTGACTCACACTCTCAAAATTGTAATAGTGAGAATTAAATTTGCTAAAAAAAAACAGAATAATCTAAATTTGTAAAACTGAAAATTAAATAAATAAGAAAACCAATTTGTAATTAAGTAAAAAGAATACATATGTTGCGTGAGAGGAGACTGTTTCATGATTGTTGCCAAAAGCCAAAAGGCTGAGACTTGAGAGCACTACTTCTTGTCTATTAATTATCCTTTTTTTAGTAAAACAACTTGTCCTTTCACAATATTATTAAATTTATTAATTTTACCTAAAAGCTATAACAATGGTATATTATAATCTATATTCTATCAACCAATCGTTTTCATGTTGAATTGTTCATTTTCCTGTATATATATGTTACTTGCGAATGGAAATTTTGAAAAAGAAATTAAAGATCTTATAAAAAAATGCTCCATCGAATAGTAATGGTACAAGTGTTGATGTTTTTCATTTTTCAATAATGAATGGCTCGAAGAATGAATATTTAAGTAGCCCCTGTCTCAAAAATTCCCGAATTGATAATTTTGGGCTACCTCTTATTTTAATTAATTAATGGATGTCTCACTATTAATTCAAACAAATATGAGACAATATCCCAAAAGCTAAATCAAAATCTAAGTGTAGACAATATGATAATGAGGGGTTATGCTTAATCTGAAATTGAAATGACAGTAGCCTCTTAAAATTAAAATCTGTATCCAAGGAGATTCGTTTACACGTCCTTTGTTTGTTGTTTAGTGGAAAATCTGTCATCTTTTTATAATAATAAATTAAAAATGACAAACGTTAGGAATAAATAAGGGCGACATTAGTATAATTTGTCGATTCCCAAGCATTTTTTTTAATCTGTCATTTTCCGTTGTGCAAAATACATTGTCCTTCTCACATTCTTCGCATTTTTCGAATCAATGGAGCATCATGTTTCGGGTTCGTTTTCTGCGGATCCAATCAAAGGATAGCGAGTGCATCTTCAGATATGGCCACGATTACATCTTCGGAAAAAGAAAAAGAAAAAACTTTCAATCGCTACATTGAAATTGCAATGTTATTTTGATATATAATAAGGAGAGAAATTCAAGCCAAAAAGATAAGAAGAGAAACAGACTATTTTGGAGTCGAAGAATTTTATTTAGGAACTGAGTATTTCATATTTGAAACTGATTAACAATAACGATCATGCGCAATCGGTCTAAAAAAAATAGGGTCAACTTATTTTGGAATCAATAATTTGCTCAATGAATTAATAATTTCATATAGAAATATAAATGATGAGGCAAGTAGAAGTTTATTTAAAGAGGACGGAGCAGGTAGTCAATAACTTATAACTTCATAAATGTCGAGATAAATTTTTCTATAAGTAATTATAAGAAAATAGATAAAAATAAAAATTAAATTAATTTTTTTATAATCAAAGAATTCATTAAAAATAATCAGTTAGATTTTTTTTAATAAAAATTACTCATCAATAAAATTGATGAATACTTCATATTAATATTATGGTTAAAAAAGAAAATCAATTTGTAAAAATTCATTCATATTAATTTTTCTAAAAGTTTATTTTTAATTTATGTGAAATAATTTTAAATGAAAAAAATTATTTTTTTTCTTTCTTATAAGCGTGCTTGTAGAAAAAATTGTCCTAATAATATACTCTTAATCAGGCAAATAAGAGACAGAAAGAATAGAACTCAAACCAGTGAACCCCTTAAAAGCCCCACAACAATATGAGAATGGAATCATGGATAAGCAATGCCCTAATAAACAGAGCTAGCTAAACATATTACTCCATAAAACCTGATACAGTGTCACACAAAGAGGATAACAAAAACAGACAACAATGGGTAAGCACTTGCTTTACTCAACAAGCAACAATTATTGAGCATTTCCCTAGTCCCCTACCTCATCACTTCCTTTACTCAAGTCTTGTTAACATAAAATGCCTTTCATCATGCATAGAGTGTCTCCTATTATAGCAGCCTCCAAAAGCAAAGAGCAAAAACCATTTTTATATGTGATAAATTGCCTTCACAAACCTAGAGGCAAAAAAAGAAAAACCAACAGCAACACCAGCAGATCAGCACACAGCGGACAGGTGCATCAAAAAATGTTTGTGATAAATTTAGAATATGAAATCATATTTTAAAAGGATAAAAATTTAGGGAAAATTTGATAAACTTTAAATATCTTATAGAATGTGAGTCTTTTTTATATTAAATAAAACTAAATATTTTAATTTATGAGTTTTAAATGAAAGACTATTTAAAATTAATTTACAAAAAAATTATGTGAAAAAAATGAGAATTTGGAATTTTTTATATAAAATAAAGTTCACCCTAAAAATCAAATTTCATTTTGTAGTTCACGAATAATCTTATTTTTTAAGCATGTGATAAGAGAATTTGATGATTGTTCGTTAAAAAAAATATTTATTAAAAAAGTCAATTTTTTAAATGGATTTTAATATCATGAAAAAATTAGTCTTTAAATATGGGACGGAAGATACCCAGGTTCATTAGAAAATAAAAAATAAAATCACAAGTAATCTAGATGAAAAGAATAAAAAACATAATTAATCTCTTTAATAAATTTTAATACTTATTTTATTTTTGCCTATATTGAAATGGAGGGAAATTATTAAAATAATGTATTAAAAGAAAAAAAAAAAAAAAGGGTATTTTTTCTCAGTTTTCCTCTATTGGATTTGGTAAGAAGAAGAAAGCGTGGATATAAGTATAACTATATCTTATACGCAGAGACAGAGCAGAGCAGAGAGCGCGTAAGAGTAGGAGTAGGAGCACGTAAGACAGAGCAGAGAAGATTGTTTCAAATTTCAATGCAAAGGGCGTTGCAATCGATCAACGATCTACAGTTGCGGGACCCACCAAACTACCAACTACAGCTCCAGTGGCAGCGCCGCACTCGTCTTGTCTCAAACAAATGCAACAAGCGGTTATTCTTATAGTTATTGAGGAGGAGTAGTACTTATAAGAGGAAGCAGATTTGATTCTGATTCTAATTTATTTGATTCTTTATTATTTATAAATTGAAAAGAAAGTCACGCTGGCGGTGAAGAACGTTTCTGCGGCGGCCGAGGAGGAGGAACACATGACGCTGATTTCCGATGTTGAGAACCTTGCGGATGCCGAAATCCCCGACACCGCACATCAAATTAGCACCGGTGCGTTTTTTTTTTTCTAATCAGACTTTATTTATTGCTACTGGATTGCGAATTTAGAACAATAATTGAAGCTATAAATTGGGAAATACTGATGCTAATTTATTATTAGTGTTGTTGGTGTGGCAGATTCATGGTTTCAAGTGGGGTTCGTGCTGACGACGGGAATCAACAGCGCGTATGTGCTTGGATATTCTGGGACCATCATGGTTCCCCTGGGTTGGGCAGGGGGTGTGGTTGGTTTGATTCTCGCCACTGCAATATCGCTCTACGCGAATGCTCTTATTGCTAGGCTCCATGAATATGGAGGAACAAGGCATATTCGATACAGAGATCTTGCTGGATTTATCTATGGTATCTATCTATCCATCTTTTTTTTTTATCGGTAGGAAACGAAGACAGAATTAGGGGATATACATTAACTAAGATTAAAAAAAAAACATAAATAAATAGCATAACATAACACTATCAATTATTGGCTTGTACTGCCTAGTTTTCTTTTTCTCTCCATGTTATGCTGTTGTGTAAATAACTAATAAGCATGGATGCTTGTACTTATTATTATCTCGTTTTCTTTGTTATTGCAGGTAGAAAAGCTTATTCCCTCACATGGGCTCTGCAGTATGTCAATCTTTTCATGATAAATGCCGGCTACATCATTTTGGCTGGTTCGGCTTTAAAGGTAATCAGCCAAGTGTATCAATTGTTACTGATGTTATGATTTTTTCCTTCTTTTTAGTGATTTTTCTTCTTTTGTTGAAGAAAGTAGCACTTTCAAAATCTTTATATCAACTGTTCATTAATCATTAGGGGTTTCATTTTTCTGCTTCTCAAGTAGCCTGCTAATAAAATGAGTCATGCTTTCTCTGCCCTTCTTTTAATTTTGTTACTTCTTCTACTTAATGTAATATTGATTGGATTATTATATTTCTGGATCAATGATACAAACAAAACATGACACGTACCTATTATGTCAATTCTGCTTTCACTTGGTGGATTCATGCAGGAATTCTTTATACAGATTGTGCTTTTAGGATTTTTCTGAATCTTTTCTGTTCATTGTCGTGCAGGCTGCTTATGTTCTATTTAGGGAAGACGATGGGATGAAGCTTCCGTATTGTATTGCCATAGCTGGATTTGTGTGTGCAATGTTTGCCATATGTATTCCACATCTATCGGCTCTTGGAATTTGGCTGGGATTTTCAACAGTCTTCAGCCTAGTATATATTGTTATAGCATTTGTACTGTCAATTAACGATGGTAATCGCTCATTCTGTGATGTGTCTGTTACTTCTCAAATCTCAATTCAATATGCTTCTTCAAATCAATTGGCCTTGTTGATCCACTTTTTCTCCTGTAAAGTTAACAATTTCCATCTACATGTCATCTGACATGTAAACATTGTCATTTGAAATTCATCCTATGAATATATTCTTGTGTTAGAAGAAAGTAATGTGCAAGACTGATGCTAGGTTTTCTGTTTCCCAGTGCCCCTGTAAAAAAGAGTTTCTTTTGTTCCCGTTCATGTTATTAGCAATTACAATTAACTGTGTTATCTGAAATAGAGATAAATAACTAGTGTTCTTGCATACATCTTAAATTCCTGTTTAAATCTCTTGATTTAGTTCGTTGAGTTTCTTCATTCTGTCATCCCTAATCTCATTATCTTTGCTTTTTTCTTCTTTGCACTCCCTTTTTGTGCTTATCAGTGATTATAACGTTCCTCATTTGTGATTTTGTTCTGCTGCTGGTATACTGTGGGCAGCCAATTGTTTTATTGCTAAAGGATATAAACTAGACCTTAAAGTGCCCTTCTTTTATTTAGTATTTCAGCTGATGCCTAGTATTATGATTTAGTTGGTGAGATTTTTTTTTAGGAAATTGCATCCCTCATTGTTGATTTATCTTTTTATATTCACCACTTGCTGTGTCTCAATGCAAGTCAGAAGGTATTATTTTTCTGTCTAGATTACAGGTACCTCCACATACTTGGTATTCATGCTCGAGCTGGAAACATCTACAGCATGGTGGGGTTAACTCTCTTTAGTAGGGATTTTTTTTTTCCTACCCAAGATTCAAACCCACTACCTTCATTAAGGGGAAACAAGTATATACCTTTTGAACCAACCAATTGGTGTAAAAAAGAATTCTCTTTGAGAACTAGCAAAAGGATATAATTTATTCTTAAACAATATACAGACTTGCTCTTTCATTTATATACTAGAGTATAGTTCGAACATCAAATCATATTACAGAACATTCACTATAAATGATGATTCGCATCTTTTTTCCCCCATTTCTCTTCTAACTTGTTTTCAAGCTTTCAGTTAGGCTAAAGCATTCTCCTGACTTTTCTTCATGGGTGACTATACTATAATTGAGAATCACAATGTTTTACTTCAGAACAATTGCTTTTCTCTATGCTTAGTTTGTTCAGTTTTTATATTTTTATTAGGTTTAACTTGATGAACTCGGAGTGAATTTGCTTAATAACCTCCCCCCTTGCATCAATAGGTATAAAATCACCACCTGGTGATTATAGTATTCCGGGGACATCAACAAGTAAAATATTCACAACAATTGGGGCGTCTGCTAATCTTGTGTTTGCATATAATACAGGAATGCTTCCTGAGATACAGGTATCATGCAAGCTTATATTCATTCATTTCTTGAGTTTTATGTGGATGCATAACTCTTTTATTTCTTCATGTGCTCTTGAAAGTGAGTTTTATTTTTGGTTGTAAACCTAACAGGCAACAATCAGGCAACCAGTAGTCAAGAATATGATGAAAGCCCTGTATTTTCAGTTTACTGTTGGAGTTCTGCCATTATATCTGGTAACCTTTGCAGGATACTGGGCTTATGGATCTTCAACAGCAACCTATTTGATGAGTGATGTGAATGGTCCAGTTTGGGCTAAGGCCATGGCCAATATTGCAGCCTTTCTTCAATCAGTCATTGCATTGCATGTAGTAACTTTTAAACTTCAATTTTGGTGCTACTAAATATTTTATCTAAATTGTGTCACTGGCCTAATAACCTATCTTCTGCTTTTTGGTAGATATTTGCAAGTCCAATGTATGAGTATTTGGATACCAAATATGGGATCAAAGGGAGTGCCCTGGCTTTCAAGAACTTGTCATTTCGAGTCTTGGTAAGAGGTGGCTACCTGACTGTAAACACATTTGTATCAGCTCTGTTGCCATTTCTTGGAGATTTCATGAGCCTCACTGGAGCTATCAGCACATTTCCCCTCACATTTATCCTTGCAAACCATATGTACCTAGTGACAAATGAGAACAAACTAACATCCACCCAAAAGCTCTGGCATTGGATCAATATTTGTTTCTTTGCCCTCATGTCTGCTGCGGCGGCTATTGCAGCCCTGCGACTTATTGATTTAGACTCCAAAACGTACCATGTTTTTGCGGATTTATGATTAAATGCATTATATTCTTTCAGTAATTCTAATGCTAGTTTGTGCTTCAAATATGCGTTCATTAAAAAAAATATTTTGCATATTTTAGGTTAGGAGTGAGGAATCTTTCATTCTCAATTAGGGCTTCATTCGTGCAAGGGTCAAAATCAATTTTGACCAAAAGCTGAGAAAAAAGCGTGTTTTTGGATGCAACGAAAAAATTGTTTTTATCTTGAGTTCACAATGATTTTATAATCATCATGGTTTTCTAACACCAACCCAATCATGCTAAGAATTATTGCCATTGAATGCCTTTCCTAATCATGTCACTACTATCTGGACTGCCTAGTGCCTATCTCTTCTCACAAGTCATGTTGCTTTGCCCCAACAACCCAAAACAGATACTCAATTTCCGAGGGATAGATTGTTAAGAATGCGATTCTTAAAAAAAAAATTATAAAATATGTTTACCCTGTGTTTGGTTCTCCATGGAACCTTATAACATGGATCCAAAATGTGAGAAATCAGAAGCTAGTATATATTACTTCTGCTTAAACGTGAATATCGGATGTGAAAATTTACTCACGCTACCAAACCCGCAGTTAGCTAGTATATTATTGCCTATTATTGTGGTAGTAAACACAAACTTCTGCCTTGAGGTAAAATATAGTGAAAGTTAAAACCTTGGAATTGATTTAAAAGCCATTAGGTTTTGAATCATATAATTTAGTGAAGGTTAATCGAGGAGAGTTGTTGGTTTGGACACATCACCGATCAGACAAGAAGCAGGTAAAAACAAAATGAGAATCTACAATAGGAACATCAGCAGACGTAATTAATTCTTAAAAAATGAATACAACACCCGCACAACTAATATCACAATCACAATGAATCTCATTTTCTGACTAGTTATGTCACAATGGCAAACATGATTTTAGGACAATGATTCAATATCTCAAAAAAAATACTTTTAATGAATATTTCTACAATACTTTGATCATTTTTTTGGTAGATAACTACTGTCAAATTTTCCTACCTTAAAACAAATTGAAATAACCTGATGATAACTCTTGGAACCTGCCATCATTAAGAAAAAAAAAGTGTTAAATGTCATGATACATCCATTTTACCTCTTCTTAATAAGAAAATAAACAACCATATTCCTCAATCTGTATAAGAGAAAGGACGTAGAAGACAAAAATGCATACGTAAAAAAGGTTTGCTCACAACGCTAGCAGTGCATGTTTGGTATAAACTATTTTTATAAAAATCATTTGTTTTTTAAACATTCATGAAACTAACAAAAATAAGCGATTATTTTTCCAAATAAATTGAATCAAACATACACTTGAGATTATTGAATTCACAATTATCCTAGGTAAGTTTAAACCTATCCATTTAGGCTTACTCCAATGTAAATTCCATAACATCAAAACAGCTACATTTCAGCAGTTATTTCATGCTAATTATCAACAATCCTAATGAAGGACTTAAAAACCTACTGATGACTCAAGTAGCAAACTAAGCTCACAATCTATGACTAAATTCAGTACATGTACAAAGTGTGCATGCGTTATACTGCAATATCTGTCAGAATGCTTCAAATATCACATTTAGAAAATACGTTAGTCTGAAATGTCAACATATAATTCATGTTCGTTTTATTTATTAGTCAAACATAAGAAAAGCTCAAGGTGACTTGAACAACAGATATTTGTTATGATTGAAGTAAAATTTAGCATCTGTAAATAATAACGATGATGACGCACTATATACATGTTTAAAGCATACATATGTATTGACTTCTCACCTTTTCAGGCATCATCCAGAAACTAACTTCACGATAATGAAGACAGAGTTGAGAAGTATAAGAGGAAATCTTAGGTACTGAGTTGCATAAATGAGACCTATAAGCTGGCCTTTAAAAGATTTTGTCTGGCCAGCTGAAAAATCTGATAAGCCCCATCCTCTAGGTGTGAGAAAGCGGTCCTCATTTAGTATTGCTAGTGCGTTTGCAAGAAGCAGGAACCCCTCAAGTAAGGTCCACAATCCCATTTTCCTGCATTATAAAGAAAACCAGTTAATATGTTAGGACAAAGACTACTAGATGCTTTACAGAAATGCCAGATGGCAGCAAAGGAGCAGAGGAGGAGGGCACGTGAATAATGAAGAAATCATGCAAGAGAGAAGAGGGGGGGAAATATAGGCAGGAGGGGGGATTGGAACAGGTATCGGATATCATTTCAGAGACTTTTGGAGGTGCTGAGTATAGGAGCAATTCCTATCTCAGCAAAAAGGAGTCACTATCTTCTTATTTTACACTTTTTAATTTGATCATCCTGTAAGGAGCTAGTCTCCATTCATTACATTGTTCTTCAGCTATTTTAGCTTATAGGTAATCCTTGTACTGACTGCTGAGGGCACTTCCTCAGTGTTCCTAAAGCATTAGAATACCACTTCAGTTCAGTAATTTAATTCCACTTCTGGTACCTATCATATGACTAATGAATTGCAGAAAAATGGAAAATATGATAACGATATGTTTGAACAAAGACTAGTAGATGCTTTACAAATCACTGAAAACCTATGCACTGGCATGTAAGAAAAAGATCAAGTTCATTCTAAAGCATTGATTGGGACGGATAACAGCAAGAAGCATCATGTGAAATCATGTGTTAGCCACTACGAGTCCACTCCATTGACTTGTCTCTACTAAAAAGGCCAATGATTATTGATGCGGCTGATGTTTGGAGGAGAAAGGAATCATTAACCACGAGCATGAAAACAACTAGCAGCACTATGTAAGAGTTTTACATAATCAAATCCTAGACTTTCAGACAACAGTTATCCTCATATTGCCTCATAAGTAACCATAATTCATAACCAATAATCATTAAATTGAAGTGAAGCATGTTATCCCTGAACCTGATTCAGTTGATAATACTATATGTAGGAAAAAAAGCAATGGCATGCTTCCAAAGTCAAAGAACTGACAGACTTACAACAGAGTTGACCAATTTCCCTTATCTGAAGGCTAGAAAAATCAAAATTCCTCTTACAATCACATAAAGGATTTCAACATCATTCCATAAAATTGCATTATTTTATAAATAAACTCTTACTCTCAATTGACTAGTTTCTAATTCAATGATAGTAGTTATCTTTTACGGCTTTGCCCCTTTTTTTTTATCTGGGTGTCAATTATTGTTGTGCAAAGTACACACTTCAAAGTTCAAACACATTGAAACAATTGGCAGGCACAAGTGATTTTAAGGCATGGATCAGAATTCGGAATAACAAAGGAACTCAGATCAAATAACAGACACACAAGACTAAGTTTAAAAAATACAGAATTCTAGATCTGCCAACAAATCCAACAACCAAAAGTGAATGTGACAAAAAAAATGTAAATTTTAAAGCGGAACGAACTAGAGGACCACCTTCGATTGAACACGAAAAGAAGAAAGATTAAAAAAATATGGAGGAATGGAGAAGGTGAAGGAGGTAACCTGAGGAAGGAGCAAAAAACGAATCAGTAGATGGCGGTGGCGGTGGCGGTGATGACGTGGACGGTGGAATCAGAGATGACAACAAATGGTAACCAATGATAAGACAAAGCCACAAACTTGCTAGAGCGCACCGTTTTTCTGACCACATTGAAACATGTTTTCAGTCATCTATTAAATGTGAATTATTTTTTTTTGTAAATTTTAAATTTTATAAATTCAAAAACTTTGTAAATAATTTTCATTATTGATTATTAATAATTAAAAATGTCAAGTATAGTTTTGTTACTTTGTTTATCATTTTTTATTCATACAAATTAAACACAATATCATAAAAATGTAATATTTTATATTAAAATTTGAAAACTAAAATTACAAGAAAAATAAAACTAAAAATAATTTTAAATTTTAAATACTTTTTAAACTTAAATCTAAAAAACATAGCAAACAAACCTAAGAAAGTTAAAGGTTGGTAACCGTTGAAGCGTTAACTATCTTTTTAGCATGATGATCCTAAATAAGACCTCAACAATGAATCTGTTTTGCCTAGATTCTCAAAAGAACACATCAACATTCAACTTAAAGCTATCTTGGGGTGTAAAATTGAAATTGAGCACAATAAATTTCTTCTGAATCATCAAATAAAACAACTGACATTAGCAAATAAATCCTTTTACATTTCTTTACAAGACCATTTTAAATTCTAATGCTTAAATAGCATAACATCCAAAGTAGATTTCACAAATTAATGTCAAAACTACCAATTAGCCTACTCCATGTACTTTAATATACACTTCAAAATAGTTAAGCACTAGATTTTAAACCAGTGCGTTGAACGTTTTTGTTTAAATTATATAATTATTATATTTATATTTATTTTTTTATCATATATTTACATAAATAAAATTATCAATTATTAAAATATTAAGTGAAATATTACATATTTAATTATTGAGGAAGATGATTCATTAAAATTTTAAGTAAAAATATGTTGTGTTAAAAAAAATATTTAGTCTATTAAAATTTATTATGATTTATTCTGTATTTAAGTAATAACAGTCATGCAAAATCTGTTTAAATTGAAAAAAAAAATATAAATGTGATCAATATTAATATATAATTATTTAAATTTGACTATTTGTGTGATCATTTTTTCTATTTTAGATATTATGTTAACATGTACTTGAATCGGTTGTTTGTCATGGTGCTGTTTTTTTTTTTTTTTTTGAAGTCACGGTGCTGCTTTTATTATACTTGTAATTTTCAATGGCATTTTCCAACCAATAAAGAAGATAGAATCTTGACAACTAAATTTTTAACAATATAATTTACAAATTGTCAAAAAAATATAATTTACAAATTATAAAAATAATATTTGTTTAAATAAGAAAATTAATCATAAGATAATAATTAAAATTCCTACTATTAGAATTGAAACGCAACAAAAAAAATTTCTTTCCATATCAAAGTAAAAAAAAAAATCTATTTTTTGGCTTCACTTTTTTTTCAAAGCTCCTAAACAAAATATGTACTACCTACTTTATTGTTTTTTTTGTTGTCTGTATAAGTTTAGATGAAGCATCATGGTGACAATTTAAATAACAAAATATGTACAAAAAAAATTATTTAAGAGATAAAGATGATTGCCTAATTTCAGAAATAAAAATTGTTGCTGCATATTATAGATAAGAAATATTATATTCAAATACGTTCACCAAAATCTTCTTTCCTAAATTGAAATATGTTTCTACACACAAAACAAAAATATGTAAGATAAATGAGATATAGATTTATATAAGGAAAATTCATCGAGATAGGAAGTAAAAGAAAAAAAAAATAGCATGCTTTTGTAAGAAAAATAAGATATATATAAAGAAGATTCACTGAGAGAAGGAAGCAAAAGATGATGAAATTCAGTAGAGTAATTGTTAAAGGGTAATAATTTTGTTACCTCTTATCTCAATGCAATTCTCTCTCTCTCTCTCTCTCTCTATATATATATATATATATATAATCAAACATGAATATAAATAAAAGTGAGAGTCGTTACTAATAAGAAATTAAGTTCAGAAATGATACTAATGACAAATTAATAAGAGGAAGTGAGAAAGAATAACTCGATCACTTAACCTTTAGGTGATATATATTTGATAGGAAATTTTGTATTAGTAGAAATATTATAAAATTATTAGAAGTAAAATATATTTATAACATTATCAACAACTGGATTAGTAACAATTATAAATTGGCTTTATTTTTTTATCCAATTTTTTTATTTAAAAAGAAATCTTAAAAAGCACAAATAAGATCAGTTTACGTTACCAAAAGAAAAATATGATATTTACCACAAAGATTACGTTGAAAAAAAGTATATGATAAAGGATACTCACCAGGGTTATTTTTTTTCTTAATGAGGCACGATCCTTCTCAACAAATTTTATGGGAAAATATGTATATCGATCTTCCAACATTATAATAAGAAATCACTAAAATTAGAATAAAACAAATAAAATACTTACACCATTTAGCTCAAACAAATAAAATACTCCTCTGGTTCTTTAGTTTTTTTTTTGGTATTCGTATATTACCAAAAAAAAGCTCAAACTTACATAAAGATTTATTATGGGTTTATTATGGTTTTTTTTATATATATTCAGAAATAAGTTTTTTTTATAGAACATTCTCAAAGATGTTAGTAAATTAATGTCTCGTATATTATTTAAATTTTTTAGTTATTTATAAATTATTTTAAATTATAAATTAGTTACTTTCAGTAGCTTTAGTTATAAATGATTTTAAATTTATAAAATCCTTTATAAATATATTTAAAAATCTTTATATTATATATATATATATTAGATAAAAATTAGGAAATAAAAAATAACAAAACATTGCAGTGGTATAAATTTACATAGAATTAAAACACAAAATGATTTTACAATTAATTAATAAAAAAATAGATAAGGGTCTAAAAAAATCTGAGTTGAAACATAGTGTTATGTTATCCTTAAAGAGAAAAGACACACTACTATATTCGTAAATAAATATAATGAGCATCCAAGAATTTAAACCAAAGAATATCAATGTTGCAAAACTAATTTTTAATACCAATATGATTTTTAAGGAAAAGCAAATAACTTTTAATTTCGGAGGAAAGGTAAAACTGGTACGTATTTTTACTGCTTTGTGCGTTATGTTTCGTATGTATTTTTTAGCTGCCAGCACACTATTTAATTTACAGGCCTCCAGACAAAGATAGTAGCAAAATGACAACCTCAACGTGCAACAACGTAAAAAAAAAATAAAAAAATAAGCAAACCCAAACTCAAACAACCACTAAGGCACTGATATGCAAATACACTTGTAACGTTAAGGAAATAATAAAAGAGAACAATTAAATCTCTTTAAGGTGGAAAGGCTTATAAAGTTTAAAAAAATAAAAAAATTGACTCAGTAAAACTACAACTTCCTAAAAGATAGGAATGGAAGAAGATATAGGGGTGCTTTTGATTTTACGAAAAATCTAATCTAAAACCACATATATTTGATCTTTAAAAAACAAAGCTAATTAAGAAGTATATTTTTAACTTTAAAATTTAAATTATAATAAGAAAATATTTTCCAACAATATATATATATATATATATATTAAATTTATGAATTATTTAAAATTAACTTAATTTCTTATAATCATTTTAAATATATTTTAATTACATATTTATATAAAAATATTTTTTAATTATACTAATTTTAAATTCAAAGAGGTTGGTTAAAAATTTCATTATTCTTTTTCTTTTATTCTAAAAGACATTGGTGGATCAACATCTTATGTGATTCACAATTTGTTAGTTATTTATAATTATTTTAATTATAAATTAGTTACTTTAAAATATCTAGCTTTAATTATAAATTATTTTAAATTTAATTACATATTTATAATATATATTTTTAATTATAAAATCCTTGAACCTCACGTATTATTTGAAACTAATATCAAATTGATTGAATTAAATTAAAATTTCATAATTAAAATAATTAAATTAAAAAATAAGTTATGAAATGAAAGCTATGAAAATAAATTACTTAAGCTTTAAAAGGGTAATGAAAATGGTTTTAATTAGTTTACAGGCTGCGTGCCTATTTTAAAGGGGTTTCAAGTTTATATTTTAAATATGTGCATAAATTATTATTATTAATTTACATATATTCAATTTAATATATTAAAATTTATTTAAAAGTGGATATTTTAATAAAAAAAATTAAATTAATACTATATTATCTTTTTTTACTGCACTAATTTGTCTCTTGTTAATTTATTAGTTTTTCTATTTCTTTTTAATAAATATATAAAAAGATAATAATTATAAAAATATTAAATAGAATATTTTAAAAGTTCATATTTCTTAAAATAAGTTTTTAAAATTAAATTAATACTACATTATCTCTTATGTTATTAATTTTCTCTATTTTTATTTTATAAATATAAAATATAATAATTATAAAATAAATAAACCATTATTTTAAAAATTAATAATTTTCAGAGAGAGAGAGATTTGACTCTTTTGTAGCTCCAATTGCCAAAATGCTCTGGCATATTTACAAATCTAAAGCGGTTGTCTCATCTCATGACTCAATACCATTTACTATGTCATGATTCATGACTTATTTACATCGTCGTTGTTGTCTCTCGACGCTCACAAATGCAACCAGGATAAGGGTTTGCATAAAAGCTCTCTTCCAATTTGGGGTGTCGATTGACTTTTCTATTATGAGGACCTCCATTTTTATTTGCATGTATGCTCTTAACTTTCGATGAAAACTCGTCCCAAGAAATCAAACCATTGTCCAACTGATCAATCAGCCTCACAAACTTTTGCCTGTAACATATTAAGGTCCAATAATTAGAAAGAACCAAATTGGATCAGAATCAATTCCTAGAAAAAAAAGGTTATACATTGATAATGTAATCCAATCACAAATCATAATATAATAAATTTATTAACTTTTTTGTAAAATTAGTTTAAAAATAATATCAACCATAATTGTGATTAGATTAACAGTGTAAAATATTAAACTCATTAATTATACTAAAATGAAGCCTAATATGTTGTTTAGTAGAATCAATACTTGTCTGGGGTGATAGTTTTCCGAAACCCTTCAAATGCGCGATGACCTCGGGCTGCTTTGGCCATGTGCCCGTCATAGCTGTAGATAAAAACATCACTTTCTACTGCTATGAAGTAATCCAAAGCAGCAAGTTGATTTTGGTGACCCATAAAGGGTAGAAGCTCTTCTTTTGTGGCTAAAGTGGAGTGTGTGAGCAAATGACGATACTTGCTTTGGAGGGGTTTCATTGCATCTTTACCATAAATCATGCCTGCAGCTACATAAATTTTTGTGTCATGAGGATATCCTAGTGCTTCAAGGAACACAGCAACCTCTCTTGGAGTCATAGGGCAACTACCCCGTAAGCGCCTTGATTTGCCATCAATCTCTTTCACCTTCCAATGTTTCACTTTATATCTCATTTTCTTAAGCTCCACGGCTTCATCTTGGGTCAGGTTGTGGCTGCAACCTGTAAAAGCAAGCATGTCCTTTTCATATCTGCAATATCAACATATGCTTAATGTTAACTGGATATGTACAACGTCTAGGTGATAATATGTAACTATATATTGATTAATTAAAGTAATAAACCATATTAGAGGAATTACCTTAAATGGAGAGCAATGTAAGGGGTGTTGTTGTCTCTAAGTCTATTTACTAACTTCATTCCTAGCTCTTCAATTGGAACTGTGAATCTAAGTCCTTCATACATTGCACGACATCGTACCCTTTGGATTGGAGTAGCTAGACCATTATTGACTAAGCGAGAATCAGTATGGGTAAATTTGATCACTTTGTTTTTCTTCAATAATTGCAGCATCTCCCCTTCGTAATAACCGGCCTACATGTTTCAAAATGGTCACAAAATTTAGATTAAAAACTGAAATGGATACTTTGTAAGCGTGCTAGAAGTTTTTAAGTAGATAATGTGTAGTATTGCCTTGGACCAAGAAACTGGAGCCTTCAAAACTGGCTTAATTGCTGCAAATTCTGGTGGTAGGGATTCCATTATTTGAATATCATCTTTTAAAACTTCAATGAAGTTCTTCCAGTTAAAAATTTGCTTAAAATCACTGAGACAGTAAAATTAGAACAATACAAAAATCAGAGAGGTGCATATTTTTGACACAATACTCACGTAGATGACAATCCATACCTAGAATCTGTCCAAAAGGAATTATGGTCTAATGTAGGTAAAACCAAAGTGGCTTTCATAATTTTTGCAATAGCAACCATGTCACTTATCTGCAATAGCAACCATGTCACTTATCATAGGATTGAAGTAAACAAGGAATTTGAAAATAAATAAACATAAATAAAGATAAGCTCCAAAAGCAATTTATTAGCGTACTCCAGTTTTCATTTGATTTAATCCTCCATTGGCATGGACCATAAGGTAACCATTTGTGAAGTTCTCTTTCCCTGTAGAATATAAATTCTTCCTAGTTACAAAGATGACAGAGTGTGAATCACTTGCAATGAACTTAACTCAAATTTTAACAATAAAGAGCTTCGGGCTCACGTTTGTCACTCATTGATCGATCCATGCATTTGTGGTAGTTGTCACTGTTGGGATGCTTCCAAATTTCGAGAGTCTAACTAACATATATGAGGAAAACTAGCATCACAATTTAAATGTAGATGTAAATTATATTTATATTGATAAGGAGTGCTAGAGAGATACTCCTTTAAACATACTTTTATTTATGGATTAAAATTCATATAAAATTACAAATTTAGGAAACAGATTCATTAAATAAGATATGAGATAAAAAAAAGATTTTTAATAAATTTTAATCAATAAAAGAAAGTATATTTAAAAAAAATATGTTAGAGAATATGTTTTTCTAATATATTTCTTATATTATATTGTGAAGAAAAAAATATGAAGCAAAACAAACACACAAAATAATACCACCATGTGTCAGTCCATTATGATTATTTTGACGAACTTTTTGTAAGGTAACAAAGGATGAAAAGACAACTATAGAAGATAGAATCAATATAAGAAAGGGGAAAAAATAATGCATTTTTTTCGGATGAAAGTTTATCTATATTTTTTTATATTCCCTTATCTCCTGCCAAAACAAAACCTTTAGTATTAAACCATATTAAATAAATAGAATATATACACTTCACTTACACTAAATATTAGGCATGTAACCACCACTAAATATTATTTATTTTTCAAAACTTTTCTTAGTTAAGAAATTGACAACACAGATAATTATTTCTAAAAAAAAGTCAGATGAAACGCACACTGAAATTCCCCTAAAAAAAGTTATATATTTTTTTCAATGAGAAACAATGTAGTAGTAAAAAAACAAGTAAAATTCTACACGACTGAATACAAGAATCTAAGATTAAATTTGCATTCAACTTTCTTCCTCTGGAAGTTTAATATTTGTATTGATGTATATGTATTCTTGAGTTATGTTAATGAACAATTTATTAAATGATTGAAAAGACCAAAAATATAATTGTAATAATTATGAGATTACATGTGAGATTTATGAGAGAAGATGGATTTTGTATAATTATAACTTTCAATGGATAATAAACAGAAGAAGAAAAAAGTGTAATGGTAAACATTAAGAAACCAAGCAACTAAAGATCCTAGATAACCAAGAAAAAACAAACAAACAACACTATACATGATCGGCAAACTTTCAATAAAACCAACTAAAACAATACCCATTATATCCATTTCATGGTTATAAGATGTTAGAGGCAATGAAAGGAGAACGTAAAAACAAAAAGCTTTTGCCGGCGACTTGTATAAAATTCATGAAAAAGAAAACACAATAAAAAAAATGGGATAAAATATCACGTAGGACAAATTGTTGTATACCGGAGAATTGTTCGGTGAAGGTACGTAATGTTTCACCAAGTTTGCATGTATTTCAGGATCCAAGGTAAGTTGGTCAGAAAACATATTCAACAACACAAACTTGGTAAGCACACACATAAAAACCAAAACCATTAAGCCCAAGAACATGTGGCGTCCAAGCTTGAGCCTGAAAAGTTTTTGCCAATGTCGTATTTTACGTCGCGTGGAGGACATGCCTCTCATGCTAGAAGACATCAACCCATATCGTTGTTCTGTGCCATCTAATAGACCCCTCCTTGCCTTGAACATGGTGCACAGGATAATTGTTGATTAAGAGCCACGCTTGGCAAAAAGATGATGATAAGATGGTATTATTATTAGAGAGATTAATGTCAAGGAATTAACAAAGGGAGTGTGAGGTCATGAGAAACAAAACAACCATGCATAGGTCGAAGGTTGGACTTGTGGGGTGGACTTTGCTTTCTTCATTTGTCTTTGGTGAGGCTTTTGTATGGTTGAATGATTATTCCACATGTCATGGGACCGAAAAATGAGGCGATACACTCTCTATTTTAGATGTTTTTAGTTTGTGTGCTATATCGAGTTTAATAAAACTAATTTCATATGCTATAGCCTATGTGTGGCAAACTATTTCATCTATGTGCATTAGTTTGACAACAACACACTATTAACATAACCCAATTTTTTTAAACGAAGAAAAAGATTTTTTTTTTTTTTTTTTTACATTTATACTACATTTCTTGTTCTTGACTTGTGTCATATGGAAATGTTTTGTTCTAATTAAGTAAATTATATGTTCCTTTAAAAAGAAAAATGGTTAGGTTGATGTAATTTAGTGGCTTATATCTTTTCTTGCACTACTCTCTAGACTCTAGCTATTCTGTATATCTCTCTCCATTTTTATTTTATTTTAATGTTTTCACCATCTCTCTTCTTTTGTTTATTCTCTCTCTTAAATAATACATAAAATTATTCCTAAAATTACGAGTAACGATAATTTAATTTATGGAAATATAAAAATATATTTTTAGTTCTTAAAATTAGAATGATAATTTTAATAAAAAATTAAAATAAATGAAGACTAAAAAAAAAGATAAATACAAAAGACAAAACATAAAAAAGAAAGCAAAAACGCCGTGGCAAGAAGCCCAATGGAATGGGCCTTGCAGAAAAACCCTAGCTGGCCCGCTCCGTTTGACTCTGTCTATAAGAATCCCGAAACTGATATTACTACTCCTTCCGCCGAGCTTAGTAGAAGAGAAAAGGAGGAGCAGGAGGCATCACCGTTACCAAACATGGTGAAAGGGCGCCAAGGAGAGCGTGTTAGGTTTGCGATTTAACTCTCTCTCTCTCTCTCTCTCGTTGTTTATAGCATCGTTTTTAAGCCTTCGATCTGTGGTTTTATTGGCTCCTTATAATAGTTTAACTTTCACAAAGTTTAGAAGTTGTTAGCATGATATTCGTGATGCACATTTCATGAATATTTGTTAATGTTATCGTTGTTTTTGTTGTTTACCAGACTTTACGTCAGGGGTTCAATACTTGGATACAAGAGGTGAGCTTTTTCTTAATTTAAAGGTTTGCTGGAGTATTATTAATAACATTATTAGGCTTATCGATTTTCTCATAATAATTTCAATCTGTGCCGTGTAATGGATATTGATATTGTAGTGAGGCTTTATTTGTGCTAAGAAATTGATGATGGTGTTGTTCAGGTCCAAGTCAAATCAATACCCAAACACCTCATTAATCCAGATTGAGAATGTAAACACTAAGGAAGAAGTTGCGTGGTACTGTGGGAAGCGTATGGCTTACATTTACAAAGCCAAGGTAAAGAAGGACGGAAGCCACTATCGCTGCATTTGGGGTAAGGTCACCAGGCCTCATGGTAACAGTGGTATAGTTCGTGCTAAGTTCAAGTCCAATCTGCCGCCCAGATCAATGGTAATTTTTTTACTCTAAATTGGTCTCTGTTTTTGGCATTTTTTGTGGTTTCTGACTGTCAGTGTTGTTGCATCTGCAGGGAGCAAGGGTTAGAGTCTTCATGTATCCAAGCAATATATGAGGTAATGTTACCGTTTTGTTGATATTTTAAGTTTTCTTATGCATTATCATTTGTTGCCTCAGTTATGTGTCTTTGAAATTGAGACCTCTGTTCTTGCCAACTGTACCAGTGTACTATTACTAATTTGATTCTGAAACTCAGTGATATGAATGGAATAATCAATGAAAATAAAAGTATTATACTTCAGTTATGATGGGGCCGTGGTAGAAAGTGATGAATAATGCAGGTACTTCAGATGACATGTCTAGTGTTGTTCTCTTGGTGCAGCTAAGTTGTTGCTCATGTCAATGTGCAATTACAAATTGGCTGTTTTTTATGCAAATAGAGCTTGTGCAATCAAATGTGTGTACCTATCTTGAAAATTTTATATTTTTAAAAAAGATATGGAATTCTAAGATAAAACCTATTTGATAGGTTTGTAGATGAAACTAAGAATTCAATTGCAAAGGTTTTTGCAATTATGGGAACCCCACTCCTTCATTGAATTCTTGTGGACCTTTCCTAGCATTACTTCATGCTAGGTGCTTTTGTAGTTGATGGTATCATTGTATCATTATCATACTTCATTCTTTTTCCCTTCCCTTTGTCAAACTCCATTGTATTGTCTGCATTTTATCTGTCCTATTTCCTTAATTCAAGAAATGAAATTGATGACTTGAACACTTTCTTAAATAAATTGCACAAAGTTCTTCTTGGGAATCTTTACAAAATCAGTTCCCAGGATTTTATCTGTGCGGATAGCACGTGAAAAACCTTTCTGCTTGAGCCTTCTCCTTTATCCATGGAGATATGCTCCAATGTAATTGGCTTACAGTTACATTCATTTTTGGAAAAAATTATTATTTTGTTGATGGCTTGCTGTTTTTGCCCCAAATAAGGTATAGCATTTAATAATAGCTTTGCTTGTATTCACATTGCCTCACAATTGATTATTATATCGCTACCTTGTCTTATTTGGTGACAATACTACTTCCTTCGTCAAAATCTCTGTTGTATTGGGTATGTTCTGTCTGTCCTGTTTCCTTATTTTTAGAAATAAAGTTTTGATGACTTGAACACTTCATTGTTAAAAAATCGCATACAGATCTTCGTAGGAACCTAATTTTACAAAATCAGTTCCCAGGATTTTATTTGTGCGGATAGCAAGTGAAAAACCTTTCTGCTTGAGCCCTCTCCTTTATCCATGGAGATATGCTCCAATGTAATTGGTTTACAGCTTCATCCATTTTCGGAAAAAATGATTGATATTGTGCTTTGATTTTGCTGTTTTTGTGCATAATAGGGCATAGAAAGCATTACTAATGGTAGCTTTCTCATTGCTTGAGATTGTTTTTATTTTATTTATCATAGTTAGCTTGTTGATTCTTAATGAATAGCATATGATTGTACCTTGAATATTGATATCCCCCAATCAAATAATCTTGTGATTTTATTAACCGTCCATTTCCTCCATTTTTGTTGATTGAAACCTGTTACATTTTTTTTAATGGATTGTGATTGGCCTACGTAAGTTTGTTAATTAATATTCTATTCAATCGTAATGACAACGCAGTTCAGTTTATGCTTTTAAGAAACAGTAAAAAAAAATCTAAAAGTAAATGTTGATTTTAAGGTAAAGATTTAAAAATACCATTGAGATAATTGGGCGGGACATCCGGTGTTTTGTTGGATTGAAATTTATTCAAAATATACCAATTTTTTTCCAGCTTGTGTTTCTTATTAGTGCTATTAGTGACTTGAGAGTATCTAATGTATTATAATGATGCCCTTATTTTATTCTATATGATCTAATTGACCTTGAAATTGCTTGTTGGTTATCTTTGCAGGTTCTCAGGACTCGTGAGTCGTGGAGCTTGTTTTGTCAGGGTATTTGATAGGAATTTATATTATGTTTTTCTTTTTTGGTAGCTCTCGAGCAGGGTAGTATCCTTGTTTAGGATGAAGAGAATGTACCGCATGTTTTTTCTTTATTCTCACTGCCATGGTTATTAGGGAGGATTATGAGTCTCAATTTCATTAACGGATTTTTTTTCCTTACTTTACCGTCCCCTTAAAATTGAAATTGAAGAACTCGAGCTCGTAGTTCTCAGGAAAAATTGGATACAAAATTGAGCTTTTCATCTACAACTTTAAGGAAATGGCAATTGGATTAATTATTATAGGAATTGGAATGAAGTTTAAGGGATTAGATTGCGATCTCCCCAAAAAAGTCAATGGTGAATGGTATATATTAAGATTGCTAATAAAAATTTGTGATGAGCATTTCTCTCAGGATGCTGTAGAGTGAACTGCAAACACTGCCATGTGGCATTGCTAGTGTTGAGCATAGAGCGTGTTTTGAAGTTATGTACAATAGGCCTGCAATTTTTTTCTTCTTTTCAAATTGATAGCAACATGGTGAGACATTTTCATAAAATCTCTCACTGGTATCTTATTTTGTCGGCAACGGTGTTTCTGTGACATTGAACGTATCAACAATCGCTATAATACGAAAGCGACAGCCACGTGAATAATAATGAGATTAAAGTGGAATAAACTTGTCGAATTTGCATTTTCTAAGTCTCGGTGAAATTACTAGCGTTTATACTGAGTAGTTGCACTCAACTCATGCAGTCTATTTTTTAGTTTTGAGTTGATATGCAGTCTATTAACTTTTACCAAATTATAGAAAACAAAATATAGCCTTAACTGTTCATATTTGTATTCAGTCTATTTAACTATGGTATGTTAAGCGGTGTAGTAAATTGTTGAGTATGGAAATTTGATATATCATTTTCTACTTTTACAGAACATTAGTTGGATGCAAAAGTTGTAGATATTTTATGGTAACGTTTCCTTAGTATATTAAAGGCGTTGAGAAAAAAAGTTGATGCCTACTACGTACCTTTCTTAATTCTAATCAGTGAAATGTCCAAGTTTTTCACCAAGTGGAAGAAAAGACAATCAAATAATATGATAATGAGAGAGTATAAATAAAGATAGGGGAAGGGAAAAAAGATGTTACTAATTAATGAAAAAAAATTTGAAGAGACAAATAATATTTTTCTATATGGATAGGAAGACCTCTTAATAGAAAATATATTAAATATTTCCGACAATATTATTTATTATGTACTTAATTATTTTTTTAAGATATTAATAAAAAAAACAAAAATATATGGCTTAGTACCTAAAATGAGAGGTTTACATTTACTCACTTGTAAATTTCCATGTTAACAACAGTACCCCCAAATATTTAATATAATTTTGAACTAAGTCATCATTCAAATCCATAATTAATTAGGTGATAATTGAAAACTCACGATACCCTTTTTTTTAGGTGTATGTGCATTTCATCCCCACAAAAAAGAATTAAAAAAATCACGTGAGTAATAAGGAATGGGAGAAAACCTGACTTTGGTTAAGAAATTAATTTCCTGGACCATGTGACCAAATGAAATAGCACACGTATATTAGCAACAATTTATGCAAACCTCTGTTGACTTGTTCTCAATTGTTTGATGAGTAGAAACTTTAAAAAAAAAAAAAATACTGAAGATTTTAGATAATTTAGTCTATTTATTTGGACTCACTGTTTTATATATATAATCTTAGATCTTTGATTTGGTGTGATCGCGGATGAAACACAGCACATGCCTTCTGACCCTCTTCCACTCACTGCATTCAATACTATAGTCCTAATTAACTTTGACTTTGCCTGCATTGTACTCTTTAATCTTTATTATTGTACACACTTTCATCTCATCTCTAAACAAGTGCAGTGCTTTAGGTATCTTTGCATTACTCGTTCACCTTCAATTCCATGAAGAAACAAAAATTGGACCTAACAATAACCTAACACTGCTTTGACTACGTAAATGTGTATCGCTTCAAAGGAGAACGTAAGTCGATGGGTGGGGGGAAGCAAGACACGGTCTTACCTATGGTTTGGAGTTTTCCCACTTCAGAATCCAATGAAAGAAAAAAACAAATAATAATTAGGAAAATATGTAACAAATACTCAACTTCTTTTTTCTTTATTAGATGATTCACATCACTTATTATATTCATTAAGAAGTTATTAATCTAGAAAATTGATTCACTCATTTAAGATCAGATTGGTTCACTTTCATTTGATAAGTTAATATAATAACTGTAAGTTGACAAGGAATTGGATAGACTTCTAATAAATACTTATAAGTTAATAAAATAAAATAAAAACTATAAAACTAAAATGAATCAATTTTTTTATAAATTAATTTTAATTTTTGAGAAAGTTTGATTCATTTTACATTCTTTATTTTTTAATTAGTTTTTGTTCTATTCAAATTAATTCTACATGAATTCAATTTTCATATGCAGTCTGTCATTTACACATTCTCTTAGTCTTATCCTCTATTTTTTTATTTTTCTTTCACGCGCATAGAATGGTAAGTTGGTGTCAGGTTAGGGTCCCACAGAAACTTGTTCCAGAGTCAGACCCTTCCAATTTTCTGCACAAATTGCGCCACCCCAAACCCCAAAACATGTTTAATATTCATAAAAGAAGGTAGAAAACGACGGTGCATATAACATTATCAACGATGATAAAACTTACCATACTACAATCCAGTTACAAGTTAACGAGTTATGGGAGCTCCCCGGACCTCAGTTTTAAAGGGGCTTTAGGTATCTTCTTTTGTCCAATAATATAAATTTTGGAAATGATTATTTATATTTATTTGGTTGGTTATAAATATTTTTAAAAGTGTTTATACATATTTTCTAATAATAAAATTATTTATTTATTATATTTAATAAGAATTTTATTTTTTTTTATATAATTGCATTAAATATGTCAACGTTAAACTCACATTTTCAATTGCATTTTTTTCTAACTATGAGAAGTTAAATTGATAATAATTATAAAATCTGTTTATTATCAATTTATATATATATATATATGTATAATTAATCTAAACATATTTTTAGAATAACTATTATAAAATAAAAAAAATGATAATATATGTCAATTTATAAATGTATAAGAGTGTGAATTAGAATGATTTAGTTTCCCGTTTAATATTTAATTTCCTTGAGGGCGTTAAAAAGAAAGCGCAGAGAAAGGTGTTGTTCTCAGATCCATCCATCAGTGGTGGGCGATGTTGTTGTTCTCAGATCCAGACTGAGGGGGTGAAGGAAAATGAAGTCGTCGAGGCGTCTGTTGAGGATCGGGCTTGTGTCGGCGTGGTACTCGTCGAACATTGGGGTGCTGCTCCTGAACAAGTACCTCCTTAGCAACTATGGCTTCAAGTACCCTATCTTCCTCACCATGTGTCACATGACCGCTTGCTCCCTCTTCAGCTACGTCGCCATCGCCTGGCTCAAGATGGTCCCCATGCAGACCATCCGCTCCCGCCTCCAGTTCCTCAAGATCGCCGCCCTCAGCCTCATCTTCTGCTTCTCCGTCGTCTTCGGCAACGTCTCTCTCCGCTACCTCCCCGTCTCTTTTAACCAGGCCGTCGGCGCCACCACTCCCTTCTTCACCGCCGTTTTCGCTTACGTCATGACCTTCAAGCGCGAGGCCTGGCTCACCTATCTCACCCTCGTCCCCGTCGTCACCGGCGTCGTCATTGCCAGCGGGGTATTCTTCCCAATCTTGCTTATTTGCAATTTTCTTTCTTGTGGCGCTTTGTTTTAATTTTCAAGAAATTACGATAATTTTGTATTATCTTTTCTTTTTCTTTTTCTTATTGGCTAATTGAGGGAGAAAATAATAATAAAAATGATTATTTCTTTATAATTACAATTCTAGCACCACCGACACTTACATACAAGCCTTCAAAGGCTTCTTAAGACATGTTCCACTTGTTATTAATGATGAAAATATCTTGTTGAAGTCATCCTTATCCAATTACAGTATTTTATAATAACTATTTTAAAAGTCTTGTCTATTGACTGTTTAAAAGCTTGGATACTATTTACTCTGTTATTTATGAGTTTGAGTTTTTGGTTGGTGTCACTTGCTTGTACAATCATAAAATGTTGTGACTTTTAGTTTAATATTTTGTTTTCAATTCAGTGGCATGTAGGGTTATGCTTATGCAGCTCCTATTGGAAATGTTTTTACTTTTAAGTAAAGTGGTGTATTGCTCGGATGGTACACAAGAACTCTCTCCTATGTGATATTCACCAATAACGTATTCCGGTTACAGATAGAGGAACTTCTTTAGTTTATGTTGTGTAGCATTCTTGGTTTTCAGCATACTTGTTTGGTGTCCCCAGTTCGATGATCGATTTGTTTATAAAAAAACTAGGAATTTTTGTCATGAATGTAGATGTTTTAGTTGCTGCTGAATCAAATTCAACTGTGCAGCCAGAGAGACAGCTTAAGCAGAGCTAGATCTTTTTCTCCTTTTTTATGTATTATTATTCGAGTGATATTGATCAGTAAAACACAAAAATAATATATGGCTTCTGATGTATTTGTTCTTCTTTTGTTTATTGCTTATAGGGTGAGCCGAGCTTCCATTTATTTGGGTTCATAGTATGCATTGCAGCTACTGCCGCACGTGCCTTAAAATCCGTGTTACAAGGAATTTTGCTTTCTTCTGAAGGGTATGTATAAGGAACATGCTATTTACCTCATTGCTTTTGCTTTCTTCTGTTGTTGGATTATATATATTAAATAGCTACTGATATCCTTCTTGTCGTGTATCAGAGAGAAGTTGAATTCTATGAACCTTCTTCTTTACATGGCTCCAATTGCTGTTGTTTTCCTTCTTCCTGCTACACTTATAATGGAAGAAAACGTGGTTGGCATTACATTGGCTCTTGCCAGAGATGATGTGAAGATCATTTGGTATCTGCTATTTAATTCAGCACTTGCTTATTTTGTCAACCTGACCAATTTTTTGGTCACCAAACATACCAGTGCTCTTACCCTTCAGGTATGCCTTACCTATTCATATAGGCACATATGTCCTTGTTTTTTAAAATTTAATATTTTACTCAAAAGAACATATCTTTTGTATTTTTAGTTGATACATCAAAATTTTGTGCTTGTCATACACAAGTTCATTGTCAATTCACAGATATTCAGTATGTTATTGTTTATTCTAATTCTTGTTTTATTTTTTTATTTGTTCACTTTCATATGTCCTTTAGTGCTGTCATTTTCGCGTCGTTGTGATTTATCTTGGTGTCTTATTATTGTTATTTTTTCAATTCTTTTTAAATAAATTTTTTTGGAAGCAAATCTACCTATCACAAGAGTTTCTAGATTCTCTAGTAATAGACTTTCTCAAAATTCTCGAGTACTTAGTTTTCCAGTTTCTATTTCATAAGTAATTCAAACCTCTTGGAAAAAGGAATTCATGGATTACTGCTAAATATTTTATGTTGTATCTCTAAAACTAGTGCTGGGGCAGTATTTTTAAATACTTCTGTTGCTACTGACAGACAGTTCATAAGGATCTAGTGCTAATGGTGCCAAATTATTTCGTGAAATTCTCTGTAAATTTTTATTTTTTGACTTAGAGTTGCTATCTGTGTTCACTGTTTAGTGACATTTCAGCTGGTATTGATTAAGTTCATTAGATTTCTGGGCCAAGTTGATTGATTAATAGATATATAGTTATTGAAGAACTGTCGGAGTTATTATTTGGAGGTGTTGTAGATTTAAAAAATATTTTCTAGGCTTTTTCTTTTAAAGGGTGTGTAAATTGTCACAATATGTGTGATTCAAATGACGATAAGTAAACAAATCAGTGGCAAGATGTACGCTTTACCTGTAATCCAGTATTTGATATTGGCTTAAAAATTATGTTAAGTTCATGCTTTGACAACTAATCTAAGAGTTGGTTCTTTACACTTGCAGGTGCTTGGGAATGCTAAAGGGGCCGTAGCAGTAGTAGTTTCAATTCTGATATTTAGAAACCCAGTGTCAGTCACTGGAATGATGGGTTATTCACTCACAGTCCTCGGAGTTGTACTTTATAGTCAAGCCAAAAAGCGAAGCAAGTGATACTGATGCTGTCTGTCATTCATGATTCTGTGGAAATCAGCAGTGAATTCCCTATATTTGTTTTCATTCCTGTGCGGACAAACTCAAGATTCCATGAGGCAAATTTGTTAGCATGATTGTGATCAGAATGTTTCAGACTCTACAATTTTTTGGCCCTACATGGAAAAACGGGTTTCCCATTGTATTAGTACCTGTGCAGAAATAGCCCACAGTACAAAGTTTCAATAAGTGACTGATCTCTCTACTATACCCATGTTGGCATATAATCGAGGAATGTCTTTTTGTCATTTATTCTTTGAAGAAAGAGTTGTAGAAGGACCTCTACTCATTTGTTGTTTACATTGCTTACATTTGTTTATTGATGATAAAATTTGTATCTGGGATGCGCCAACAACATCATACACACGAATTAATAGATTGATCTTCTCCACCTAATTCTCATCCTTCTTAGTTTTGAGTCTTATCCATCAAAACTGATTTTAAAACGCAGAATTATTAAACTTAAAAGATACTATTGAACTTATTCTTTTCCTCTTTTGTCCTCTTATCAGGGAATAGTATTGAAATGCATAAACACGACATATAGTGTATTTGGATTTACGTTTCAATATATTAAAGATCCATTCATTTGAATTCATCAAGAGAGAAGCTTTTCCATTGAATGTAACATGTAAGAATTGACATTCAAACACCCCCTTAAACAATCCATTGAATGTAGCGTATTCTATTCAAAATCTTTAATACATCTTGATAAAATACTTTGAATCTCTGCCAATCTTAGTTAGATAAACCTATTTAAAGGAAAATACTCTGTTTCCTACTATTTTTATGCAGAGTATTTCACAATTTGGTGTGTTAAATTAGATACCGCAATCAAGCCGTTGGTTCAAATGCTGCTGAGTTCAGTTCTAAGGTCTCAAATT
This sequence comes from Glycine soja, assembly GCF_004193775.1. Lineage (NCBI taxonomy): Eukaryota > Viridiplantae > Streptophyta > Magnoliopsida > Fabales > Fabaceae > Glycine > Glycine soja. The sequence goes on from NC_041003.1 coordinate 46,249,999, forward strand.
TAAATTTTGTAGAAAAAAAAACATGATTCAAAAGAGAGAATCCTATTAAAGATGATCAGTCATGTTCTTTGACAGAAATTGATTATCGGCTAAGCCAATGAATATTTCATATCAATAATATGATAATCCAAAAATTAGATATCACATTTTTAGTGGATTCAAAAGAGAGGGTACGTGGACTTCAGATACGCTGACATCTTGCAAATCACACTATTATTACTGAATGTGCTTGGTCAAATACATCACAGTGTAAATTGCACACCAAGTAGAATAAAAATGGAAAAAGCACAAACACTTGCTCCAAAGATGATAAAAAAGCAAAAGATAACACCGGGACTCAAGCTTGTGGAACACAGTTTGCTGGCCGTTTGATTGATGCAGATTTAATAAGATGATTATAGCTCCCTTTCTCCTTAAAAAGCTGGGAGAAATGGTGCTTGCAATACAAAACGCCCTCCAGGGCTGCATAATTGGGTGGAGTTATGGGACAGCCGCCATGTGAACATTTGAAACAAGATTTGTGATAGGCCTGACCACTCAAAATGTGAGATAAACTTACACATGACAAGCAGAAAATTTAAATCTTCTAATTCTGGCTAACTGTGCAGACATGTTACAAATAACCAATTAGAATCACTCTTTACTCAATTAGACAATTTATATACAAATTATATTGACATGGACAGAAGTCTCCCTTACTTGCCTTAATGACCAAGCACCTTTAAAATTGATGTAAAATACTAAAAGCTACCTGTGCTCATTTCCAATTTCAACCAACCCAACAAAAAAACCAGGTCACCAAGTATAAGTTACTACTAATTCCAAATGCAACTTTTGTTGTCTTGTGACAATTATGATTTAAATCACAATATACTCTTCACCATCTTCTAAAGACAGAAATAAAAAAATAATTACAATTTCTTCTCTTAACATTTTTCTGCTTAACCCAAGAAGCTCCTTAAACAGAAATGATATTCTGCAAACAACTCTCCCCATGAAACAAGGAAGCCGTATCAAAGTCTACTTCTGGGCCACATATTACTATGGATTTCAAACTTTCTACATTTGATACTATAGTTTGAAACCGTTGGAAGAAAATGGTAAAAGTAATATGTTTTTTCAAACTGGTAATTTAGCCCAAAACTTAGTGAGTTATTTCCAAAGAAGGGAGCAAAGAGACTTTTCGCATAAACTTGTGAACTAGACCCCTCAATTTTCAGAAAGACAAGTGAATGATACTAAATGTTTTGGTTACTCACAAATCATACAACATTACAACTAGTGAACTAGAGAAAGAGATGTGAACATTAATAAAGATCCATGTCATTAGCGCATGAACAGTAAACACTTATTCATAACCAATATGTAACTGAGGTGTTCATGACCCCTACAACAAATATCATCAAACAATTTTGTTTATGAGATTTCTGAATCCTACCTTCTCCAACGGATAAGCAGTTTTGCCACATGTAGCACACTTTTCTTGGTCCCAGAAAACATGCTAGCAGCTTTACTAGGGGACCTTGTCTAGAATAATCAAAAGATGCCGACAGTGTCAGCAGAAAACTCCAAATGTCATAGACCCATTTCTAAATTGCTCATTCCCAACAATGTTTCAAAAAGACAAATTCAAGATTTTTACCAGCTCAGGAGTTGTTTTGTCAGCTTGCTTAGAAGCTGTTCAAATTGAAATCATCACCAGTTAATCTGATTCAGAAATCACAAACAGAACTCTATCCTATAATAATAAGAAGAAGAAGAAGACGTACGTGACTGGAAGTTCTTCTTGAAAGATCCTGTCTCCTTGAAGAGTTGCTCATTATGAGGCTTACAGTAAAGAACACTTTCCATGGAGGAATAGTTGCTAAGCTGAAACATGTAAATTTATAAGTGAGAACTTAAATACTATAAAATTAACCCAAATTTTGTTTAATATCATAAGAACTAATAATGCATTACAACAATCAAGTAACCTTATCCATTCTCTAAATATTTATCTTTTGTTGTGGGATTTTTTATATGTGTGTCAGTCACTGCCAGCATTTAAAATAAAATAAAGATCTTTGAAATAGAGACCAAAATTTTGAGGATGAAGAAAAATGTTCACAATGCATTAAATTAAACCAACAATGCAGCTTATAAGAGAAAAGCAAACAAATGGAAGGAACTAAAAGCAAAACTACCTTCAAGGTTCCTTCGCAATGGGAGCACTTGAAGCATGCTTTGTGGTAAGCAGATAACTGATCAACCGGATAAACCGTTTTGCCACAAGCCTTGCACTTTTGCTGAGTACCAATAAAAGACATGTCTCTGGCTTTTTGATCTAAGTGCACCAAACCTACCACTACCAATCTCTAAATGTGTAAACAAAAATACAATGTAGCTTCTTAGACCTTTAAAATATAACCTCAGCTGCTACATGAATTGAAAAAACCACATCAGTTGACAAAGTGAAAGATAAAATATCTTACTATTGGCCAATTTAGTTTCAGAGAAACTTCAACAGATCGAGTCAAATTGTACAAAGTTGTTGTGTACCTTGTTGATAAAAGAGTGAGAAATGGCAGATCGGTGAGGTTGTGAAGAGAGACTCTGAGACGGACAAGGACATTCAGGACTAAGAACTCAGGTGGAAGGATATGAATATATTAAATTGATTGATAACAACAAATCAAATGATCATGAGTAATGACCAGTGTCAAGTAATATAGTATTAACCAATAAACTACTTGGGGGGTAGGATATAGATATTAGATATCTTTGCTGGCTCCACTGTCAGCTCTTGTCTACTCACAAGACCAATTAACTGCATAGGACCATAAGCAACAACTATAGTTGTTTGAGAAATTATCAGATAGGTTTTGATCAATACATGTCTAATAATATTCAATTATATGTGTTTTTAATTTAAATGTTTCACTTTCTTTAACATTAGTCTTATCACTGCTAAATAAAAAAGAATAATCCTTTTGCTAAATGAAATATCAAAAAATCTTTTGCTCATGTCATAACTATGGAAATAAAATCTGCTTCACATGAAAAAAGAAATAAAACTAGAGCCCTGTGATCACGGATGAATTGCGATGTTTTGCTGGTTTAATAATTGGACGAATAGGGCAGTAAAACAGTTTTGATTATGACAAAACTTAACAACAGTGATAGTTAAGGCAGGGCACATGTTATTTAGCTGCTCTTTCAACAAGTTTTATTAACCACACATGGTATGCTTCAGCTCCTCCAAAATGTGCAGTTTTGTCATGTCTGATAATTTTTTTACATAAAAAAAATGAAAAATGTTAAGTACACTGTAATAAATGCTGATTTATATTATTTTTTAATTTTAATAATTGAAGTTGACCTTTAATTTTAAATGAAATAATAGCTAAAAAAATACATATGATATCAGTTGTCACACCTAACTTTGTCATTTTCAATTTTGAGAGAGAGAAAAATAAAACTTACATGGTCATTTGACTTGAAAAAATAGAATTTATTTTTTATAAAAATGTCGAATTTTTATTTTATTTTAAATTCTATTATGTTAAATAAAACATATTGAATTAATTATGACTAATTGAATGCAATTAGGAATTTTCACGAATTGAATACATTAATTTAAAAGTTCAAGATAATCTGTTTCCGGATTCGAACTCATGACCAACAAGTCACCAAGGCACAACTTTACCGCTGCACCAAGACTCGCCCTCTAATATCATATTATTATATTATTTCTTTTATTTTATATGCTTCTTTTTTGATCATTATAAAAAAGTTGTGCAAATGAAATTTGTTAATCCATTTTCTTAATTCTACACCATTGTTACATGCATCACCGTTTTTAAATAACAAAAAAACATAATCAGTTCAACACACATTCTTTCTCTTTAACATCCCAGACATGTAAATTATAAACACGTACGGTATAATTAATTTGATATACAAATAGCATATCGATCTTCAAATCTCACCTGACTAAGGTGATACAAAGATTCAAAGGAAAAGGATTGACAAAGACGGGAAATACAGAGTCTCCCTTGACAGGTGCGTGTAAAGTCTCACTTTTGATCAGAGAAATACAAAGATAGATAATACAAAAAGCATTTGGAAGTTACTACTATATGTTGTGTGAACTTTACAGTTGCATAGAAATAATATTATTTTTCACTTTGCTATTGTGTACTCTTGTGAATGCATGAAAATGGTTAAAATTAAGAGTTGTTTTATAGATTAAGGCTAACTTTAAAACTATTTCAATGAGTTATTATGAGTGGTGACTAAATCCTTTATCTTGTTTACACTCTTGTAGCATTTTATGTAATGCAGGAACATGCTTATTTAATAATCTTCATGCAATAGGAAGGATTAAGTAGTCCCATTATCAAAAACATTTTTTTGTTTGTTTAAAAAAGGTAACTAACTCGTTTATCATGTCATGCAAGCCAATAAATATTTCATTACCAACACTATAGCTCATGCATATATGCATGGTGAAGTTCAATCTAGTCCCTTCCCCTACTTAAATGTAATTAATGCAAATAAGAAAGAAGAATTAACAAGTATAGATGCCGCCATATTCTAAAATTTGAAAGTTGAAACCCTCCCTGTAACTAATTCCCCGCGTTTCCTTCTCTCTTCTCGCACCATGTCCACTCGCATTCTCTTATTTTTCATCTCTCTCTCCCTCCTCCCCCAGCCATACCCCTGCATCGGCGTCACCTACTCCGCCCCCACCGCCACCCCGCAGCACCCCTCCCCCTCCCCGGAGCGCATCGCCGCCGGGCTCCGCCACCTCAACGCAAGATCCCTCCGCCTCGAAGACGCCGACCCCGCCATCACCCGCAGCCTCCTCTACAGCAACACCACCCTCTTCCTCACAATTCCCAACTACATGGTCACCTCCATCGCCCAAAACCGCTCCGTGGCACAGTCCTGGCTCTACACTCACGTGGTCCCCTTCTATCCACGCGTCAAGATCACAACAATCTCCGTCGGCAACGCCTTCCCCGATGTGTACCCTAATTCCGTGAACGACCTCCTCCCCGCGATCTCCAACGTCCACGTGTCCCTCCGCGACCTCGGCATCCGCAACATCAAGGTCTCCACCTCCTTCTCATTCGTCACCGCACTCACCTCCCCTTTCCCTCCCTCAAACGCACAGTTTCAAGAACCCAACGGCGCAACCCTATTCGGTCCACTCCTCCAATTCCTTCACGACACCAACTCCTCCTTCTTGATCAACCTCTACCCTTACAATCTTTATCGCCTCAACCCCGAGATTCCTCTCGGAATCGCGCTTTTTCAAGAACATCCTTTTAACTTCCGCGACGACTTCACCACCGGTGTTCGGTACCGGAACCTCTTCGACGTCATGGTCGACGCCGTAGTCTCCGCACTCGCCGTCGCCGGCTACGAGACCGTGCCGATTATTGTGACCGAAACTGGCTGGCCGAGCTCCAGCGCCGCCGCTAACGAGTTCGACGCGAATTTAGGGTATGCCGAGATATACCTCAAGGGGCTCGTGAAGCATCTTAAATCTGGAATGGGGACGCCGTTGCTGAAAGACGGTGTGACAGAGGTTTTCGTTTACGAGATGTTCGATAAGGAGGAAGGAACAACAGGGAGGAGCTGGGGGGTTCTCTACCCTAACGGAACTGCAAAGTACCATCGCGTCGATTTCTCGTGCTCCTCGGTTGCTTCTGGGAGTCTTCATATCGCGGTGATGATCATCATCTTCTTCTTATCGCTTTTGGTTATTGTGTGAGTGAATTTGTTAATTCTGGTGAGGTTAATTGGTTTTTTTTTTAGTAGTTTAGGGTTGGGGATTTGTTGATTAGGGTTGATTTTGTGTTGAATGTTGTACTCTGAAATTTGTTGGTGTTCATAGTTTGTAAGAAGATCAATCAATATAGCAGCTCGATGTTAGTTTGTACGAAGATGCATGGGATCTTTGGTTTTGTTTTGTGATAACATAACAGGACTATATCCCTTATGGAAGCTTTTATTATTCAAATTTTATCTTTCATAACAAACTTATTCTTTTCTTTAATTTTTGAACCACTGGGTGAATTTGTTTGCAAAATTTGAGTTCATTTTAAGTACATGCTGAAAGTATATTTATATTTAAATTTCACGATAGGCTTTAAATTAATTCAAATTTCAAAATACGTACAATTTTATTTATTTGACGTGGAGTAAATTAATTACTTTGAATATACGTTGAATAGAACATGCCGGTAATTACTAATTTTGATTTCTATTTTTAATTTTATGTAACTAATATAAGTTTTTTTTGGGTCGTCATGTAAATAATATAAGTATTTTAAAAAATATATATATATATGTGACCCACCGTTTTACATGTATTTTTATGATAAAGGAGTTAATCAGGCATGTTAATAATTTTACATGTACTTCCATGTTAAGTCAAGCATGTTAATAAATTTACATACATTTTACGTCAAGAACATTAAAAGTGTCAAGTTCTTTTTAAGATTGTGAGCATCACCGAAATGAACATTAGTTATAGTTTCATTTATAATTTTATATTGAAAATAATTAATATAGTTATAAATAATTTTCTATTTTTTAAATTTATATTATTTATTTTTAAATGTAATATATAAATTTTACAAAAACAAATTAATTACATTAAAAATTATGTTTTTGATAAAATACCTTTATTAACAGTAAATTTATTCGAATATTTATGTGAAACATTAATAAATAAGCATGTGGTGGCTAGATTTTGTTTTTACGTGATTATGTGGTAGCTAGCTAATCTTTGCTTCTTTTTTTTCCTCTACTTGTTAATATGTGTTTTTTCAGGCATAAATCATATCATTTGTAAAATTAATTTCATAAGTTATGATTTCATTGATACATAAATGATAAATTATTAGTGGAAAATTTATTATAATAAAAATATCCAAACATAAATCATATTATGTTAAAATTAATTACATTTAAAATCAATTTTATTATCACTTATCCAAACACCTACTAATCAAACTAATTTTTATAATTTTATAAAAGATAAAAGTTTTTTTTAAAAAAATATTTTGCATATGATCGTTGCACGGGTAATTAAATAGCTAGTGGCATATATACATATGTATATATAGATAGCTAATTGCATCTTGAAACGTCACTCAGAATCTCATAATCAATTCAGTTGTCACACTTAGACGAAAGATTGCATAAATTGTCTTAAGAGAAATACAAAGGATACTCTCTTTTGACATTTTATTTCTAAATTTTTTTTACGATTTGTTAAAATTTATTAGAAAATATTATTTTTAGTGAATTTTTTTTTTCATTTATGATTCTCTCTTGATTTATATTAAATCAGAATTAACATCTACCAAAATTAATGATTTGTAATAAATTCTAACAAAATATATAGAATCTTTGAGGAAGAGTGTGATAGAATACCTGCAACATTTCTCATTGTCTTAATTATGTTGGTATGTGAAAGGTAAATAAATTATGAATAGAAAATGAAGACAAACCTCATAGGAGTGGAAATGAGACGGCCAAGTCGAATTCTATCGAGTTTATCTTGTCTATTTTATATTTCTTTACCCAAGTCTAGGAATGAATTGTACTGTTTGATGAAACTTTTGAGAAATTTAAAAGCTTCTTTGATTAGCTTATAAGATACTTTTAAACTTATAAACTTCTTGCTTATATGTTTATTTGACTAGTTTATAAGTTATTTTAATCAAAATAAACTTGTTTGATACATGATTTTATTTTTTATAAATTACTTCAAGTAATTTGTGAAAATAAACTAGCTTATAAGTTATTAATTTTTTTTCTTCTCAATTTTATCATCACTAATTTATTGGAAATTTTTTTATATCCTTTTATTCAATTTAAAAACTCTTTTACCTATTTCAACATTCTTACGAATAATAGATGTCATATTTTTTTTAGTTATTACGAACTTGGAATTTTACTTTTTTTTATTGTTTTGTTTAATGTTAAACTATTTATTTGAATGAATATTAGTACATTATTTAATTTTTATTTGAAATATTTGATCAGTAAACAAAAAGTTGACAAAAAAAATCCAAATTATAAAGAAAAGCGGCTAGCTTGTTTAGCAAAAAGGGTAGACTTATTTTTTAAAAATTTATCTAGTTAAATAGGAGAAGTCATAGACTTAAAAAAAAAAAAAAAAGTCTATCAAACCTGGGAGATTGGCTTGCTTAATAACAATATTATTCTTAATAAATTTGTGGGTGAATTGTGAGACACAGAGAGTGTGATCTAGAATTTTGTAAGTTCTAATATATTTGTGAGACCTACACAGAGTGTAATCTAATTAATGTATTAGGGGAGGAAGGTAGTTTGCATAAAACCCCAATTTATTGTCATCACTGTACATAAAAAATGTATTGCTAGCCTTTCTCTAAAAAAATTACACTATTCATTTTTTTTTAATTCCTTTTAAGTACTCAGAATTATATTTAAGATTTTAGTAAAATTCTTTTATAAGCGGCACATTCATGGACGTGCATATCCGACAGTCAGAATTTTTTTATGGCCCAACGAGGAAGATATTATCTACCAGTAATGCTGTGTTCAATTAAAACAAATCTGTTCCCTACATTGTCTTTGGCAGACAATGACATGCGATTACAACATCCCTAATATGAACAATAGGAGAGATGCAGAGAATTAAACTAGTCGAACAAAAACCAAATTATCCTGTATTGTAGGATGAAACTAATATATCCAGCATCTATGCTCTCCTTTGCTGCTTAAACTTGTCAAATATAGGGTCCGGAAGCAAAAAAATTCTTATTCCTCTATCTGCAACAGTCAAAGCATCCATTTGACTGCTCATGATACTTATTATGCGGAAGCCCTTCTTCTGTATCACATTCCTTTGCCTAGCAAAACACTCATTCCCTTTGGTAGATTCTTCATCTTCTTCACTGCAAAAACGTAGATCATAGGTTACGTATGTTTTGGTATAGCACTATTGCTGAAGAAAGATTGGCTATTGTTTTGTTGCCTATTGTTTTGGTGGTGAATGGGATTGTTTGCAAGGTAAAATTTAATTTAAGACCATCAATTTTAAACATGGTTATAGGATCCAGGAAATTTCATAGAGAGATTAGAAAATGGAATATCCACACGGGCAATATTAAGTAAGCAATGAACCTAAAGGGTTGACATAGTGGTATAAGACCCACTGCGTTCACATGCATGAACGAAAATAATCTATTTAACGGAAGATTTTATGTTTGATTTCTACCGTGTGTAAAATTCTTTTGGATTAATGTCCAGTGGCAATCACGCACCGTGAGTGGATATAATCTTTGATCCAATGGATTGGAAATACTTCTGGTTTTGAACTCAAAAATAAATAAAATTAAGCCTTGAAATCATTTGAGAATTCCGAATACATATAAGTAAGAGAAGGGTATAATATTCTTTCTTAGTGAGGTTTAGATATCTACCATAAGGTCTAAACAAACATAATTTGAGATCTTCCTTTAATCATTATCCAGGGTATATGAAAGGAACATAATAAACACTAGTGACAAGTACCTCATCATCAAGGAAGACCAATCTCTAAATCCAGCGGAGAGAAGATGATTGATGGTGACATTTTGGCGTGTTCCATGCTCTCTTGATAACAAAATTATGGACCACCCACCAGCATGAAGGTTCATGTATAATCTTAAAACAAGCATCCTCTTCAAATTCTTTGCTTCTAATATACAATTGTTAATGCTGCTGTTATCATGAAAACCACACAAAAAGAAAATCATATGAAGTTACTGCCAAAAAGATATGCAGATCTGCATCAAGTTGGATAGATAATATATGGGGGGTAAACTGATGCAAGTTGGAGTAACAAATAATTTGCATAAATATTTTGGACACCATAATTCCAGCTGTCCATGATCTGAGCATTATCCAATTTTTATACTATCTATAATTGGGGAACATAAATGGGGATTTACAACAATATATGACAAAATTCATCAAGATTGAGATTACATGCCACTACAAGAATTTCCCTACAAAAGTATTCATTCAAACTGGGGGGATGTATTATGTTTAAGAAAATAGAATTTCTTTTACTGATACCTAAAACTGAACCACTAGACATAAGATTCCTCCTTATGCCCTCGAATGACACACCGAGAATAAGATGGACGATGAGATTACCTTTGAAACAAATTGGAAGAATGGGGAATTGGTGGAAATATGCCATCTATGTCTATCAACACCACATCAAGACCATCATCTGATGGTCTAACACTGTTGAAGTAATCCTCAATCACAGACTTGGTTGAATCCAAGTCTCTAGCATATTGACCTTCCTTGATATACTTCATGGCCAGGTCCTTGCAGAGGCTAGGAAAATTATGTCTTTCCAAGTTATTGAGCTTAGCATGCAGAGAATAAAGCTTGCAATAATTATACTCATCATTTATATTCTGAAGCTGAATAATTCCAGCATGGCTACTTTGACAAGATTGCAGCATCATTGCCAGTGAAACCAATAAAGTAATTAATAAAAGTCCTGTGGCGGCTAATGCCACAACAAAGATGGTTGCGGCAAAGGATGTGATGTAGAATCCTGATTCCAGCACAAAACTGCTCCTCCGCAACTCTAACCAGGAAAGAAACAGGATAAATAATCATGCTAAAATAATAATTTTGAAGCATAATCACAGCTGAAAGATAAGATAGATGGGAACAAGCTCTGTATTATCTGGCTTCCATTATGTGATTAAACATAAAACAATTCTAAATTCTCCTACAACATTCTTGTGCAAATTCTCTTACAAGATGAAGAGAGTATTGAATACATTTTATGTTTCCAACAATACATTAAATATATTCATGGACAATATTTCTTATTCATTTAGAGTCCAAGAGCGACAAAGCTGTCATTACCTACCAGAACCACCACCTGAGAGACTCCTTGTAGAATTCATCCGCTCCACTTGATGGCCATACGCAGACATAACTTCAAGCTGTATCTAATATATTATTTATCCAGAATCCAGTTGAAGTAACACCTACAGCTTGTGTCCAGAATCAGATATCAAAGGGGTATCCTGAAAATTTTAGACAAAAAACTTGGTCATATTCGTAATCAGTCTCAACTGATGCGATTGGATTGCTATGCATTCTACTTTTGACATAATCAGAATATACAAGCAAATACAGTGAAAATTGAACACCTCTTTCTTTTTTTTTCTCTCTCTTTCTAGCCCTACCCAAGTTTTTCTGACAATCACACATTTCAAGGGATGAGGAGATGGGGGAAGAAGTTATCACTCATCAGCATTGTCCCACCAGAATTTTCCAACAACATTTTCTTTTCTTTTTTCCATCAGAATTGTCCCACCACAGAATCACCTGATCCTATCACAGAATAAAAATGAACCTAAAATTACAGAATATAAAATATGTAAGTTGTGCTAGATGAAACTTTCAGCTGGCACACGATCTGGGGTGTCTATAAGTTCCCAACCACATTGGCTCTCAAATCACAGCACGCAACAAACAACTCAAATTGATTCAAAACAAAAGGTGAAAGAGAAAACGTAGAGACTGACCCAAAAGAATGCTGTTTCTGTCTGTTACATCCCAGTTGGCTTCAAAAATCAAATCCTGTAAGAGATTTAACACAAGACAAGCAAATCAACTGTCTTGTGAATGTATGCTGTTAAATTGGTGATTTGGGAAGGCAGTGAGAGAAAACAGCACACGAGAAAGACATTATTACACGCCAAAGTGAAATATGGAAGAAAAAAGAAGTTGACTAGAACGGTATATAGCTCAAGAATGACACAGGACAGATAATTTCGCCAATGTAATGTTTGATCTATTTTATTTTATGCGTCATTACATTACATCATTGATGAGTGAAATAATTTCAACTAAAGAGCAGTGAAGTTACTATAAGTCTGTAAAATAAAAATAATAATCTTTCCTTTATCCTTTGTTGGGGATAAAAAAAAGCAAAGAATTGATTGTTTAATCAGTTATGGTGTGTATAATCATACATGGTCAATCACCAATCAAATTGTAACAAGCAACACTTCAAATTTGTTTTCCTACTCTGTCATTTTCCAGAAGATAAGTATACCCAACTGAAATTATTAATTTTGTCCAACTCCAATAGCGTAACAAATTTTATTTTATTTTTTCTCTTTTTTTGGGAATAGCGTAACAAAGTTAAACACTAAGAAAGTACGATGTTGTGAGAACATGTAAGTATTATTTATATTGTTAAATATGTGTTGCTGTCGCAGGTTGCATTCAAGACTGAGAAATTACGCACATAAACCCCACTTGGCGTCCATAGCATATTAGCACATCACATGAGTCAGGTTGGTGTGGGGTTAAAGGTACTAGTGGCTAGCTAGATTCTAGATTCGAATCCCACGTAATAAAAGAATAAAAAATAATTCACAATAATAAACTAGTCGCTTGGAGCAATCATAGAGGTTGCAACCTTCAAGATCATGCTTGCTAAAAACAGATTTCACACGTTAAAATTATCAACTAATGTTGTCCTTTTTTTCTCTATACTAGTAAACGTTAAAATATTAACAACACCGTCTCTTCTTTGTCATAATTAGATAAAATCACGTGCTGACCTCAATAATACAGAATGAGCCTAAGTTATTGGATGCAAACGCAACTAATAAATTAACATCCAAAATTTAAAAATTATTCATAAAAGATAATATTGAAAAACATGTTGGAAACAATTTTTAACCAAATATTAGTGGAATATTTGCAAGAAAAATGAAAAATTATGACAAATCCCATCATTATTTATATAAAGTTTATTAAGCTTACTTTTCTTGGTTCTCTCTAGTAAAGGATCATTGACAAATTCCTGTTACTAAGCGCTTACAGGATAGAAAATAAAACCGACCAACAGTAAATTCCAACGTTTAAGAGTTGATTGCAGGATAAACTACCTTTACACTATCATCAAATTTCAATTAAATTCTTTTAAATGACCCAGGTTGTGTTTGTTGAACTCACCTGAATGGAGAAATATAATTTTCAAATTCCTGTAAAATACCACGATTTTGGAAAAGAGATTTCATAAATTTCAAAATACATAGGGTTTAAATTTGACACATCCTTTATGCTTCATCAGACCTATTTTATTATTCAGGTCTGGCACTTTAAACTCGTACACTATGTTACAAAATCCTTAACACCATTCTATATCAAAATGGTTTTATAATCAGGGAAAATCATGTCTTTTCTCCCTTTTTCCCAAAATGGAACATCTTATTTAAAAGTTAATATATCAACTAATAGCCATTTGGTAAATGGTGGCGAGGATGCAAAATTGCCTTGCCAATAGTATCATCAACTAATGAATATCTCGAGCAAACTGTTTCAACCATTTGTTTGTTTCCTAGATCTTTATTCCAATCACAGTATTCACCACATTTTCCACTGTTCTGGCCAATTCAACAGCTGCTCCAACATAAGTATCAGGTGTTAACTTCAACATATTACTCTTTGCTTCTTCTGGAATATCTAGGCCTTTAATGAAATCTCTTATGCTCTCTTTGGTAACTGCTCTTCCTCTGGTTAGTTCTTTTAACTTCTCATAAGGCTCAGGAACACCATATCTTCGCATAACCTGAATAAAATTTGCAAAATGATTATAGTAGAATTTTAAAGGGGGTGACAGCAAGCAACATCAAGAGAAGTACACATGAATCCAGCACAAAAATGTGGGCATCTCATTCATAAACACCAGTAACTTTACAAATTCAGAAAATTTCTAACAGAAAAGAAAATTTGTTTTAACATGGGGCAAGCAATATAACCATTGACTCAAGAATGCCTAAATTTTTACAATTAGCATACAGCATTTCAGAAGTAATATGATCAAAACCTGAAACCATAAGGGAAAAGCAATTAGACAAGTTGAGCAAGTGTTGTACGGTGTTTATGAATGAATTAAAAGGTTATTTAATTTCCATAGAAATTGAAGCAAGGTCTGGATAAGCTGCTAAATTAAAAGGTTATTCAATTTGCATAGAAATTGAGTCGGAATTCAAACATGACATGCAAATACTATGGAACTAGCCAAAAGGCTTCAGATCATTGGTTATGCTTCAAAAACTAACTTTAGAAATCAGCTTTGATAAGAAAATGATAAAAGCTTCAGATCATTGAGCAAACCTTTCATCTCCTAAAGGACATTAACTAGTAAATTATATTATCTTCAAAGAGTCAAGTTAAAAGAATATTTTGCTTCTTGTTATACTTGAACCCCATGAAGTAAATAGCATCACCACAAAGAACTCAAGTCTTCAGTATATTTTTAGCATTCCGTGTAAAATACAAATAGATTAAACTAAATAAACATATAAAGCCAGAAGCATATACTTACAGTCTGAATTGGTTCAGCAAGCACCTCCCAGCAGTGGTTCAAGTCTTCACTCAAGCAAGCTTCATTAACCTAAATTGTAAATTAAAATATGACATGAAAAAGTTCAATGAAAATACAAAAACCTACTGCCTTTTCTTTGGATTTAATAGAAAACTTGAGAAACTTGCTCTATAGTTATGCAAATAGACAGTGATAGGAACTTTGTATATGCATCCTGCTCAAATGAACAGTATACTACAGTCAAAGAAACAGTTGCAATAACCAAAATATATCATCCAATAATGCTATATTTCCAATAAAAAAAGAAGATAATTATGCACATAGTAGGAGAAAAGCAACATAAATCTCATGTTGCACTGATTACCTGAAGCTTCCCTATTCCTTGAAGTGTGCTTTTGTAGGCAAGAAGAGAATGACCTATACCTACACCCATGTTCCTTAAGACAGTTGAATCAGTCAAGTCCCTCTACAGAAAAGAAAAAAATGAATATAGAAAACAACAATTATTTCCAAGAGCTAATCACAATTAGACTATAACTACACTAAATTAAACTCAAAAGTCAATAGATTACAACAAGGTTATCAAATAAAGATTCAAACCGTGAATTGTCAACTAATTTTTTAATCTTGAATACTTATATAAAAAATTTAAACTAGAAATAGATAAAAACAACTTAGCCATAAGTCTCATAAAGCAAAATTAAAAGTTATATATGAGTTTGGGAAGCCTCTATTTTGGAAAAAGGATGAAAACAAAACAATGAAACAGCCAAATAGATGAAAGAAAAGAGTAGTGGAATAATCAAATAGGATAAGCTCAGTAGTGTTACTCTTCAATTCATTTTCATTTAACAATTTTAGCTTATATGACTTTTCAATTTCTTTGAGAATTGATGAAAGAAAAGAAAAAAAAAATAATAATGAATCATTAAATCGTGTGATTCATATCAATGATATGAAATCATACGCTTACCAGTTCATTCATGTATTGTAAGATTTAAAATCATTTTGTCACAAAAAAAAGATTTAAAATCATTCGAGATTCATCTTATGATACAAATCACTAGCTAGCCAAATCACACTATGAATTACAAATTACAATAGCTCTGGTAACACTTTCTGCAGCATATAATTTGGCAGTGTGTGTCTTCACACTACAGAAAAATACACAAGCCAATTTCCAAAAGATATATCAGTAAAATCCTTTTGGCATCATAGTTTAGAATAATAGCAATACCAAAATGAGCATAATAAAACCAAAAAAAGAAATCAAACTCAAGAGGTCTTGCCTGCCAACGTGAAATCGGCAACTTCATGCTTAGATGTGACAGACCTCCATTAGCTACACCTAGATTACCTTCGCTGTTCTCAAAATCAATAGGATTCACTTTGTGAGGCATAGTTGATGACCCAATCTCTCCAGCCTTGGTGGTCTGCATAAAAAATTTTGTAAATGAAAAGATTATTGCCGCTCTTAAAGTATAGCTCCATAGTCTGGTTATTGCTACTATATAAGAAAGCTCACCTGCTTAAAGTAACCCAAAGATATATAGCCCCATACATCTCTATCAAAATCGATTAATATATTATTGAACTGGATGAGCAAATGAAAAAGCTTTGCCATGTAGTCATGAGTTTCAATCTGTTAACCAAGTGGAGTAATATAATCAGCACAATACATTAAGTTACCAAGTTGGCATGATCAGATGATCATGAAATGGCAGTTCAACTTAGCTTTGATTGTGTAAGTGCTCAAGATATAACTATCATAATATAAGGGAAGAACTAGCCAAAAAACTAACACAAGCTTCATTGAGAATTGATGAAAATCTAAAACAATGTATATGTATATAGCAATAGAGATAGCAGAAGTCTAAAAATTTTAAGATTCAGTTTTTTTTTATAAAAAAAATTGCATAAATATCTGGTAAACTTGAACAGAAAAAAAAAAATGAAAAGGTAAAACCATACCTGAGCAACATAAGGATTAAAACTTAATCCAAGAGAGTGTACAAACTGTTCTGCAATGTGAGGCCAGTTAACATCAGGATATGCAACAATATGTGCATTGTAATTTCCAACCGCACCAGCAAATTTCCCCACTATCTCAACCTGAGACAGATCCTTCCTTTCTCTGCTTAATCTTGCAGCAAAGATCGCCATTTCCTTTCCCAAAGTAGTTGGTGAAGCTGGCTGGTAAGTAGTGCAGAGAAATTTAACAATGAAGAACTAACAACTAATAAAGTGAGAGAGCAATAGCACTAAAGAATTGCAAAATTGTTTACAAGGAACTATCTACCACCTTTCATACGAGTTCAGAAGCTAAAAAAACCAATTTTTTGTCACTTCAAAGTTAAGGTATTTGCAATAGACCAATATGACATCCCACAATATATATTGATTCTTAAAAATATGCACCAAATATTAGAACATAGGTTAATTACCTATTCTATTAAGAATTAGTTGAAGAATAGTTCTGTAAATAGGATATCAATGTACAAAGTTTTGTGTTTTTTTTCCTGAACTGGAAAAAATAATAAATTACCAATACTCATTAAGAAGTCATTGCCACATCGTCTAAACAAACTAGGTTTGTTTGATAATGTTGATGACTTTGGAAAAGGTTTATCTAAAGGCTTGCTGGTCACACAGGTAGCTTGCAAATTCACTACAATGCAGGAAACAAGTGAGTTGAGTTAAGTGTAGGTTGGAAAAAGCAGGAAACAAGCTGAGCAGTATCACTAGTTATATAAAGAACCAATTCATGCCACTCAACTTGCCAGGGAAGTTGCCACTGTAATGCAGGAATTTACTGTGTCTAGTGGTGTTAGGCCTTTTGGAGTGTCCCTGCTGGTTGCTGGGTTCAATGATAATGGACCACAATTATATCACGTGGATCCATCAGGTTCATAATTTTCCTAGAAAGCTTCTGCTATGGGGAAAAATGTTTCTAATGGAAAGACAGATCTCATGAAAAAAACATTGAAAAATATACAAAACTTTGTACTTTGATCTCCTATTTATAGAACTATTCTGTAACTAACTCTTAGCAGAAAATAGGTAACTAATCCATATTCTAATAACAATTGCACAAATGAACATACCTGTCCATGAGTGCGGGAAAGCATAGGAACATGTGCATTATCTTTAGCCATATCACACAAAGCTTTGATTATTTTATCCATGACAGGAAACATGATAGAATTCATTGTTTCCCTCAGCATCAAGGCATGGGCAAGATTATTTATATCCTCAGATGTGCAAGCAAAGTGAAAAAACTCAACCACCTGCGAACAGGTTTTAGAATAACACAGTCCATCAGAACCCATAATCAAAACAGCAAAACAGTGCATAGCCTCAGAGTATAAAGAAACACACACATAAAGTGAATTTCAACCTTAGCCACTTCAGCATTGGATTGACACTTATGTTTCAAGAAGTACTCCACCGCTTTCACGTCATGATTCGTGACCCTCTCAATGTTTTTAACCTCCAAGGCATCCTCAACACTAAAGTTATCAATCAGGCCTTCTAAGAAAGATTTAGCACCATCACTGAAACTGGGAACCTCAACGATTTCAGGAATCACAGACAGCTGCAGCAACCATTTTATCTAACAGGAAGCACACACACACACACACACACAAAACATCAGAGAGCAACAATACCCAGAAGAGAAAATTCAAAACAGAAAAAAAAAAAGGTACTTTAATCAAAAGGGCATCAGAAAAGAGGAGAATTAACAAAAGGGTACCTCAACAAGAACCCGAAAGTAGATTAAGCCATATTCACTCAAAAAAGGAGCAAGTTCCTTAACTTTGCTCCAATAACGACCATCCAATGGGGACAGAGCCGTCAAAGCAGAGAGCTCAAAATCGATGGAACGGGGTCCAAACATGTTGTTGTGGGTAGAGGTGGGTGTGTGGGTGCTAAGGACGGCTTTGCAGGAGCAACCTCTGCGAGAGGAAGAAGGGAAAGAAGCATACGAAAAAGGAAGAAAGTGTTGTGTTGAACTTTGAAGGTTGGTTCTAAGAGGGTTGAAGCTCCCAAGTTGGGTAGCGTTAGAGAGTGCAGTGAACTCCATGAAAGGCTTCGGAGGAAGAAAAAACGCACGAACCCTTTCACGCAGTCACACTCGAGATACTCTCCGTCTTCGACTTCGATTTCGTCTTCTTAGTAAAAACCCAACACAAACACGAGAGGATTTAACAAATCAAATTATTCGTTAATAATTAGTAACTTTTTTGAAAATCATTAATAATTAAAATAACTTTGTGAAACAATATAAAATACTTATTTATTATAAATTTCAATTATATAAAATAAATATTTACTAATCCAATATAATTTGGGTTTAATTAAGTTTTTCATATCTAAAATATAAGTCATTTTTAGATTATTATCAAACATTCATTTTTTTCAATTAAGTATCTGAAAAAAAAAAATCAGTTTCATTTTACTTCATGACGTTAGTTATCTTTCGTTAAGTGATAATGTATCAGACAGAATGTTACGCCATTACCTTTTGATGACGTGACAATAATGTATCAATAACTACTAGGCATGATGATGTGATACTCTAACTTGTTACATTATCATTTAACAAAAGAAGATTAACAACATATAATAAGTTGAAATAGAGAAATTTTTTTAGTAGGTATTTCACAAAAAAATAAATTTTTAGGTAGTAATCTGAATACGACATATTTTTCAGGTATGAAAAACTTATTTAAACCAGATATATTCAGTGTTTTGCGATTTATGATCAATGTACACATGTAACATGTGATGTCTTCTCTCACTCTTCCTTCATATATATCTCACAATTTGATCTTGGCTCTCTTTTAACTTTGTCTAGATATTAAATGTATGCATCTTAACTCTTAAATTTTATCTTTAATATTATCTTATTAATATAAACCAGTTGATTAAATATAATAAATTAATAAGTGAGTTATTGTAAATTTTAAATAGTATTTTTTTATTCCTACCAATAAAGAATATCTTATTAATTTAATCTATTTCTTATTTTGAATGGGTAGTTATCTTAAAAAAATAAATAGGATAAAGTTTCTTAAGTCTATATAAAAGTAAATTACATATATGTTTATCAATTTATTTTAATTAATTTTTAGTTTTTTATAAGTTTATAAATATTTGATCAAATAAAAGTGTTTGAAAAATAATTTTTTCTTACTGACTTATAAGATTTGCTTTTAAACATAACTTAAGTTTACGATTATCATTTTTATTTTTATTTTTAATAAAATAATAAAATTTATCATATCATTTTATCTGAAATTAAATTATTTATTTTGATAAAATCCTCCTTATTATTTGTTAACTGAAAATTTGTTTTTCAAGTTGACTTAATTAAGTTTTTTCATACCCGAAAATATAGACTATTTCAAGGTTATTATCTAAGAATTCATTTTTTGTCAGATAACTACTTGAAAATTTTTATGTTTCAACCTATCATCTATTCTTCGATGACGTGACAGACAGAGTGTCACGTCAAATCATTGACACGTCGTTGTCATGCCATTGAAGGTGATGGCGTGACAATGATGTGTCTGTGACAAGGCATGATGACGTGACACTTCGTTTGTTATGTCATCACTTAACGAAAGACGACTAACGGTAGTTAATAAAATGAAATTGAAAATTTTTTCAGGTACTTGCTTGAAAAAAGATGAATGTTAGATAGTAATTTGAAAACGACCTATATTCTAGGTAATAAAAACTTAATCAAGCCTATAATTTAAAGGCCAAATAACTTATATGATCATTTATCTTATTTTTTTTGTCCTTTATATTTTAGAAAGTTTATTTTGGTTCTTTTATTTTTTTTAAAAGGTTTACAATGATCGCTCCATTAGTTTGAAGTTAACAATATTTAAATATCTATCAACGACTAAAAGCCGCTACAAAACAAAAAAAATAAGGAGAAACACTCATGATAAATTAGTTTCATCATTCACAACCTAATATTCTTTTGGATCGAAAATCCCACAAGTCACATGTAAATCATAAATCATAATCAAATTTGAGTGAATGACATTGTGGATTGTTGGATTTGGTGATCCTATCGAAGGAGGTAAACTTGTTACCGTGTGTGACTCGAAGGACACTGCACATGGCAACGATGAAGGTGAAGGGGAAAATCACGTTCGTTCAAGTATGTAATGAGCAAAATCTATTACTCTCTCATTGCCTTTTGAGATTTATAGTGTAGAAGGATTCCAATTAGGAAAGGTTAAAGAGCAAAATGATGAGGAAAAATTTGATGCTAGAAGGAGAGGAAGTTGATGAGGATGGATTAGATGCCAAAAGTTTTAACCTTTGAAGAAAGATTAACGATTCTAAAGAGAGAAAGAGTTAGAATTGTTTGGGGATTAGGAGTTTTTTTTTTCTTCCATCTATGGTGGCTTTTAGCCAACAATATTTGAATATTATTAACAATATTAGCTTCAAATTAAGGAAAAAATCATCTTAAACTAATTTTAAAAGATAAAAAAAATCAAAATAATTTTTTAAAAAAATAAATGATCAAAATAAACCAAAAAAATAAGATAATAAATCAAATAAGTGATTTGGCCTAATTTATATGATCAAGATTAGTTATTTATCGCAGATTTTTGTTTATAAAAACAAATATTTACTTATACACATCATATGCAATAAATTCAACAGTGTTGTTTCCCACAATTCTTATTTTTATTATTTGAATTTATTTTATGCTTTTATTCCTAATCAGTCTTATTAAAAAAATAAAGCTAAGGTGACCCTTCCGAATTTGAAAATTTAAAAAGATTAGAACTAAAATGATTCTGCGAGGCAAATTCAAGGTGTTAGGTGTGAAGTAGACGTGAAGCCCAAAATTAACTTAACCCCGCCTTGTGAGATATTAAAGATAGGATAATTATCCTATTATATTATAACTTGTTGTTTGTTGTGGTAATAATGATGATTATTTTTTATTTATAGACAATCTGTTTAAAAAAATTTCAAATTCTAGTTAATATTAAAGATGTTAAAAATGATAGATTAAAAGAGATAACAAATAAAATTAAATCATTTTTTAAAAGAGTTAAATTAGACCATTAAGTTAAATTTAAAATTATAAGATGATAGGAGCATATTTGAATTTTAAAGATAAAATACTTAAAATTGGTCTTTGTTATATATTATTAAAACTTAAAAGTATAAGATGATATGCATCTGAGGAGAGTGAAGTTTATCTGAGAGAAAATTATAAATATATGAGGAAGAGTGAAAAGAGTGTAGAAATGAAAACACAAATAGATTTAAATGTTTATATATATAGGAGATGTTATACTAATTATTTTATATTATAATAATTTACAAGATTAGGATGCTATTAATATTTAACTTTTGCATTTCACTTTAACTAGTATACAAAGTTCGATATTACCTATGTTTTGATATGTTTCTCATGTTTTTGAAAAAAAAAAGTTAATTAAGTTTTTGAAAAGTATTGTTTCTAAAAAAAAAGTATTGGTGAATAAAAAAATGAATGACTAAAAATAGTCAATTTTTTTTATAAATATTAAAAATAAAAAATAAATTTTTTTAAAGGAACTAAAAATTTAATTAAATAAATACAACAGATTTAATCCCAGCTAGCAGATTAATCAGGAGGTCTTGCTGGTAAATTACTGTCATTCCAACCTTCTGCGCAGGTTATTCGAGTACCCCAGAACTCCTTTTTTTCTAGGATGAATTACTTTGTTTCTAGAATGAATTGGACCTTAGATTTTCATCTCAATAATAATAATAATAAACCTTTGATTTTCATTTCAACAACAATAATAATAGTTGGCATCTTTAAAGTGCTCAGAAGTACATATGGGAGGTCCAGTTGAAGTTATGAAATCATTGTACCACTACAAAGACAATTACATTTTGAAACCTCAATGTAAACTTTGTAGCAAAAAATACACAATGAGATATACTGGAGGAATGGTGCATAATACATGACTTTGTTCCTTTTTTTAGGTAAAATGGGATGTATATGGGGTATGGAGGGATGGAACCTTCCTACCTTGAAACCCATAACCCTTGGGAGTCATTAGGCTAAAAGGCCATTGGCAATTTATTCACTACTTTCTTATATATAATACCCTTGTTTGATATTGCTAAATTGATGTTCAGCATATCATGATATGCTTTATGTCTTCTCGTGTGCAGATTATTGTAAAAGAGAAGTGCATAAAGGGCATTCCCATCAGCCAAATCCAGGAGAGACTCCTTTAGGTCCTCCGTCTGTGCTAGACTGTGGACAAGGTCATCAGATTCAGATGTGCAGTAAACAAGCACTAAATTTTGTCCTTTGTATGTTGAGTTAGGATGACCATATAACATCATAGACATCGTGTAGTTTTTTAAATGACCACCCTGGTCGTCAATATAGTGATAAAATTGATCTTGAATTTGATGAAAGATCCTTGTATCATTACATATTACCCCAATTATAATTACAAGTATATAATAAAATGAGGTACGAAATTAATATAAAATTTTATAAATATGATTTATATAATATGAATTTTGTGGTAAAATTATTCAATAAAATCATCTAGGGTATACTTAGAATATCACAAAGTCTAGCAATTTAGGCATCAAATGGTGGCAACTTCCAAGACTGACATTGGAGTTATCAGTCCAGAAATGGAAGTAGCAGTAACTATTTTGTCTTTTTCCTTTGAACATGACAAGTTTTGCATTGAATCTCCCGATTAATTTGCGAGATAGATGCTGCGTTCATATAGTATAACAATAAGTATTTTGCTGCAGAAAGCTAGAGTTCGAGCTGTTATCATCAAGTTATGCTGCTATTTTTTGGGCTGATGACTACTATGGAGTTAAAAGAGTTGATGGTATCACCCTTCATATAAAAGTGCAAGTGATTAAAAGATGAAACAGTGAAGATCCTTCCAATTAATTAGAAATAAAGCTATACACCAAAACAGGATAGGATCATAGAATTAAACATGGTATGTATACATGTTCTGATATGATTCAGAGTAGTCATTGAGTCACCTTTTCTTAGGTTATATATTTACTTTCCTTCTCTTAGGTGAAGTACACATAGACTGAAATTTTTGGTTCTTACTCTAACATTGCTCTGTCAATTGTCATTCAGTACAAGTCTGCCTGAACTATGCATTATTGTGTTATAGTTAGAGATGATTTTAATTAATCTTAATTCATGTCTTGTAGGCTATTGAAGTGGGAAATGGTAAATGGCATGGTTCAGTTGGTGGCATAGTTTGTGCACCTATTGAGAAGGTTTGGACCTTGGTCTCTAAAACTAAAAGACTACCCGAATGGATGCCAATGGTAGAAAGATGCAGTTCCTTGGCTGATGACGATGAACCGGGCTATGTTAGGCTTGTCTTAGGTTTCATGTTTCCTCAACAAGATGGAGAAAGGTCATGGAACAAGGAGAGGTTGGTAGCTGTTGCTTGGATCCAACTCATCCAAGGGAAAGTAAGTAAATGAGCAGAAAAGACAAGAAAGAAAGGACGCGCCAGGTAGGGGTCGAACCTACGACCTTCTGCTTAGGAAACAGACGCTCTATCCACTGAGCTACAGGCGCAACTTTGATAATGCAAATAATCAGATAAATACTGAATAAATAATATACCAAGGATTGACTTTCACCATTTATATGAAAAGACTCTGCCAATTGCCATAATTCACTTTCATAATTTATATTTTTTTCTTCATAAAACGAGATATCTATTTCTCTAGAGGAAAAAACTATGAAACTAATCTTGTGAGAAGGAGAGTATCTAGACATGGCAAGAAAATCCGTACCCGTGGGTATCCGCCCGAATCCGTCATGACTTTGACGGGTAATACTTGAGTTGACCGGGTATGAGTTCGGATTTGGGTTTTCTCCGATAACCAAAAGTCGGGTACGGGTACGGATATGGGACTACTAGACCCATTCCGACTCTGAACCCGAACCCGCTCCGCCACTTAAAATCGTTAGGCATATAATTTTTATTACTAGTTAATTTTATTTTAAAATTTTTACATAATTTAATATTATTTTCTTAACTATTTATGTAGACACACATGTTATAATAAATTTATTGATATATAAGTAGTTAAAAATAAATGTTTAACAATCAATTTATTTTTTTCTAAAATCAAATTTTTAATATTTTTTTACAAAAAAAAATATTTTTCTAGATGGTGTGTGGAACAGGGTTAAGGGTACCCGATACTCGACGGGTACGGGAATGGGACAATAAACTCAAACCCGTCAGATATCGGGTACGGGTATGGAGATATGTTGAGGAGTCGGGATAAGGGATTGGAGAGGCAATACCCGTACCCGACCCACCCTATTGCCATGTCTAAGAGTATCAGTTAACTGGTAACTCATTATATAGTCAAAGATCAAATTTTTACCATATGCTTGAAGAGCTCAAATTACTAATTACTTGTGAATGTAACATCTAAAAAAGGAAATAATATTACAGTAGTCCTCATATAAGTATGGCGTTAAGAGGACGATATATTGTGGGCTAAGCCCTTTCGGCCCTGTCCCTAACCCCATGATCTGGGAGTTATGTAAATTGAAGGATTTTTTAAGTTCCCTTGTTAAGTGGGTCAAGTAAAAGGATGTTATTTGGGTATTCCTTTGCGCGCCTTTCAAATTGCTAATACACCCATCATAAGATGGACAATTCTAATATTACCCTTCTATATACGGATTGTCAATTACGGATTCACATTCTCTAAGCTCATTATGAATTTTTTTAATTTTTTTAAAAGTATATTTTATGAATTAATTTAAAATTAATGGTCCATGCAGAAATGGAGGGCACAAATCAATTCATGTTATTAATATAACACTCTAACCAACTGAGCTAATAAAACAATTATGTTATAAAATAATTAATGTTGCTATATATAACACTAAAAATTTTAATGTATATTTAATACACATATAAATTTACATAATTAATTTCGTGACGAATAATTTTGATTTAATAATTAATTTGTTTACATATATAAATTGTAAATAAAATCATATATTTAATAAAAAAATTATATATGTAAAAAATAAATTATTAACATAAATATACTAATGTATTTTTTGACCTTATTACAATTAATTTTGATCTAATAATGTATTTTTTTACATATATAAATTTTTATTAAACCTATGATTTTTATTTATAATCTATAAATGTAAAAAAATTAATTATTAGATCAAAATTAATTGTGACAAAATTTATCATGTGAATTTACATGTGTATTAAATATACATTGAAAATTTTAGTATTATATATAACGACATTAATTATTTTAACATAATTAATTTATTAGTTCAGTTGATTAAAGTGTCATGCTAATCACATAAAAGTCATAGGTTGGATTTCTACATGAGCCATTAATTTTAAATTAATTCGTAAAATATATTATTGAAAAAATTTAAAAAAATGGTAATGGCCTTAAAGGATTTGCAACTGGTGCGCAAAACAATGTCCATGGTATTTTTCTAGTATTTGGGGTATACTGCTAGGTTTGGGATTATTTTAACCACTCTACTTTACACACTTTGTGGGCCTTTAATAATTCTATATTTTAGAGGAGATAAGGCTGTAATTATAAATTAAAAGATATTATTAGTGAAAAAAAGAATTATAATCTTATTTGCTTTACCACCTTCATCTTAATGAAGGAAACATTACTTAATTGGGTGTGTGAGTAAAGAGGATAGGATTTCTTGATATATATGAATGGTAGGGATGGGGCAAGTTAGGTAAATAGATACCCGACTTTACTCTGTTTTGATGATAATTAAATTACAAAATTAAGTTTACATCTTTATACTAACAAAATGATTTGATTCTTAAATTTCATAATTTCTAACACTCTTAACATTAATTTTTTTATGTACTATTTAATCTAAAAATATATTCTATCTATATAGTTTACTAAAATAAATGTGGATTATGAAAATAAATAAAATCGGAGCGAGCTACCCGTACCCAATGTCCAATAAGAGCAATATTATGTATCGAATTTTTATCTAGTGCGGTGAGGAACCGGTTTAGGGATGGGTTTGAAGAGCCTTCCTCACTAGTCAGTAGTCACCGCTTTGCTGTCCTTATTAACTGAAATTCATTAAAATCCACTTCTCTGAAGTAAGGATGAATCAGTTAGTTGATGAAAAGATTAATAGTTGATATTTTAGCATTCGTATGATTCTCTGTAAAATAAACATTTATTATGTATGTGTATATAATATTAATGATCAGTTTTCTCATTAATGATTGGTATTACTTATTTTATCTTTAAAATTGAGTTGCTCACTTTAGAAGAAAAAAATAGACTTAACAAAGATATGAAAGAGAAAGAAATAATCATATTTACTAAGGTACCAAATAAATAAGGAAAAAAAATCTATGTACACCTCTTTTTTTTTTCGATACTACTATGTACACCTCTCTATACTAAGATAGAAATAAGCTATTAATATGATTAAAAAATTGATACGATAGAAGAGAGAAATAGAAAGAATTGATAATTATTAATTAGGTATTTAATTTAAATGTCTATAAATCAACACTCAAGAAATAATGGAGCATTAGAAGTTACAAACTAGATAGAGTTGTAAATATGCATGCCATTTGTAATATTGAATAAAAACCAGTAACAAGTTGTTCACGATTTTCTCTATAAATATTTGAAAATAGGAAATAAAATGGTAATTTTTTAATTAATTATAAAAAAAGAAATAAAAATTAAAAAATATTTTTACAAATGAAACATATTCCAACTTCTCATTTTTATTTTGCGTCTTCATTGCTCTGTTAAGAAGAAAAAAGAAGCACAATACACCCTATTAGATTAAGGTTAATTTGATACTTGCACGACATTGTAAATAAACTAAATATCAGGAGGGGAATTATACTTTCCCCTGAAAAAGTTTGTATATTTACTATTTTTACCTTTATCTTTATTTAAACCTCTTTGAATACCGTGATTAAGAACGAAACTTTGTCGTTAGTAGGCTAATGGCTACTTGCAATTGTGACACTCTAATCCCAACCTTGTTACCTTAACAAAAGTGTGACACTCCAATCCCAACCTTTTATTACCTTAACACAACCACCTCTCACCTCAAATACTTCCCATTCTCTCTTTTGAAATCACTACACAACACCAAGAAATCCAAATCTAATTCCTTATCTCGTTTGATATCCTGATTCCTACTCTCTTAGTTTCCACTCTATTGTATGGATGCATGTGATGAACTGATGATATATGCATTTGCTTTTATAGTTTGCTTGGCCACCAAGTAACGACAAAGAGAAACAGTTTCTAACTTTTTCTTGGCTGGTTGTAAATAATCTCTCTTTTCTCTATTGGATCATAGCTTTCTGCACCCTCTTCCTCTTAGGTTCCCATATTTTTCTCTCTTGTCGTGGACCTCAACTTTGTAGGCTCGCCTTAGAAAAAACCTTCTTTTCTTTTTGGTGGGGGTGAGAGTTGCTATCTTATTCCTGGTTTCATCAACAAGACACTAACATCTTTGTTGTTTTTAGTTTCAGAATTCCTTATACTCACACACCAAAATTCTGGTACACCATGATTTTTCCAAGATTTTGTACGAATCTAAAAGGTATGGCTTTTATAGATTCTCAAGTTTATCTTGATCACACAGGTAAAAGATTCTGAAAATCTGTGCACCTTGTGAATCAAAGCTCTATAATTTCTTCCTTTCCGTGTATCTCTTCTGTGTTTTTTGTGAGCAGCCTTTTCTAGTTCCTCTCCATTTCCATCTCTTTAGGAACTTAATTCAACTAAGATTTTTTGTGTGCTTGTGGCTTGAGGTATGGAATTGGAAACCCTCTACACCCCTTGTTATATGCCAAACTCAAATTGGTTTGTGCAAGAGAGCCTCAGCACAGAGTGGACTAGAGAAGATAACAAGAAGTTTGAAAGTGCCCTTGCTATATATGACAAGGACACCCCAGATAGATGGTTCAAGGTGGCCGCTATGATCCCTGGGAAGACTGTGTTTGATGTGATCAAGCAATATAGGGAACTGGAAGAAGATGTGAGTGAAATCGAAGCAGGGCATGTTCCGATTCCCGGCTACCTTGCATCTTCTTTCACCTTTGAGCTGGTTGACAACCACAACTATGATGGATGCAGAAGAAGGCTTGCACCTGTCAGAGGCTCTGATCAAGAGAGAAAGAAAGGAGTCCCATGGACTGAAGAGGAACACAGGTGAGTTTCACCAATTTAGAATATCTAATACTAATAGTTTCTCTAGAGACTTGACCTTTTGCTCCCTTCTGTAGTTGCTGCAAGATATTGGTATTGAAATTCTGCTAATCAAACATGACTATATTGCTCCCTACCAATCAATTAGTCTTGAATCAAATATTAAATCATTTTTCATATCATTTACCTTGAATTTCAATGTTTTTATCCGTGATCCAATTGACTTCTATACTAGCTATTTTATCTATCTAGCAAAGTATCTATACTGTAATTTGATCAGTGAGTTTTTCATTTTTTAAAATAACTTACAATTTGAACTGTTGGCATGACCAAAATAGCTGCCATGTTAAACATAACTTTGAGTTGGTTTGTGTGTTTCCTATATACACTTGATGACTTTGGTTTTAAATTACAGACGTTTTCTGATGGGACTTTTGAAGTATGGTAAAGGAGATTGGAGAAATATCTCTCGCAATTTTGTGGTCACAAAGACTCCAACCCAAGTTGCTAGCCATGCACAAAAGTACTACATAAGGCAAAAGGTTTCTGGAGGCAAAGATAAAAGGAGACCTAGCATCCATGATATAACCACTGTTAATCTTACAGAAACTTCTGCATCAGACAAGAACAAGCCTCCTGTGATTGCACCACAGCAGAAGCTGAATAGCATGTCAAAAGTACAGCTGGACTGGACTAGTAGCCACTACAATGATGGATCACTCATGGTTTTCAACCCAAATAGTGATGACTTGTTTGTGTCATCTTCATCTGATGTCACTTCCATGGCCCTGAAAATGCAAGGGCAAGATCTCTATGAATGTGCCTTACGTGAGGCTTATGCCAAGGTAAAAGTTCCAGGTTTCAGCATGGCTCCTAGAGACTTCAATAATGAAGCTGTTTTTGGTATTCATGCACTGTAATTCCAACCCTGATGATGTTAAAGAAAAAATTATAGATCATTGTTCTGTAGGATTAATGTAGATGACCTGAAGCTAGCAAGCTACTTCGTTCATCATTAGTGAACATCCTAAAAGAAAACTAGACTAATGTTTCAATCCTTAAAAACTGAATTTGGAATGGACTTCTTTTAAAGTTTTCCTCTTTTATCTTTTTAGTCACAGTGATCTTGTCTATTTCTTTGGAGACCCAAGCAGAATCATATGATGTACCATTCAGGCATGCTATTTCTCAAAAGCAACATGACAGACGTCACTAATAATTGAACTCTATTATCACACGTATATTACTATGGGTTCAAATATCATAAGCTCTCATCCTTATCCAACAAGCTAAAAATTGAACCGCATAATAATAGGATTGTCCAGCCCTCAATATTTGAGGCCACCCTCAATTTTGATGGTTTTCTAATACTAGCCACAGGGTAGGCCCAAAAAATAAGACATAGTACCCTCTAGCCAAAATGGGCGTATTAGATATTGCAAACCTAACACTCCTCGTGCCTTTGAAAATGAAATAGTAATTAATAACCACTGCACAAAAACTTGAAGAGCAAGTTCATTTGATGATGTGTCTGACTCACTTAAGCACTTGCATTGAAATTTTGGGCAGCATAGTAACATATTAAGCCTTTTGTGTCTTTGAGAATGAGATAGCTATTAATCATTTGCTTTGTGAGAGCAACATGGCCAAGCTGACCATCTTTTATTAGCATCACACTTTACTGATAGAATCCGAGTTTGCATTCCACTTAGCTAGAATCCCATGCTTCATTGGTTCAGAATATAGGCAGATTCACGTAAGCATGCGCCAATGTGGTTCACACTATCACAGTGAGCTTTTATTAATTTTGATTCTCATCCAATCATGTTCTTCCTTTTCTTTGATATTTCTGTTCCCGCCAATCTACTTTTCGGTGGTGGCAACACTGTTGAGTTAGCCTGGTTCCTTCTTTTGCTGGTCTCTTCAAGCATCATGCTTTATTTCGATTCTTTGCTTTGCTTGAGAACCCCATAGCATATTCTAGTCCTATGCATTATGCACATAATTTTGTTCATACTAAAACTATTTAGGAATAAAGCAACCTACCTTGGATTATATATATTTTTTCTAGCATATTATTGATATCAAAGGATTTATTAATTTCATCGGTGATTAATCTTCGTTCAAGATTTTTGGTGGTGAGACTTTACTTAGATTGAGTCCAGTGTCACAACAACTTGTTTGCCCAACCTTGGATTATATATATATATTGCAGAATGGGCTCTTCAAGACATGGAAGGACTATATTCTTTAGTCTTTATGAGAATAAGCATATATACATTTTGATATTCTTGAGTTTAGATTAGAATTGTTTCTTTTGTTTTTGTTCAGAAATTAGTGGTAGCAGGAGTTTTTAATTCCAATATATTCTTAACCTTTTTTTTTTATAATAACATAAAGGTTTACCAAATAGATTCTGTCATTTCTTACGAGTGTCTGTTACTACCTAAAAATCAGAAAAACATTGCATATATATGAATATGTGTACACGTGTATCTAGTGATAAAGTCATTATAATCATTCTATTATTTTTATGTGTAAACTGCTTTACTAAAGTAAATTACTTTTAATTTAATCTTTTATACATATATATATAAACAAGAATTAAAACATATTTCCTGGTAGTCATTTTAGCAGGATTGATTCCTAGCAAAATAAATAATAAATAATTGTAAGATGATAGTATATTACCCAACAAGAGCATATTGAGCATATTTAGTTTACTTTTTTTTATAAAAAAAAAACCTTTTATTTTCTCTTAAACGATTTTTTTTTAAAAAATATTATCAAAGTTTATATTCAACAATTAACACCAAACATGGGTTGAGTTTGTTTTGGAGGTACGTATCAAGGTTTCACTCTTAGTGTCTGTATATCCTTAGTTTGCAAAACTGATAAAAATTGTACCCCTTTGAGTGGCATAAAAAACACGCTTAAGTAGGTGGACAATTTTTCTCGTTGTATCTCTAAATCTCTACAAGTTTTTTTCTAAGTCTTTTACCTATGCACCTGGTATTTAAAATAATAAATTGATAATCATAAACCATCATATTATTAATAAATTATAGTGCTTTTCGTTTGCCAAATTAACCATAGGATATTCCTCATAAAACATAGTCCTCATCAAATCTCATCAGAACTATATTCCTTGAATTTCTATCGGATATCTAATTAATAGGAAAAGCTTCCAGTATATTTTGGTTCAAAAAGAAGAATAAATAATATATACTAATTGTATAAAAAAATTACATTTTCATCTCATCACAATTTTTTATATTTATAATAAATTTATTAGCTTGTATAACAAATACTTTATACGTTATACTAAAAATAATTTCTTAATGTCCGACCCTAATTTTGTCCGCCCAAAAAAAACAAAAAAAATATTAAGAAAAAAACAAACAAAAAGAAAAAGAAAAGAAGAGAAAAAATTATGAATAAAAAGAAAAAATAAAAATGAGAAAAAAAAACTTATAAAAATGAATAAAAAAAGAAAGGAAACGTATAAAAAATGAAATGAAAAAGAAAAAAAAGAAAGCATGAAAAAAAAAACAGAAATAAAAAAATGGAAAAAAGAAAATGCAAAAGAGAAAGAAGGAAAAAAGAAAGAAGAATGAAAACATAAAAGAAAAAAGAACACAACTGTAAAAAATATATAAAAGAAAGAAAGAAAACATTAAAAGAAAAAAAAATGTATTGTATGACCTATTGAACTCTCAAAATGAATCTATCAGATCAAGAGAGACCGTGTATAAAAAAGAAGGTCTTTGGAATTAAGGACAGAGGGATCCCAAGGAAGGAAAAGAAACCAATTATATTGCGTCATTTGGCCATGATGTTAGAGAAGAGAGATGGATCATTAGGTAATATTTCATTTCCTTACTCTCTCGCACGTTTCTTTTCCCCCTTTCTCTCTTTTTCTTTCCCTCCTCCATTTTCTTCTTCTTCTCCTACCAAGCCTCGTCGTTCATTTCGCCGGTGAGATCCATGGTTATCGACGACATCTGTACATGATGATATCGTTTTATTTCTTAGTGTTTTCGCATTCCATCATCCTTCTCTTTTTTTTTCTTCTTCCTTCTTTTGTTTTCCGATTAAGCTAGTGCGCCACCACTGTGGGCCTCTTTTCGGCCGCCGCCGCCATCCCCGTGGCAACCTCGCATCGCGGCACCATGGACCAGTGGAGCCGGGGAGGCGCACCACCCTCCATGGTGGCTTCTCTTATCGTGGTGCCATTTGGGGAGCTAGGTCATCTAGGGTTGTCAACCCTGATGCCTAAATGCGGCTTGGATTGGGTCGCGCTGACCCAATTCCAACCCAACCCTAAAAAAACAAAAACTAAAAAAAAACACAAAAACAGCAACAACAATTATTGTTTACACCTCATTTCTTAATATATGCACCTCTTTTTTGTTTTGAGCCTGACCCTTTTTACAAAATCTAAAATAAAATAGAAACTTTATTTACACCTAGTCTTTCATATATGCACCCCTTTTTGTTCTAGGCCTTGCCCATTTTTGTGGAGTCTAAAATAAAATGAAAACTACTATTTACATCCGCTTTTTCAACACATGCATTTGCTTTCATTATGGCCCTAGCCCATTTTCTTGTGAAGTGAACCTGTTCCTTTATATAGGCACTCTCCTACTTAGGATGGTGACTAGGCCTGCCATGTCAGCACTTCGTCAGTGTTGACTAAGTCAAAGTCAATTCTTTGACTTTGACAAAAAAAGAAAGAAAAAAAATTAAAAAATAAAAAATATACATATTAGTGAATAGATCTTTATTTTATTGTATTTCTTTGTTGTGATTTCTTTTATCATAGCTTGTAAATATCTTGTTATTCATCTCATTTTCCCACATTTCAATTTCGCATCCTTAATTAGTAACTGTACTCCCTACTTCTATTCTATCACTTTCCATTTCCATTCTATTTATTTGATTTCGTTGCACTATGCCAAATATTTATTTATTTTTGCAAATCCACATAAGCATTCTTTAGTACACGTTTGCACTTTGTGCACTCCATGTTGAGTCTTCGACTTACTTGCTTGGTGGTGTTTGTGAGTAAATTTTGTGAATGACATGTTGGGTCTCCGGCTTGCTTGAGTTCAAAAAATATACTACAAAACTAAAGTCTTTTCTAAAAATAGTAACATTTTCAAATAAATGATCACTCAATTCTCTCTTTTCATGTTACACGCGCTCCATGTTGGATCCTCGACTTGCTTAACGGTGTTTCAATAAAGTGTGAGTAAATTTTTTGAGTGTCATGTTTAGTCTCCAACTTGCTTGACTTTACAAAGTTTACCACAAAACCAAAATCTTTCAAATAAAATAAAATAAAATCAATCCAACACACAACCTCTTTTTCTACAAAGAACTAGATAAGTCTGATTTCGTCATTACACCTGGGAATACGTAGGAGTGAGGGCAAATCCCTTGTCAACAAAAAAAAACTAAAAATAAAATAAAATCCCTTTTATTTCTAAAAATAAAAATTTGATTTCCCTTTCTAAATAAAAAAATATAACAAAATATAATGCACTTTTCTAAAGGAAGATAAATAATTAAAAGTCACTTTATTTTTTAGCACACTTAATTAAAGGTTATCGTTGTCGTGACGGACGTGCGGGATGTTAATACCTTCCTCATGCGTAAACGACTCCCGAATCTATTTTTTCTCAAATCGTAGATCATTTCTTATCTTTTTTTTTTTGTTTTCTGAAATTTTCTTTAAATAAACGTTGGTGACAACTCTCTAAATTTTTCAATTTTTTGAAAAATAATTTATTTATTTAATGATTTTATTTTGTCGTTCCGTCATGATCCACGTTGCCACACTTAAGAGTTGAGAGTGTAATTTTGTTTACAATAACAATACATATTTATTAAACTCAAAAAAGAACTATCTGAAAAACGTTTTGATAAACAAATGTTACCAAATCAATTACTTATCTAACTATTTATCTATATAATACATTATTGGATTTATTTTTTTTAGTTCTTAAGTATTTTAGGATTTTGTCTAAAAAAAAATTAGGATTTTTGTTTTTGTTCCTTAAACTTTTTAATGTTCAGACTAATCAAGGTTTTTAAACTTATTTTTTATTAAGATTTTTAGTTTTGGTCATCTATTTCTTTCTTTAAACATTGATGTGGCCATACATGTCATTATTTTTTGGTTGCCACATGTAAAAATCAGTGACATAGTATTTACATATACATGTTTAGTCTCTAGATTTTTTTGAATTTCAGTTTATCGTCCTTAAACTTTTGCTAACTAATCAAGGTTTTTAAACTTATTTTTTTGTCCGTACTTTTAGTATTACTCATTATCATCTATTCCTACTCACGTGGTTATGTAATCTCCAATCATGTGATGTTATTAAACACTTACATATATTTTTTAGTCCTTAAATTTTTTAAGACTCCTATTTTTTATTCTTAAAATTTAAGTGTCACGTCATCTATTTTATACATGACAAACAAAAAATATAACAATGTCAATGAAAAAAATAGAGGATAAGAACTAAAAATATGGAGAAAAATTAAATTTAGAGATCTAACCATCAACAAAAAATTGAAGGACAAAAGCAAACAAAAATCTAAAAGGTTTTGAGACAAGAGATACTAAATCCTATATTGTTTGATAACGAGTTTATATAGGTATCGTCCTATAAAGTGGAAAGAAATAAATAAAAAAAAGTAAAATGAGAAGGAAATTTTAAATTAAAGCATAATGTAAAATTACATATCTCATTTTATGTTATTGTTTATTTCTTCTTTTTACATTTATCTTTCTCTGCAAAATGAACGAAGTCATATAGTTGATTGATACAATGATACCGGCTTCATCTATTATTAATTCAAAAAAGTGTAGGTCATGCCTTTAAACCAAATTTGATCAATGTGAGAAAGATAATCGTACAATTTTGGCATCTTTATCTTTCATTTAATCTCGCAAAAGAGTTTAAGGACACAAATTTTGTAACAACTTTTGGGACTAACCTCTGCAACGACAATGGCTAATTAACTGTACCTGTCACCAAGGAAAAAGATTGCTCCAGTGTACTTCCCTTTAGCCCTCGTATCCATGGATCCTTACCAGACAAAGTTTACTATAATCATTAAACTTTACTTTATCTCACATTAGACAATAACCGAATGAAAAACTATTCCCAATATTATCTTCTTTTTTTATCTCAGGATATTCCCGACCAATAATTAGAAACTAAAACTTCGAGATGCTGACATTCATGACATTCATTTAGTTCAAGAGTTGTATGGTTTGAAGTTTTATAAAAATTTAACAAACTCCGAATTATTTTATAGCAAAATTCAGCCTGTCAAAATTATAAATCAAATGTGTATTATTGATAGTGAATGGTGATGGGCATTATTGATGGTGTAATGGCCACAAAAGTGACAGCACCTTGATTGCAAGGTGGTAGTAGAAAAATATATTATTTTTTTATTAAAGGCAGGGAGAGATATTATTTTAAGAAAAGAAATTATGTATATATTGACGTGAGAAATCAAATTTTGAAGAAATTATTACTCCATTTTATTCCAAATTTTCTACTCACTCTCACTTATTCTCATTTGACTTCCTAGTCCCATAGCTACCATCGCCTTCATCACTACATCCTTCATTCTGTTAAATACGCAGTCATTTTGTAAAAAATAAATTTAATTTAATTGTATCTGATGAACCAAAACATTTGTTATAGATTCTACGGCATGAAGCAAATCTGAACTCTTCCGTCCATTAAAAGCCTCCACGCATATTTTTTACTTTTATGTTTTAGGTACTCTTCTTTAATTTTTGCTTAATCAGGGGTTAGGAATGATTCAACAAGCAAAACATATTTGAAGAAAATGGAAAGAGTTTTCGGAACCCCAGCTAAGATGAATTCTCACCTGAGATTCTGAGAAGGCGTGAGAAAATTTTACAAACTTACAAATTGGAACCACCAAAAAAACAGAGAAACAATAACAAATAGAAACAATCCATGCTTTATATTCACAAAATTGAGCATCTTCAGGGGAAAAAAACAACCTGCTGCAAGAGTTGATCGGAAGCAAAGAACACGAGCTTATTACAAGACTATTGTCTAGGAATTGCAGAGAAAATTGAAACCCTCTAAACTAAAACACTGCCACCACTAACAAACAAGATTTGGAAGAAAAAGAAAAATGGTATGTACAAGTTTAGGTGTCAACATATGTTCCAGGATCCAAAGGTATTACGGTATCTGGAAAATCTGTTCTTGGGCCAGCAAGAGAGTAATATGCAAGAATATGAGCCAGGTGCTCGACAACTACAGGCTCTTCTTGCTGATTGCTAACAACCACGCTTCTAGAAGGAATCAGCTCAATGTTCCAATAGGGGCGAGCCATTGCCAGAAGATCGCGTCCAGATGCAGATGCACTATACCCTTGCACCCATAGGTACCTGAGAGAATTCAGTTGAGTTGCAGCAATAGCTAGTGCATACTCACTGAAAAAGGAGCATCCTCTCATTTCAAGTTTCTGAAGACTGGGGCAGCCCTTAGAGAATTCCAAAAGCCCTGCATCAGTCTCTCCCACATAACCAAGAAGCATCCATCTCACGTTGGGGCTGTATTGCCCTACGTAACCTAGCCCAACATCAGTCAATCCCCCAGGTCTCAGATACAGAGCAAATCTTCTAAGCTTGTCACAACCCCTCAGTAGAGCCCTCACTCCGTTGTCAAGTGGCAAATCAGTTATCTTTTCTTCGCGGTCTAGCAAGACAAGGCGAAAATCACAAAGGTTTTTCAAGTGAGTACCAATGTGTTCTAGAGATGCATTTGTAATGTCGGATACGTATACCGCCAAGTATTCGAGTTCTGGACAGCCATGTGACAAAGCAATTAGTCCTCTCTGGGAAACAACACCTTCTTCATCCTCCATTCCTTGATCATCATCACCTCGTTCAATCCTAATCCTTTTAAGCCTCCTACAACAGCGAGCAAGCACTTCTAATCCTCTGTCTCCAATCACATTCCTTGACTGCCCATAAAGAACGGTTATTAGTTTATTATCAACACTTCAAAGTTGTTCTAGTAACTCAATATAAGTATATAACCCATTATCCCAAACTTAACATCCACATCCATTTCATTTGTTTTATTGTTTTTACAATTTCATGTTTACTTTAATCTAAAGCTAAGGCTTGTAGAGAATACTTAAAACTTAAAAGCAAACATTTATACAAATAGAGGTAGATGGCTAAATGTGGAAGGCTAGATCAAAAGAAATTTAGACCACCAAAACATCATTGCAAGAATTTGAAGAGTAAGCAAATAAATATAATGAGAAAAAGTTCTGGAAATTTACCTCAAGGACTTCCAAGTTGGGGCACCTTTGGATTAACGTACAATGGTCCTCTGTATCCAGCATTGCATAAAGAAGATCTAATTTTTTCAGTAAGGCCGCATAAGGGAACACTATGGGCATTTCATTCTTTGTAATATATGTCAAACCCAAACGACTTAATTTTGCTGGCAATGACATAGCAGAGTACTTCTCCGATTCCTCGTTGTAGGAACCTCCAGAAAATTCTTCTAGAGCAGATGCATATTGAAAGAAGTTCACCAGATCTAATACTTCACAATCAGTAATTTTCACAGAGTTTAAGTTCGGGCAATTTCTGGCTATAAGTTCAAGGTCCTGGATTCTGACGTTGGCAATATCAGTCACGTAAAAATTCAGTGTCTCAAGAACTGTATTATTCAAAGCAAGCTCATGGAGCCAGTCACCATCCTTCTCAACAAGTGAGCTTTCCTCTAAAAACAAGACTCTTAAATTCCTGCCAAAAAGAAAATTTTAGTCAGAGTCACACTAATTTATAATAGCAGGCATAAGTTCTTACTTCCAAGAGGCAATGAAACACTTGGAAAAATCTATGTCTAGCTCTAGGCACTCCCTCCTTCCTATTTTAAAAAAAAAAAAAGAAACCCTTATTTTGAATTTCTAAAAGGCAATGGATAAAACAAAAGTGCATTGAACGGGCTTCAAATAAGCAGTCATTTCCCCCAAAGAGTCCAATCTAACAGTAAGAAAAAGTCAAGTCCTCTTAGCACACTTTCTACTCATCTTACTGCCTAATATTACCTCAGTGAGTACATGAAATAGTATTAAATATTAAAAACAACAATTAAAGAATTAACAGAAGTAAACTTTTATTAAAAGGTCTAAGAATTTATGTTACTAATAGTACATTACTTCGGTGATTTCCAAATTCCAATATTAACTTTTTGTTCTGTTCCTTAAAAAAAAATTATTTTATTGATTCCTTAATTATTGTCCTTTTTTACAAGATTAATTATTACCCTTAAGAGTTATGATTAACAAGACTACATTTTCAATATATTGAATTTATTTTTTATTTAATTCTTTCTACCATTTTTATGAAGATGAAAAAGTGGAAATTTTTTATACATAAAGAAATTTTATTAGAGTATATTAGAAATAATAAAATCATTAATTTCCTTTCCTTCTCAATAAAATGTTTTCATTTTTATATTCCTACCAAGTATTACTGGAAGAATTTTATATATAGAAAAAAGTATTAATAGGAGAATTAAGGTAACAGCCTCAACACAAAAAACAAAACTAATTAAAATAAAGTGAATCACAACCTAAATAACGTAATTAATGAGTGCAAAAAAACATAGACTTGGAATTAGACACAACTTGGAAAATGAGGGAAATGTTTGGCAGTAACCAGTTGCAAACACGATTACAGTACTCCTACAGTAAGATATGAAAAACAATTTTCATTCTCTGGTGATTAGATTAATTGAACCAGCTGGTAAATTCTCTCAGCGACTTGACACATACTACTACCATAGATTTGAATCGTATGTCATGAAAATCCCAAGTAAGAAATAGAGGTGACCAACTCAAATTATACAAGACAGTTTCCAAAATTTAAAGAGGCAAGGACAAACGGTTAACATATAGGGTGTTTTCTATTTCCTTTCTTAAATGAAGCCTAAAAGTATAGGATTGAATTTGATTATGCCCAGAACAAAAGGAAGGAAGAACACTTTACACAAGTTTAAATCTATTATGCAATATTATAGTTAAGGATTCAAGGGACTTCCGCACTATGTTCCTCACGGGTTATAGGGAATTGATCGGCGTAGTCTTAATCAAAAGTTAAAGGATTTTATTTATTTATTTATTGGAATTTTATTTTATCTTCTTTAGACCTACTCATCAATTATCAATTATTAATTTATTTATTTTTTACAACGATCACCCTCAAATTTAAACCTATAACTTTATCAAAAGGATCTACTTCAATTAATTGTATAAAAATTATAAACCTTCAAATATCATATTCAATTCCTATAAAAAAAATTACAAAAAAAACCTATAATTTTATACACTCTATCCTAATCTTCCATTACTAGACCAATCCTAACAATGATCAATTACTAAGTGGTTCTATGAATTTGTAGGATTGGAAAACTCCAGCATCAATAAATGAGCCAATTCATTTCAAGTTCACGGAAGATGGACCAACAGACAATTGTCAGAGCTCCTCATCAATAACAGATAATTATCTTACGAAAAAAGGAAAGGGAAAAAAACTTCCTTCTAAACAATTTGAACTGCAACATAACTGTAACAGGGCAGAAGATTTATAAAACCAATTAAAGCACCTGGCGTGGGGTTACAAATGAAGCATTAAAATTCAAACAAAAACAGAAATATTATCTCACTGAAACTTGGAATATTTAAAATAATAAAAGTTTGAAAACACAATCTCACCCATAACATCTGTGGTTACGAATTAAACCATTGCCCATTTTGTTAAACAACTTAACTATGCAATTATTCTTATTCTTTGTTCACAAGTTGAATATAGTGTTTCCTAAAATATGCTAAAAGGATTGATCAACTTCTCCGTGAATTTTACTAGAGTTTAATTTTTAGGTACAGTATAAAAAATCTTACAGTCAATCAATTAAAAATTTGTCAACTAATTAAAAATCATCGTATTATATATAGAAATTTATCATTGAATGACATGACTTGCAAGTAGGTTAATATGACTTTAACTAAAAATCAACATATTTTCATATATAAAAATTTATAATAAATTACATGACTATCGTGCAGTTATGTAAAAATCATCAAATTTACTGATCATATAAATAACTTTATGATTGAATATGTATACTGTATTTACTCATTTTTACTATTTGTATGAATCCATGAAACTTAATAAAACAGAGTAAACAGAATTAAAGGTTATAACTTATAAGTAGTATCTAAGTTTAGTAGTTACTTAAGTTCAGATAAGCCTTTCCTTTTTCTTTTTTGTTAACAAGAAAAAGAACACGATACAAAATCCAAAAACATTAAATGAAACACAAATTCTGAATCGTCCAACCACTCCACGAATCACAAGTGCGAACAAGCGTGATATTCAGAATGATTCTACTCGTACCAACAGAAAAAATGAAACCAAAAAACAGAATTATTTCATTCAATATTTCCGCGATAGGCATCCAAAACTGAAGCAAAACACCGTAAGAAGCGAAGAAAAAAAAAAGTTACCTGCAATAACGACCGATATAGTAGAGGCCATCAGTGGAGAATCCAGAGCAATTTTCCAGCCTGAGTGCTTGAAGTACGTGACCGCGCGAACGAGCTAGAACTTGAAGATCCGAATCCCTCACAATCATGCGCCGAAAGTGAAGCGACTTCAAGCAATCAAAGTATTGAGAGATCACTCTGACCCAAGGCGTGACGAAACCTCCCCAATCCTCAGGTATCAGGTTGAACATCGCCGCCCGCGGCTTTCCCTTCAGCTTCAGCGACTCCAGGTGCGGGAACCGCCGCCTTAGCCGGTCCGGCGTGGTGGTGTAACACAGCGCAATAGTGACGTGTTTACGAGTGAGCGAGTCGAGCTCGTACCACCGCCTGCACACCTGCGACACGGCGTCGCGGTCCTTGGAGTCGTGTATGTATGGCATCACGCAGTCCAGCACCACATCCGATAACCTCCTCGCCGTCATCCGCCTCGCGTCCCGATCCTCTATAACCGCCAAAAACGGTGCGTTCAAGAGATCTAGAATTCTCGTTATCCAAAAAACAAAAAAAACAAAAACGTGGACGAATTGTGAGACGCGTGTGAAAAGCCGCGCCGCCAAACCGGTTGCTGGATAACAAGAGAGGAAGATTCGGAACGCGATGAGCGAGGAATTTCACACTGAAGACGAGCCAATCGGATCGGAACCGAACCGCCGAACCGGCCAATTGAAGCGGAAAAAAGAAAGAGGGTGAGGGGAAGACATAGTGGAAGGGAGAGTGAACGGACGGTGGAGATTGCGAGGATCAGAGGTATTGGACGGTGACAGTTGCAACAGAATGTTAAAAGGGGATTGGATCGGATCCTAATATCTGAGAAGAGAAAATTTAAATAAAAAAAAAAAAAGTAGGGGTTTTTAGTACTAGTTGTTTTTATTTTATCACTGTACTGTTGTGTAGATGCAAGTAACTAAAGGGAAGCAAGTTAGAGCTGGAGATGTGAGAGAGTAAAGGTAGAAACTAGAAAGAAGCCAACTAAACGACAAAACTTGCCCTCTCAATTGCCAATAATGTAAAATGAAATTCTTGAGGGATTCAGGGAGTGATGTATTACAAACTATATTTATCCTCTTGATTTAACAAAATTATTACATGCAGTGGGTGCGATGGAAAGATGATTTTTTAGATTTTAGATTTTGGATTCATTTAGTTAGTCAAGAAATCGTTCTGGTTGGAAATAAAATCATATATAAAAATCACTTCCATCATTGACATTTACGTGTTTGATACCAGTTTTGATTGGTACTTACATGTGACAACCAGTAATTATACCTAACAAATATATATATATATATATATATATATATATATATATATATATATATATATATATATATATATATATATATATAATAAGAATATCGGGTAGGTTGAGATATTTTTATTTTTAAAATATCAACTTATTTTTAGGTTCTGTTAAGATTTTCTTTGAAAAAAGACTTCATTTTGAGGTTAATAGAAGACAATCAGCGTGAGTGCGTATTATGTTATCGTGAATGAGTAAATAAC
This sequence comes from Glycine soja, assembly GCF_004193775.1. NCBI lineage: Eukaryota > Viridiplantae > Streptophyta > Magnoliopsida > Fabales > Fabaceae > Glycine > Glycine soja. Next base: position 46,292,831 of record NC_041003.1, read on the forward strand.
CATTGAAAAAAGAAAAAAAAAATGAGAAAAAATCTCAGTTGTTGAAATTAAGTCTCAGTTTATAATATTTTAAAAAAAATATTGTACCATATTCTTGTCCACAATTGAAAAAGCAGTATCATATCATTGAACAATTCTTAAAAGTTTGTCGTGTACAAATATCCGAGCAAACATCTATTCCCCACCACATTCGTTATTGCTGGAAGCATCAATCTCTTTCCACTCCCGTACATCATGAGTTCAAATTTGAAAGATTGACAGAAAAACAATTTCCAGAAATGTGAAGGCATACAAAAAACAAAACATGATCTATAGTTCTTGGCTGATGAAATACAATGAATGCTTTTTAAGTTGTGTTTCCTTTGAAAAAGAGAGATAATGTACTCAAATCACAAATTAAACAAAAAATGTGATATGCATAAAAAAAACACAAACATTATGATTAAACAAAAAAATGAGAAGTACTGCCGGCCTGTAGGCGGTTTGGCTAAACTTTTCTTTTAATTTTTATAATTTAAAACATTCTAGTAAGATCTCAATGGTTATATTTTATTTTATTCTTTTAGTCATCTTTGTCAAGTGTTCACTAACATCATTTAAAATGAACATAAATTGACTCATTTAGTCCATATTTATCTTATAGGGTGTTAAACAATTTTAAACAACCATAACAAAAAAAGTTTAAAAAAATTTAACAATAAAAACTAAAATTATACACTTTAAACTATATGTTTCTTATCCAGAAAGTATCATATATTATGTGAGAAGTGAGAAGATCAAAATTTAAATTGTATAATCATCCATATACACTATATATATTCCTTTACGTTATGTCAATTGTATTAAAGTTTCTAATCACACATCTTTTGATACCGGTAATGTCTACTTTATGAGCAAAAGTAATTGTTTTTTTTATGAAAGTAAGTTTGATTCTAGACCAAAAGTAGTTTTTCAATTGGTGTAGTATTTGCTCCTAGGGTCCACCATAGAACCCATCGGTTGTCAATAAGATACTTCAGGATTAAATTAATTAATAATGGTTAACCATCATTATTTCAAATGTTTTACGAAATTTGAACAATTATAACTGACTTTTTTGCATTCATGAGAAAGATCGATTCCATTACAATTTGTGTGTTTCTGTCGTGTTTTGGTTTTTTTTTTTTCTTTCTGTTTTTTAGTTAGTAATATGTGTTTTTGAGAATTAAATGTTCTGTCTTTTCTATTGGTCCACCAATTTATTTATTTTTACAACTGGCAATTAAATGAAGATCCGGTTTAAGATAGAGTTTTAATAACTTTTTGAATCAATCCTAAGGAATTAAAATTCTGGCGCCAAACTTCTATATGCATTGACGTCATGCCATGTCTAACGTGGGACCATTCCTAAATCGACTTGTGACCTCGTTGGGGTAACAAACTGTGACTGTCTTAAAGCCAATTTGTCAAATTTTATCCGCTATTTTGTTTTATTTCGGTTACATATGTATAATGAGACTTTATTATTTCTAAAGAGCTAAATACGGAATAGGTAAAAAAGAAAATTCAATCTTAAATGAACAATTGTTAATTGGTGTTCTATTATATGGAACTCAACAATCCCCCCTAAGATGTATTTTATTCTGTGGCTTGCTAAAAGGAATCGGCTGCTTAATCTTGATAAAATTGTTTTTTTGAACAAGGGTTCTCTCTGTCCTTTATGTTCAAATGAGGCTGAGTCAAATATTTATTTGTTCTTTTCTTGCAGGAAATCCCTCCAAGTTTGGGCTCACATTCGTGATTTGGCTCCTTTCCGGAGTCGTTTCACTTCTTTACAGCGCCGCATTACTGACTCTTTAATTAGGGGCAGATCCACATCAGGTGTTCAAGGAAAATTACGTTGTCTGGCTATAGCAATTACAGTCTACTGCATCTGGCTGTCTAGGAACAAGCTGATTTTTGAAGATTATCAATTTTCTGTAATAGAGGTTATTAGTAAGATTAAGTTTTTTATGTATAGACAAACACACATGTTACATTTGTTTTAACATCTTGATATAGAACTTCTTGTATTAGGGAGACTTTTGATTTTCTTTAGCTGTGCGGGGTATGTCCCGTTTATTGTTGTATCATTTTGGATTTAATATAATTTACATTTTTTTCAAAAAAAAAAAAGAAATATAAGCTATCTCATTGCCAATACATCTCAAATTCTTCATATGATATAATAATAGTTGGTAGATTTGATATACAATTCAAATCTTACATGATTAAATTAGTCATATTGTATTCTCATATTTGCAGTAATACCAGTTTAATCAAATTATATTATTATTTTTTATCATCCTCTGATATTTAACAAAAATAAGCTATGGTTTTACTTCTTTTTTTGGTACAGAGCTATGATTTTACTTTAATTTTACGTGGGTAAAACTTTTTTATTTTTCATTTTTCATTTTCCTTTTCTCATTAAAGAAAGAACCTTCCTTATTATTTTTCCTTTTTTATGATAATAGATCAGTACTAAAAGTATGATTATTCAATCTCATAATTTGTGAGATTGCTGAGAAATCTACACATCTATCTCATTCCCTTTTTCGTAAGAGAGACTGTTAAGACTTAAAAACGGCTTCTGTTTGTTCTGTCTGAATTATTGTCACAAAATATATAATAAGCCGAGCCATATCAACTGTGAAATCACACCCACCAAATTATGTATGCCAATCTTGCATCAGAATCACTCCCAAACCCACCAACAAAACAGAACCAACATATCGCAAACCAGACAAGTCTAAAATGTCCCTAGTAACAGAGTGAAGAGAGGGTGAAATAAATCATGAATTCAAATTCTTGGCTATCAAACTAACAACTAACATTTACTCATAAAAAAAGTCCTCCACTTTCATAGAAACGAAATGATCCATAATAGTTCATATTTTTATACTACAGTCTTGTTTTAGAAAACCACAAAAAAACCCGTAGTTTCAAAATTAAAAGTACTCCTTATCCATTTTTATTTATTAATTATTAAGTGTATTTCTACATTAATCTAATCCATTCGTTTCCTCTAAAAAAAATCCATTCGTTTAATACCCATAAAAAATAGTAATTAAACTATTTTAAACGATTTTCGACTAATTTTCCGCTGCATGATTTTGTTATTGGCTGAATTGACTTTTTTAAGGAATATTTATCTGAATTGATAATCTAACTAGGCGACTATTAGTTGGTTTGGTCCAACTTTTTCATCTATGGTTTAAAGCGGTTAAATCAAGCTAATCGTTCAAATTTTAAATTTAATTTAAAAAGTAATATTTGAATCTATATTTTTTTATTTAAATAAGCCAAATTTAACGTTTAAACTTTATTTGTTTTTTTATGAGTAAACTTTATTTCTTTAAAAAAATATAATACTTAAATTTGACTTGCTTAAATTGCTTATAAAAAAATGACTTGTTCAAGTCGTTTGTGTAAACAACTAACTTTATCCAGATTGTATAAAATGAATTTGCAAAAATGAAATTGAGATCCCTCCTTTTATATATATATATATATATATATATATATATATATATATATATATATATATATATATAAAGCTTTCTTCAAACTTATGCGGTTATGCCACCGGGTTCATCTATTAAATAATGATTATAATAATACAAATTAAATTAAAGATAAAATTTTCAAAAGAAAAATCCATTTTCTTGGTAATGAGAGGAAGATTGCAAAGTACTTTTATTTTCGATTTTCGAACTGGTATTGCATACTTACTTTGACATTTTCAAATGCAATTCTAGGCACACATTGTAAGAGGAACAACATGCGACAATATGGTTCGATCTCAAATCCTTTCACGGTTCATAACTCATTTTGGCACCATTCCATGGCAACACGAGACAAGCCTCCTTTTTCCACAACCACCGTGTACAATTTGGCTCCATCCAACACCATTCGTACACACTTTATATCTCACCCCAATACTAGTGGACATAGATATCCTTTATAAATTGGAGAATGAAAGAGACTTGGGAATATTCTTTCTCAAGGCAGAGAATATTAAAAGTCATTTGATCCTGTTTTTTGTTTCTAAAAAAACAAAAATAGAGAAGAATGGAGGAAAAAAAATTTGTAGACAAATGGTAGTTATTAATTATTAGTATTTTGTTAATAAAAATTGAATTTATGACTTTTCTCTCTCTTTATACCTTTGACCATCAAATTAATTTTATAATTTTTTTTTTTAAAAAAAACTAAAGAGTGAAAAAAGAAAAGTCATCAATTTGAATGTTCCTATGATGTTTTAACCAAACTAATAAAACTAACATTCACGGGTTAAAACAGATAGAGAAGAATGTAGGGTAAGAGAAATCTATCTTTTGTAGTCGAAGGAAAGAAAGCAAAGGCTCCACATTATTGCACTCTCACATCAGACAAATACAACTGTAGTGGCTGTTGTTGGTGTCTGCTTGGGTAGCTGCATCAACACCGTTTAGTTTTATCTCATCATTGCTAGAAAAGTCACACTAGAGTTACAATGTTGTAAAACACGAGGCTAATAGACAATAGGAATCACAATATTCATAAATTATGATTGTTTCGATTCTTTCATCCAAATCAAACAATTTTATTTTTTATTCTGTTTCTATTTCTTCACCTTTTTCTATTATTTTTTTTCTTACACTTTCATTTTTGTTTATGCTCTGTCAAACACAATGTAAAATTTGTCAACGAGATTAATGAGTAAAAAAGATTTAGAATCCGTTGGATCCGTCATCAAATTTTTTTATTAGGAATCATCATGATGATTCTTTGTCAAACAGCTAACAGCCCAAGACATTGATAGTCTTTCTTTTTCTGGCATTTTCCTTTTCTATTTTGTCCAATCATAGATAAGGTTTTGACTTGTACAATAAAGAGAAATGTAGAAGCTTTGTACTTCATGTAGTATGAGGCGAACGAAGAGACATGTAGAAGCTTTGTACTTCATCTCCTTCTATATAGCGCAATTAATTTAAATTGAGCTTAATTCTAACGCGAGGGACCTAGCTAGAAGGCTTATACAGGCCTGAGATGTACAAAAGAAAATGATTTGGATCAAACTTTTTATCCTGGACCAAAAATTCAGCTGGCCATTATCTTTGACAATGAGTAGTCTTTTGTTTTTGGTGAATGGTCTGATTCTGAAGCTTAGGTTGTGGGGGGAAAAAGGCTACGTCATTCTTACTTGCAGGGATATTATCGGGTGGGGGCACAACTATAAAATATACTACAAAAAGAAATGTTAATAAAATATTCTTTAACTTTTAAATCCACCTTTTATGATCTGAAATTTATTAGTAAAAGCTACAAATTTATTATCTTTTATTTTATTTTTTTATCTAATGAACTTGTCTTTTGATTTTATAATTTTTACAAATTTAATCAATAATATATATATCTTATTCCAAAAAAATGTATTACTAATAATATTTCATATTTTCATTTAAATATAAATGGTGTTGTTAGATTAAGACAGGACGTAAGCTTATAGATATATTTGGAAATTGGGATCCAGAGTTGGCATGTGTGTGCGGTTGTGTTCGTTTTCGTACTGCGACCTCTACACCAGTACCAGGTGTGGTGACCTTATCATCAAATGAGGTGAGGGCCAACATTCCTTAATTTGAGACTCTCTCCTCTCCTCTCCTCTCACCCTTTCAGGCATGGTGTTTAGCTTTTTGGGTTAAGAGAAATTAATTACTGTTGTTCGCTTTGCTTTCATTGCACAAGGTTGGGGGTAGAAATGGAATGGGACAGGTTAAGTATTGTATGCCATGAACTTGACTTGTGTTTTTCTTTTTTTATTAAGATATTTTAATTATTATAATAATTTAATTGTTATCATATTTTATTTACATTTTAGATAATTATAAATTAGTGTGAAATTAACTCATATGTGTTGTATGTGCGTGTACAATCGACTCATTTGATGGAGGGGTATCACGTTTGCAACAGTTCATAAAAAATTTAAGTGCATAGAACTTAAATTGAAATAGTGTTAACAGCTTTATTGATATTAGAATTAATTTAAGACAACCATTGACTTAATATAAAGATGCTAGAAAATAAACTTACACAATAAAAATCATAATAGATAAAAGACTTAAATAAAAGATACACATGAACACTGCATATGCCTCGCGGTTTTGGATATACAAAAGATAGGAAGTAGTTATTATGGTTAATGTAGAGAATAAAAACGTAGGGACCGTCACATCAGGGTCAAAATATGAAGCAGCAGCATGTTTGTTCAGTGGAATTTATTTGGGGTATATATGGGTGAGGGTGTCTACTGTAGCAAGCACATCATTTTGTCCTGGAATCTATTATTTCCAATGTGCTAAGATTGATGATTTTTTTTAATAATATTCATTTAGCCTATATATAAAAAAAAAGGAAACCGGATATTGTCATATTGTTCCATACCAATTTACCACTACATACACTGAAAACGGATATACAGCTAGCCAAAATCTGATTCAGCCACATTCCAAATATCTAATCAAGAAAGAATCATCAAGGCTTTGAATGGTGAAATTTTAACTTAAAAACCATTCAAAAGTGCCACAGCACATATCTACATTTGCTGGACAAAAGAGATCTACATCAAAAAAAAAAAAAAAAAACATAATTGCACTCATCACTACACTACTGCTTAGAATCAAAAGACCCGCCCTCATCATCCAAAATGGCACCACCTGAATCATTAGAATTTTTCACTGCTTCCAAATTCCCATAGTTTTCACATAGCTCCGAATAGCCTCCACTTTCTACCTTGGATACCCCAGACAGTGATACTAATCCCATAGCAGCAATGCTGTTTGCAATAGCATTAATATCTCTGGTTCCGGTGTAAAGACCACGACTGCCAGCCACAAGGATGTTGTTTTGCTTTTCGTCTGGATTAGTTAAAATTGCTGGCAGAGTGTCCCTCATCATCTGTTGGTTACCCTGGCTTGAACCACTAAGTAGCAATCGTAGAGTCTCTCTTGCACCCTTCACCACAGCATCAGATTCAGGAATCAATGGCTTCACAAGGTTTGGATGCAATGGTGGAATGCTAGGTGACATTGCAGGGCCAGCACTCACAAGATAGCCCTGACCTGAAGAGCACACGTCAATCACTGGGACATGAACAATTGGATCACACATTAATGGTGTGAAAGTGGGAATCTGCTGAGATGGCAAGGACATTCTCACCAGTGGATCAGGGAAAAAAGGAGGAAAGTCCATGGAAGTACTAAGAGGATGTACTGGATCTAACAAGTTAGCCGATAGAGGATTGGGTAATAAAGAGGCACCTGAGGGAAAAGGCAATGTTTCAATAGATGAGTTGGGGAATTGCGTAACCGCTGCAATGGAAGGACAGGTAGAAACCCCTGGGGGACACCAACAATAGTAAGGAGAAAAAACGGGTGACATCCCGGGAAGGACCTCCCCACCCAGCCCCATGCTTGACGGAACATCACCAAGCTTTCCAAGTGAACCCAGAAAACTTGGTGAAAACTCAAGAGTTTTGGTAACTTCTGATGCTTTGTCATGATCAGAAGTGGAAGATGAATCCAAAATGTTTGTTGAATCATTTGTCAAGGTATCAACTGTTGGCTGATGATTATCACCACGACGTTTAATTTTCTCCCTGGCTGCAATCCTGTGAGAAGACAAGTTTCTTGGTGGAACCTCTTTAAAAGAACTTGATCTTGGACTAAGAATACTCTGGTAAAGAGTTGTATCTCCCTTTGCTGTCTGACCTCCAATGTTTCGTGATCGGGGAAATTTTGAAGATGAAGGGTGTGAACTTTCGGAAGCAACATTGGAGCAAGACATGGAATTAGCAGATGTTGAAGCACAGACTGAACTATCATGACTTCTGCCTCCCGTTGTCCCCACAAGAAAGGCCCGAAGCTGAGTTGCAAAGCAGTCAAGTCGTGACTTGCTAATGCCACTCAACTCAACAATGGATGGTTTTCTCTTGAGCAAATCCTTCATCTGATTCATACAAAAATGAGTTTGATGACAAAAATTATTAATCATTAAATATATTCAAAACTCCAATAAAATAGAGGAGAAACAACGAAGAATGCAGAATAAATTCATATCAAATACTACAACATTAAAATTAAGCAAATAAGTTCAATCAAGAAGAATAGCTAAAATTACCTTTCCAAGTAATTCAATTCCCAAAAGCTTGGACTTTTCAGAGCACCAGAAATAAAAAATTCTGCTATCTGGAGTCCTTACAAGGAAGGATCGGCCAGAACTATCAGTTGGGATTTCATCAACCATAACACCAGAGCATTGGGATTTGTTGGTAAGGGTGAATAATCTCTCTGTTCTACCATCATCCCCTATGAACGAGAGACGAAGATCAGAACTTGGCAGTAGTACAAGTGTCAAGTTACCCCTGTGCACAAGTTTAGATGTGATGATACCTTAGTACGGGATAAAGAAGACAGAAACAAATTAAGAAGACAAACAACATATAAAAATTGTATAATGAAATTGTGACTAGTTATCTTCAAAACTTTAGCCCAAGAACATAACAGGTATCTTCCAATTAAAAATTGAAGTTTTAGTTCCAAAACTCAGTCCTCATAACAGAATAGTACAGACCATGTTTCTTTACTAGAATCACAAAAATAATTGAGTCTTTTCTGGGATGTAGCTAAATTAGGAAATATACACCAAATGAATCCATCTAGTTATCCTTGTCACAGTATTTTCTCAATCAGGGTATGAAATTCCTACCAGTTGAAAAACATTCTTGTCTTTCAGGAAACGTGTTACTAAATTGAATATAATACTTGTTAGTTTTGTGGGCAGAGTCATTTGCTACCAATGACAAAATCATAATTAATTACCAAAAGACATATTTAAGACACAAGTACGGTCATACAACTACCCAAGAAAAAAAAATCTAAATCACTAACATATTGAACCCTTTCCATCATTTTAAATACAGATAGATAATCCACTTCAAAAAGAACAAATTAATTCTATCACTGCTTTCTACTGAGTGTTGTTTCATGTTTAGTTTAGAGCATATAAAACCAAAATCAAACACTGAATAAATTTCCCATTAAATCTCACCAAGTCAGATGATTAACAAAAGACATTCTATGAATATGTGATTATATTGATACATTAATTTTTTCTTTTTGAGGGGGGTGCTCACGAAAATAACAAGTTTGGCATATCAATGCAAACACATAAAACTTACAATACATTTACATAGAAAAACACAACATACAGATATGCAAATACATGTTATACTGCTAGATTCTGTAAACTAGTCAATGTGCTGTTTTCCCTACATAAAAAGCTTCAAACCTATAGTGATCTGAAAATCTGAGCAGCAATTATATATATAATATAGGATCATGAAACTACCTTTACTTCCTCTTAATTCAGAGATCATAATAGAATACGCCCAGTTACCTACAAGTCAAAAGACATCTTTACTTGGAAGAATGAGCATATCACATTATTACCATCAATAAACTAAACTACAGACTCTAGTAATTACTACCGATCATCCAATAAACTAAGGATTTTCGCATTGCTAAATACAGATAATTAGAAGTAATGCAACAAATTTGCAATAATAGTTCATACATAACAGATATAACTGCTACTTCGATCTTAGGAACAGCCATGTAGCAAAACAAAGTGCATGAGTGATTGACTATAACCACCAGAAAAATCAATTCCACAGTTATGAACAAGGAAGATAACAAATATAAACGCAATAAAGCACATATAAAATAAATAAATAAATTCAATTCAAATGATATGAAACAATTCCACATGGAGAATAAAAAATCCTTAAGTCTTTAACTTAACAGCTGCAGGACCCTGGAATCCAGTATAAATGAACTCACAGGACCCAACTATTAAGGGAAAAAACAAACATATCAAATAAGGCCTGCCCTTGTCAGGCAAATTGTTTAGCCAACGATAATTAGTCCAGGCTATTTACATACCCCACCAAAATCAGGCCTAATTTTGATCCACATTTTTCTTCCCGAACCAGAAAGCACACAATGAATTGCCGGCGGATTGTTATGGCAGTATGAATAATATAAAGTAGTTATCCAGTCGATAATTTGACTGGCTAGACATAAGAATTATTTGCATCAACAGACAATGACCGGTTTTAATCGAAGTAGAGAACAACAAAAATACACAAATCAAACACTAAGAACCAATGGAACTCTCAATGCAAATAAGTAGAGTAATCGAACAACAAAATATACAATAAAAAAATCGCAAAAAGATTTATCGCATCCTTAGGGGTGGAGGGGAAGCCAAATTCCGCACAGGTTCAAAAATTAAAATGGCGTTACCTAATCGAAGTAGGGCAGAAGCGAGTCCCTTCCTTGTTGATCTTCCCGACGCGGATCGAAACAAGCGGCACGCAGAAGCATCTAGCTAACATTCCAACTTCAGATGGCTCAAAATGCTGCATATATGTTGAAAGAAACAAGGTTGGTTACAAGATGAATAAAAGAAGACGAAGTTCAGTCATCGGAACCGTCAAGAAGAAGTCTCACCTGAGTCAATTGAGCCAGCAGAGGATCTTCCGCGACGCCGCAAGCAGCGTTCATCTTCAGCAAGGGCTTCAACCGCTCGTCAGCGCGACACGCTCCCATAACTTGCATATCAAGAGCCTGAAGCCACTGCAACAACCGGTCCTCTCTATTAGTCTGCTGAATCAACAGATCGCCGTCGCGTTCGTCAACGAGAATATCCGTCAACCGCTCCGTAAGTCCAACCTGCGTCCTCGAACCACCGGAAGTAGCACTCTCCACCGATGACGAATCGTCGAAATCCTCACCATTCAACGCGTCCACGGGATCGATCTCGTCGCTGTGAAACAAATCTCGTTCTCTCCGGCTTGCCATAGCAAGATTAAGATTATTTTCCGAAAAACAAATCAGATTATAATTATGAGCAGAGAAATCAATCCGAAACCCTAGCTAGCTTCTTCCGTTAGGGGAGATCGAGAGCAAATGTCAATCGAACGAGCAGTCACGCAATACAGATTCGAGGGATTTTGAAGGGTTTTAGAGAGAGAGGGTGGACAGGTTTTAGAGAGAGAAATAATATCTTGAACAGGTGGAGGTAACGCTCGAAATGGAGAGAAAGGGAAATAGCAAGTTGTTCTACAAATAGAAGGCGGGCCAGGGTGACGTGGCGGACATGAAATGGGTTTATGGAATGGAGGTTAGGGCACTGGTTTCAGATCCAGGCGCACTGGTTGGTGGGGTCATGAGGCCATGTCAGCTTTCTGTGGGTCCCGCTTTTCCAGCGTGAGGCGGTGCCACGTCGGAGCTATGGCCGACCCTCTCTGATTAGGTTTTGACAACGACACCGTCCAATACGGACGGTGATAATGATGGCCACCCTGTGCCAGGGCCAGGACTCTTAACTCTAAACACAGTTTTCTTTTTAATAATTTCTTTTCCCTGATTATATCTTTACATTTTTAAATTTTGATCAAGTGATTTTAATTTTTATGTTAATTATTTTATTAAGGATCAAATCTTATATTTGCATCGAATTTTTTCATCTGATCACGTTTTTTTAATCATTAAACTTAAAATAGAGACATCACTTTCTTTTTCGATCATTAAACTTAAAAAAATAAAAATATTACTGAAAAAATTTGAATTTAATTTTACTTAAACATACTCGCACAACATCTCCCATTCATAGATCTGTCACGTCTGCCTTTATACAATTAGATACCAAATTAGTAAGACATGTTAATGTAATATACTAATATATCATAATTATTTAAAAAAAAATTTAAAATATGTTTTATAAGATGAATTTTAAAACAAATAATAATGTTTTAAAACAAATATACTAATATGTTTTATATGTGCGTAAATTATGTAATTTTTATTATATTTAACATGTATTTAATATATAAACTATTTAACAATATCATTTAAGTTAAATGTATATTATATTGACGAATACTATAATACACTATATCATGAATAAAGTTGACTGTTAACCCTGTAAAAAAAATTGACTGTTTAACAACATTAAATATTACATTTATTAAATATAATAAAGTCAAATTAAATAATATGATTAGATATATAAAATTTGTATTTATTAAATATAATATTTTTAATATTTATTAAACTTAATATATATTTAAAAAATTAATTTTAATATTCATAAAAAGCTTAAACATTATATTTATTAAAATATTAGCCTTCAGCAGCAATATCATTTTATTTATAACCTGATTACAAAAAAAAATAAAATTGTTTAGTTTGAAAAGGAACTTTATAATAAAAATAATTTAAAATTTATAATCTTAATATTTTTCCACTACGACCAAATAAGGGAGAAGAGAATTGTGAACAATTTTCTCATAAATAGTGTAACGATTAATTATGATTATGCCACTCATACTCTAAAATTATTCTATTTTTTATAATAAAAAAAGGTTTATTTTTCTTCGGGAAAGGACGTAAGCAAGCACATAAAACTGAAGAAAAATGACCTGAACGGGCTCATCTTTAGTTTCTTCTTTTCTGCTTATTTTTTCTCCTGGACGGCTGATGGAGTATATTTTATCATTTTTTTTAAAAGGTAATTTTATCATTTTTTTAATAGATGTTATTAATTTAACTCATTATATTAAAATGAATTTTAATTGGCATATTTATTTTATATTTTTCTAAACATACTTTACAATTAAAAAAAGATTTTAGCAAGCAAACATGCCCTATATTATTATACCCAAAAAATTATTGAGGTTGCTCTTACTGGTTCTTTGTCTGGACTCTAGGACCGACTATAACAATATATAAGTGGCTTAAAAACTAAAATTAAAAGTAAACCGATTTCATTATCAAGGCACTCGTTTTTCTCAAATCTGTCTGCGTCGTTGGTCCCTTGACAATCTGCATTGCATTGGCATCAATGTTAATTAGAAACCCAAACTGATGAAGGGAAAATAAAAGGAAAAATGTACACAAATTATTTAGAGGATAAAGATAAATGCAAGTAAAAAAATTATTTATGATAATAATATGAAAAATATAATTAAAAAATTAAATTTTAAAAAAATAGTTTGGAAATAATTAAATAAACTCCATGTTTTTAACCTTCTAAATTGGAGAGTTGATATTTTTGGATTGGCTCAAGTCTCAACTTGAATAATACACTTGAAAAAGACATACTGCATTTTACATTGTGGATTTCAATTACTTTACCAATAATTTCGTTCAGTTATCGTTTTTTTTTTATAAATTCAGTTATCATATCTTTGCCATGATATTTTCTCTCTAGGTATTATGACTGAGAGTAGTTCTTTAGAAGCAATCATTTGGTCAAACATTTACCTGCCCTCTAATAAATATAAAACAAGTAAATAACATATTCTTATTACTAATTATTAATTTTTCAATAAGATGGCATAAGAGTTCTGCCTCACTCGACAAGTAAACTCTCTCACTTCATAATATTGTTCGATAATATATTAGAAAATTAGCTCAATATTATACATTATTAAAAAGTAAGAACATGCACATGTCATGAGAAAAAAGAAGATAGAAATCTAACACATTATTGATAATGATACATCCATATGAATTTTAAGAGATTTAACGATCACTTTCAAGTTTGTGAAAATGACACTCAATTTTTTATTTATTATTTTTTGTGTCAAATTGACATTTCAACCCACTCTATTAACTGAATTAGGAGTGGTTGTTAGCCTGACCATTGTTTCAACTATGGTTAAATTTTCTGTATTATTACATGTTATCTACACATATGTTAACTAACGTCAACCTATACAACAGTCACCTCTAGAACAAATTGAAATTTGAAAGTCCTTGTTTCTCTCTTCGCTCGCTATCTCCTTTATAAACCCCAAAATCACCGTTGTTTTGTGGCGTGAGGGAAAACAACCACATAGGCACATAGCAAGCATCGTAAGGAGGGGTCTGCCAAATTAAGGCTGAAGACTACAAGCATGAATTGACATGTATTATATTTGTGTTGAGGTGTACACAATGTGAAATGAATAGCACAATCGCCATTTTTTTTTATGATTTTAAAACAATTGATAATATCATGAACACCAAATTCTGCATCGTGGTCCAGCGGAATTTGGAATGAAGATTTTTTTATGATAGAAAAGTTGAATACACAGGACTTTAGAAATAAGAGAAATGAAACTGCTACCACAATTGGCGTAATAGTCTCGAACCAGGATATACTTTCTCTTATAATTTTTCTTGTTGGTGTCTTACCTTCATTTTGTGTACACTTATCTTCCTTAATATTAAAAATTATTTTTCTATCCCCTAAAAAAGGCAGAAAAAAAATAGGGTGTTCGAGAACCATTAATAGTTTTTAGAAAATTAAATGAAAATAAAGGTTCAAGCCTTTTCTACGAAATAAGCTGATGAAATATGGGAATAAATTGTGCTCTAAAGCTGGTAAAAGCTTGATTCCCTCAGTTCTATTTTAAATGTCTTAAGTATAGAATTATAAACCATATCCAAATATATGTTTTCTCATCCAAAAAGTTTTCCACAAAACCAAAGTTCATGTCTCCATATTACTTGCTCTTCTTTGGTTCTTTAGTATATTGAACTATCAAAGCTTCAACATCCTTCCAGAACAGGCCCTCAACTAAGACTCCGTCCTTAGTGAACCTGCAATCCAAACAAAAACAGACTGATGCACTTTGATCTCCAAAAGGCATACAAGAGATGACTGCATACTGATTCATATGTCCAATGTCATCGTGTGAGCAGACATAAGTTAAGGGATGAAGCGAGAGAGAGAGACAGAGAAAGATACCACTGAGTGACACTTTTGGTGAAATGTACTTGATCATTTGCAGAAATTGATTTTGGATCTGCGCTTGCTATAGTGAGTGTGTACATGTCAGAAAACCTAGGCAATTTGGAGGAAACCACCAAACCGGTACTAGTAAAGGATCCCTGTAGAAAAGGGGACAAAAATCCAAGTTGGAATATGATAACCATAATTTTAATGTCTTGGGCTTCTGCAGAAAGGCTATGAATATAAGATGAATGAAATATTACATATTCCATTATAGGCAATACAAAGATAAATAAATAAATATCAACACCCTTAGTTCATGGAAAACCTATAAATATAATAATCACCAAGCAAGCAACTAGTTTGCATCACTGCATGCAAATCGGAGTATATGGAATGTAAGTTCAACAAAAGAAGGAGGGTTTCTAACTCAGAGGTGAAAATAGGAGACCATATTATCCCTCAAGTCACACGGTTTAAATATCTTGGGTCTGTAATACAGGATGATGGGGAAATTGAAGGGGATGTGAATCATCGCATTCAAGCAGGATGGATGAAATGGAGAAAAGCATCGGGGGTGTTATGTGATGCAAAGATACCGATCAAGCTAAAGGGAAAGTTTTATCGGACTGCGGTAAGACCGGCGATTTTTGTACGGAACAGAATGTTGGGCGGTCAAGAGCCAACATGAGAATAAAGTCGGTGTAGCGGAGATGAGGATGTTGCGGTGGATGTGTGGTAAGACTCGACAGGATAAAATTAGAAACGAAGCTATTAGAGAGAGGGTTGGAGTAGCGCCTATTGTAGAGAAGATGGTGGAAAATAGACTTAGGTGGTTTGGGCATGTAGAGAGAAAACCGGTAGACTCTGTAGTGAGGAGAGTAGACCAGATGGAGAGAAGACAAACAATTCGAGGCAGAGGAAGACCCAAAAAGACTATAAGAGAGGTTATAAAAAAGGATCTCGAAATTAATAGTTTGGATAGAAGTATGGTACTTGATAGAACATTATGGCGGAAGTTGATCCATGTAGCCGACCCCACCTAGTGGGATAAGGCGTTGTTGTTGTTGTTGTAATCCAACTTAAAACTAAAGCAACTAGAACCCTAAAGAATTTTAACATGTTAGGGTCAATTCAAATTCCAGATGATAATGTATCAAAAGTTAAAATAACAAAGATATAGGTACTATCTGATTTAAATTTCCAACCTAAATAAAGATGTGCCATATTCAATGTAAGAAATTAGTCTTGTTTAACCCAGCGAATGTGAAAAATCATCCTGTTGCAATTTTCATGCAACTTAAATTGAAATTCAATAACTGAAAGGATAAAGAAAATAGAGTATAACTATACCAGTACAAGTTAAAAGGTTATTCACTGCAATCATTTCAATATTTCATAACACTACTGTATCAAATAAATATTAATTTCTTACCAAACTGATAATAATTTCATCTATCCATTAACTTGATGTATTAGTTATCAATCTAGAACAGTGGTGTATAGCAACTGACCCAAAATTGATATAGCACATAGTGAGAGGGCTAATTTTTATATACAGATTAAATAACTTCTCCTAAACACATAAATGCTAAAAAATTACAAAAAAATAACTCCTGACATATTCATAATTTGCAAAAAAAAAAAAAAAAAAAAGTCATGGGTTATAAGCAAAACAAACAAGTAAATAAAGTGAAACTCAAGGAAACAACCAAAATTTAAAACATTCACATTTCAAATACAAGAAATCTTAAACAGCAATGAAAAGTGAGGGTGGTGTTGTATATATAAGGGAAAAAAGAAGGTTGAGAGTTCAGAGATGGACCATGGGAAACTACATCCAATTAGGGAATTTTTTGCATTCTAAAAAGGGGGAAGGATATCTCAACTTTGCCCTCCCTTCCCCAAAAAAAGGCCACGAAAAAAAACAATGTTTTAAGGAAAAAATGGGTTTTTGAAAAACGTCACTCTAGCTACCACTATAGCTGCCATTTTGGTCACAATTGCAGCTGCCATGGCTGCTATTAAAAAACACACAGCTATTCAAACTTTGTAGCAGTTCATGACTGCTCCATAGTCCACAATATTGATAATTGTGCTTGATGTATGGCTCATTTAATACACAAGAGATCTGCTTAGCCTCTATGTTGATTACTAAGCTAAAACAGTCATGCTCAAATTATTGGACGGATCTTAAGAGTATATATGGCACAATTCTAACAAGCTAACCAGAGTAAAATTTCGGTGTCATTGCTCTCTCAGGACAGAAAAAAAAAAGGATTTCCAATTTAAATTTAAACAATAATAAAAAGGCATATTCCTCCCTTTCCCAGTTTCTCTATCTCTCTCTTACACACACAAAAAAAACACAAAATAGATATCATATAAGTCTAAAATGTTCTCTATATCAAAAAGTGAATTAAAATGGCTAGATGAAACAAAAAATAAATCAGTACATAAAACAAGGAGCCATAGAACGTCTAGAGATTGTTTTTTTTTTTCAATTTGAATAAGCAATTAAAAGATGAACAGATTCCTTCAATAATTGAAATCAACCTGTCATAAAACATCACCAAATATTCTAATAGAGCATTTAAACATTTAGAAGAGTAGTGAGTAATATAGATTATGTGTTTCAATTTTCTACAATCTTCATATCCAACACCTTAGAACTGATATATTGTTATATACCAACCCAAGGAGGTGGTAGACAAAAATTCAATTATGCAAGTGAAACACAGCATCTATTTTCCATACATAAATAAAAACTAGAGCATTAAAGTGAAGAGCCTCAGCTAAGTTAACAGAAACTTACAACAGGAGGATAAGTGAACAGAATGGCATTTTTCTCCTTAGTGTATATGATCAGCTGCAACAACCCATTGAAGATCACATACGTTCGAAAGTGTTAAGGAACAAACAGAGCTGAAGCATAATGAATAAAAATCATAAACACCAGCAATCACATTTCCCTTTCAACATAAAGCACCAAACTCATTTAACTAGGAACCTCGATAACCTTCAATTGAACAATTTGTGCATCCCTAGCCACTGCAAAAAGACTTAATCCCCACCTCAAAAGGACTTGATCCCAGATGCAAGGTTTTAAAAAACAATTCACAAACCATGATTTCAGCCGCAGCATCAACGTTTTGGGGCTATCTGTGACCACAATTGAGGCCACATCATGTCCACATTTTCCTCCAATGTCAAGAATTACAAGGAAAGGTAAAACCTTGCCCAAATGTTTTGTTTTCCGTTACCCTAATCAGACAACCTTCCCCCCCCCCCCCCCCCCCCCCCAAAAAAATAGCAGAAACAAAAACATGACACCAGCAATTCCCATTTCCAAACAACCTAAATTTTTTATGTTTCCACATCCAATTATCTCATGCAAACCAAAATTAAAACAAACAAACAACATTAAATAAATTAAAATGTAGGGAAAGGATATAAGGCGATGCAGGCGATGAGAAAATCCCTATTTTCAGGGAACTTCTTCTTGTAGAATTGGGCGAAGAGAGCAATGACGATGATGATTGCCCCAATGAGAAGCCTCACATTGCTCAATCTCACGTCTTCCACAAACCCACGACTCGTTACCACCTACACGAACCCAAAATTGGAGCAAGTCCAAGTCCAATTAGCGAATTAAATACACAAAAAAAAGGGGGTTTGAAGGTGGAAAAGAGATAGATCGAAAAGGGGGTTAGGGTTTTACGGACCTCGGAGACTGACTCGTCGAGGATGTGCTTGATGGAGTGGTGATCGAGGAGATTGGCCTTCTTTGGAGCTTTGGACGCCATTTTTCTGATCTCTTCTCCTTCTTCGCTCTCTGTTTTCTTTCTTAGACTTCAATTGACCCAACAATGAACAAATCTTGGCGTTTTAAGTTTCAACCCTTGAATGAATATTCAATGCTACCCATAGCACTCGCTTCCCGACTAGGCTACTGTCACACGCTGTGCGTAATGCGCACTCCCAACCCGCTGCAAACTAATTTTTTTTTATTTAAAAATATTAAGAATCAATGTTATTAAAAAATGTAGTAATTGGTCATTGAACCGCTCGTAATTAAAATTAATATCTTTAATATTCCAAAAGAATATGATATAAAAAATCAATTTTTACAATATATAGGATAAATATTTATTTTTACAACTAAAATTTATAATAAATAAATATTCTTTTAAGTCTAAATTCACACGAAGCATAAAATATTTATCTAAAGTCCCGGAAAAAAAATGGAGGACTATGCTAAAATTATGGTATACAATAATTTGAAAATGTTATAGATATGAATTATTGTTTTTAATTATCTTCACGATTAAATTTCCCCATTGGAATATATATTGTGCTAAATTTAGCATATTAATCACGACTATAAGCTCACCTTGCCAAATAGTCGTGATTATAGTCGTGAGCTCATTATGATAGCCCAGAGAATAGCTAGTAGACCTCCATAAAAAAATAAAAAATAAAGAGAGAAGCTAGCAGGCTATCATGATTAACTAATGGGCCTTACAAATGAAAGAAGTAACTTGGGCTTTGTTAGTCCCTCCTCCCTTTTCTGCATGTTTTTATGCAATTTCTTTTTGTCAACTACTCTTGCTTGATTCATTTGGTTACAATACACAATGAAAATACATTTATGTTTTGTTGAAGGGATATGTTTTTGCAATACATAACAAAAATACATTTTTGAGATAAACAATGAAAATATATTTGTATTATGCATCTCGACAATCTTAATCTTATCAAGATACTTGAAAACATATTTTTATTATATAGCTCAACAAATTTTGTCCATTTGTTAAAAAAATCTGATATTGATAAAGTTAGAGGTTAACTTAGAAATCGGGATAGTGGGAATAACAAAGCCCAGTAACATTCTTTAGTGGGCTTTAGCTTTCAAATGGATCAATTTGTAGTTGAACAAGCTTTTATTTATCGGAAGAAGTAACTTTCTAGAGTGGGATTTAATTTTGAATAAAACTTAAATTGGGCTTCTTTTTTTTTTTATCAAGGAGGAATACAAAAACAGCGAAGAGAAACTAAGATCATCTTCAATCGAAGATGTTTGATGAATTTCTTAGGATAAAAAAATATTTTTTATTTTCTTTTATTGTTGGAACAAGTCTAATTGACCTTGTGAGTTTCTTAAATTTTGACATGAATATCTTATATAAATAACTTATCTTCTAATTTCTTTAAAATAAAAAATAATTTAATATGCACTAAGATAATCAAAATCAATATCTTAAATTTTTTTATCATTAAAAATGCACTAAGCTAATCTAATAAAGGAGGTTCCAAAAGCATCTGCCATTAAAAAAGGAGCAAATTCTGGAGGACGCGTTGGTAGGACAGTGAAACCCCTACCAGCTGAGGCACCTTTAATAGCCAATTCAATTAGGTTGTTTATATGTTCTTATTGGCAGATTTTGTCATTTTTAAATGAAATGAAAATGCAGTTTAATAATTTTGTTTTTCTACTTACCTTTTCAGTAACATGCAAGAATGATTATAATATATATGATATGATTAATTAAACTATCACTAACCAATTCAATATTTAACAAAAAAAATCATTCAGCAAAAATAAATATTAAAAAAACTGAATAAAAATATTCATTTAATTATGTTAATCAAATAAAAATATTTTTCTGAAATTAAAATCAAAATTTAATAAAAAAAATAAAATCAAAATTGTTCACTTAAAAAATAAAAATTTAAATCAAACAAAAATATTTTCAAAAATCAAATTTTGAAATATTTATAAAAACATAAGAAAAAATGAAGTTAAAAATTTATTAGAATATTTCCACATGATGGAAAATAAACTTTTAATTATACATTCGCATCGAATCATGAATTTTTATTTAATTAATTGACATTGTAAAAAAAACTTTTAATTTCATCGAATACTGAATTATCATGTAAATAAGATGATTGACTTTTGTAATAATTATTTTAAAAATTATAAATGTTGTAATTAGTTGAGAGTGAATTTCTTAGAAAAATAACAATATATAAAATTACACTTTTTTGAGTTTATATATATTATTAATCAAGCCCATGGTTGGCATCATCAGAAGGCAAGGCTCGTAGAGAACATAGAAGAAGTATATTGTTGCACACAGTTTTCTCCAGCAATATATGGCTATAGCTGCTGACATTCCTTTTTATTTCCATTCTTATACTTATTCGATCCTGAAGGCATTAGCAAAAAGAACTTCTGTTAAGAGTTTTCCAATCATATATATCCCTTATATATATATATATATATATATATATATATATATATATATATATATATATATATATATATATATATATCATGTCCATTATTATTTGCATTCATTTAACGGCTAGCTCTTGTGCCTGTAGTTACCTTGGAAATTTTATATTTATGACTGATAAATTAAATATGGTTGATATTGGCAAGCACAAACATAGGTTGCGTCTATATGATGAAAAGGATCTTGAGTGGATTAGGTTATAATGCATTTTCATCAATTAACTCAGCGATGCAATATGGAAGTATTTTCTTCAATATAGTTATGTATGTTAGAAACTTGTAGTTTAATTATTAGTTGTAGCCTGTGTATGAACCATGTTCTTCTTCTTCTTCTTTTTTCTATGCAATGAACCATATTCTTCTACGTTCAATTGTGTCTTTATTTAATTTATATATGATCAGGTCATATTAAAAGTATATCAGTTGAGAAAAATAGCGATATAACTTTTTAACGTTCATAATCTGAATGTATTGTTGTTCCAACAATAAAGAAAATTATGAATATATATTGTTAAATTGCGCTTATGAAAAATTGAAGTAAAAAAAGGAAAAGAAATATATATATGAAACGCGTGATGGCTTGTAGCAAGTTGATCTGTCTTATGACTCTTAACTCACAAAATCACATATGTTTCCTGTTTTGTTTGCTTCAAAATTACATTATTTATCCTTCTTTTTAACTATCTGCAGCATCTATATATGTGTAAAGAATAGGTCTACTTAATGAAATTTTTGGCACTGTTTCCTATTCATTTATCCCTTGGGCTTTTGTCAGTACAATTTAATGCATTGGGATTTTCTGCATATAATGATTTGATTGCAACAAAAACTCCTGATAAAACATTTCGATGGATTGAAGTATGCCAAAGCACGGCCAAAAGCAATACGATGTTAGTACATCATAGGTAGTTTATATGGTTTTTTCATTGGTTCAGCTGAGAAGCTAGGAAATCATAAATTCTGGCATTTATGCGGAGGTAGTAGTAGTTTATCTCAGCAGAAAACTTTGACATGTAACCCCTTCCCTAGACTAAATTGAATAAGAAGAAAGATTTTCTTTTCCCTGATCTCAAGCAAGTTAAGTGAAAAAAATCATAGATGGAAGGTTCAAAATTGCTGCCAACATTCAGAGCTGGATATCCTGATTCCTGTATATTGTTTGAAGTGGAATTAAACCTTCCAAATGTATTGGTCTGATAATGTCTTAAGAAAGTTTGTATAATTTAAATTTATTACCAAAAATTGCCATGAATCGGGAAGGAGAATTCTAGCTCAGAGAGGGCAAGGATCCTGGATTAGTGTGTTTGGTGAGCACTACCAAAATTGATATTTTGAATAAAAATGATTTTAATTAAAATTAATTTTGAAGTAATTAATATAATCTGTGTTTGGATGTTTTTGTTTTAAAAGTAAATTAATAGTCAAACTTAATATAATTTTTTTATATAATGCAAAAGTTGTTTTAAAATTGTATTAACTTCAAATCAATTATGAATTCAGAATTATTGTTTAAAATTAAACATAGAAATATTTCCCTAAAATCTAGTTTACTAGTATTTCAAGTCAACATAATTTTGGATAGGTGAATCTTAGCACACACTAAAAACAAGAAGATTTAACGAGCAGACATGGGCCCCTGTGAAGACAAGATGTTGTAGCTAGCCATACTATTTTGCTAGCAATTCCACAGTCAGTACTCTCTCTGCATTGCCTGCTAGCAATTTAACTCTTTCCATGAGTCCAACATGTCTTCCAATGAGTCGAACTCGTACGTATAGATCCGACAAAAAAATTAATTTATATGAACTTATATGAATACATACTTTCTAGGGTGAAAACTAGCTTTTTAATTAACAGATACTGTTACATATTTCATAATGTAAATTAAATAATTCAAGTTATATTGGTTATACTATCGTTATTAAATAACAGATATGTGTATGTTAGATCGTACGTAGTTGCAATTTTTATCTTGTTAAATACTCAAGATTTTAATTTTATGCCATTGCCATCTTTCATAAAAACTCTAGTGCTGCTCTCAAGTATATCTCCACAAACTTCCTGTTTATTGTTATCAACGCGTGATTTTCTCCAAATGGATTGATGTAAGTGATGTCTATATTGGATCTCCATGATCTCAATTATTTCTGAGTTTGTGTCTTGATACATCATTTTTTGTTTTATCCTAGGTATTTATATATAATAAACAAAATTTCGCTTGATATGACTTATTATTATTATTATTAATGATTGTGATATTATTATTATTTGAAGAAAACCTTTTTCTTTATAATAGAAATAATTTAAGATTATAATTTAGTTTTTCCTACAACTACCAAATAAGATGTGGATACTGAATATTATATAAACAATATATTATAATGAGTTGATTATGTTTTTAGTACTTGAATTTTTTTTAATTTTTATTTTTAGTTTCTGAATAAAAAAATTGATGAATTTTAATATCTAATGTTTAGTTATTTTTGTTTTCGTCTCTGTCGTTTAAAATCATTGTTATGTGTTGAGGTAGCATTAATGTTTATTAAAATGATTTTTTTTAAATATTACAGTAAAATAAAAATTTGGGCCCCTCAAATTTATTGGCCCAGTCAAGTGCACATCTTCACATAGTTCAGGGTTGGGCCTGAATTTATGGAGCAACTCTTCTCCTCACATGTGTTATGTTGTATTTGCAAAATAAGAAATCATATTTCTATCATATCCTTAAAGAGTTTAAACTAGTAGTACTTCTGTCACACCTGATAGATTTTGTTTTATATTATATATTAGTTTGTTCAACCACAGCTTTTTAACCCCTATTTATATTTATTTAGCATATTATTTTATTATATCACCTTTTACATTTATTATTTTCTTTATTTTTCTTGGAGATTGCAAAATGACCATTATTGTAAATAGATCATAAACTTCTCATATTGATAATTATAACATGGCAATACTAAGTCATAAGAGAAAATATTATACAAAATAGTTATAATAGAATTCATCATTATATTTATAGGATTCATTAATTTTATTTTATCTTTTCGTTCGATAGGATGTAAACTTTTTTGTTTTAGAGGACAGCCTCAAATTTGATTAACTAATCGAAGCATCCATACAGATAAGAGGTTGGATTTGGCTTGGAGCATTCCTCAACCAAGTTCTCGCGAACCAACATGTTCC
The DNA here is from genome assembly GCF_004193775.1 of Glycine soja. Taxonomy (NCBI): domain Eukaryota; kingdom Viridiplantae; phylum Streptophyta; class Magnoliopsida; order Fabales; family Fabaceae; genus Glycine; species Glycine soja. The sequence continues at coordinate 46,317,165 of NC_041003.1, forward strand.
GACATCCCCATCAAGCCAACAGAGTTGTTAAATCTAATTAATATGATACACTTTACAATCCTCAAACTATTCCGTAATCTCTCTGTAATCTTGTATATAACTGGTTAAATTGCTGCCAAGGTTGCTTATTTTAGGTGAATAATGTTAATTTTTCTTATAATATTTTCCTTTCAAATTTTCCATTTCTTAAATATAATTTTAAATGTTTTTTTATTAATTTTTAAAACATTAAGTATATTTACTTTTTATTTAATACTTTTTCAATTTATAAAACATTAGAGTGATTTATGAAGAAAAGAAAAATGTAAGATGTTATAACATTATTCATTGTTAGTATTTCTTCTATTATTCTATTAGAGCATCTCCATTGGGTTGGTTAGGAGGTAGTTATATGCCTGAGAATAATGATTCTTATCTAAATTATACTTTTGGAATGTTGTTATTATTAAGCACTAGTTGCTTATATTTAAACACCGATACTTAACATTTTCCAAAAAAATCAATATATATATGTGTATATAATTAAAATAGATAAATAGTTGTTAATTAGGAGATAGAAAATATAGAGATGTTCATGTTACTTTTGAGGCTTAATATATTTTTTAAAAGTATTAGGTTAGAGATATAAATTGCTTAAATTAAATAAAATAGACATATTAGAGATATGGATGGCTTAAATTATAAAAAAGAAAAAAAAAGAGTGATATATAATAGTAAAACTGATTTTAAAATTCTAAAAAATGAAAACTAATTTGCTGATATAAAAATATCCTTAAGCGTGTGTTTGGAACCAAAGAAAGTTGAAGCAATGAATTCAAACAAAAAGAAAACTGCATAATCTTCACTTCTTTCATTCTGAGGAGCAGATCGAACAACAAAGTAGAGAAGAAAAGAAAAGATAAAACGTGAGTCTCATATAACTCATTCTTTTCAATTTTGGATGGAAAAGAGGCAGATAAACTCATATTTTATACAATTACAAAACTACCTTTATTTATATTAATCTTCATTTTTTTCAATTTAGGATATCTAAGTTATTTTACAAATTATTTTTTTTTCTTTTCCTTCTCTTTCTATACAAGCAAATAGAATGAAAGAAAAAAATTATCCTTTTTTCTTTTATTTTCTCTCTTACTAAACAATCTAAAAAGTATCTCTCTTTTCCATTTTTCTTTCACTTTTTTTTTGGCAACCAAATAAAGCCCAAGGACTTTGATAAATAATTAAATATCTCCAAGCCCCAACGTCACCCTTGACGATCATTTTCTCGTTAAATATATAATATAAAACCCAACAAAATGAAACAATATATTACACATTCTGAATGCTCTTCAAAAGTATCGCAGCCTATTGGCTATAATTCAGTCATTTAGAGACCCTTTTTTAATTTGTTTTTGACGTCCCTTTTGTCTTTATGTTTATATTCCAATCCCACAACAACGACCACACGTCCTTATCCTTTCCTAGCGCGGCTTTATTCATAAGACTAAATTTGATTGATTACAATGTACCTGCTTAAAATGGGAAAAACCTGTGTTCCAACAAAAGCGTATATTTTCCAAATTCTCCCCTCATCTTTTTCTCTCTGTATTATATTTTGGGTTGGCTACTAACAAGGCATTATTATTCGCCCACACTCTAAATAGACATATGCTATCGTTGTTCTGCTTTGACTATACCATTGGTTGTTTTGCTCAGTGCCAAATGCACCAAGCAGACCAAATGTAAATACCTATGGACACATAATATAAAGTTGACTTATCGGATAATCGAGTGTTCAAAGGAATTAACAACCCACATCCTTTCAGTACATTGCACTGGTTAGCCCTCAATAGCATATATATCTTTGTTCTGTGCTTTTGACCAAATTATTCAATAAAAGAAAAGTGGGAATTTAGAAACTCATACACGTCAGGGAATCAAGAGGACATGGGAGAAAAATAAACTGTGGTGAAGAATCCCTATTCATACACGTTACTTTATAATATTCCATTATATGCTAAAATAGTCTTTAATTATATAAATATATATCGAATAGAAATTCACTACATTATTCTCACATCGATCATTCATCATCCTATTCTAGAATATGATGGGACCAATAAGATGAATTTCTATTGAATATTTATATAAAAATTATTAATAGATATTTTAACTCCAAGAAAATATAATCATACTTAATTAAATTATTCTTCCATTCTATTAATGCTTCTCATTCAACTTACAGTTTTAAAAATATTAAAAGAGAATGATAAATTGAAAAAAAATCCTGATTTTAAAAGTTACAAATGATAATAAAAACAATATAATTAAAATTCCTAAAATATAATTATATTAAAATAAATTAAATTATGTGCATAATTTTTTATCGTCAAATTATATGCATATATAATTTGAAGTCTGAATATCTAATTGTTTTAAATATTGAAAGGGAGAGTTTTGTTATTGGTCATAATAGTATTAATTGGTTCAATATGATTTCTTCCAATAAAAGATATACTTGTGGTCTAAATAATTTTTTTTTATAAATAATTTAATCTTAATTTTGCATACTTACACTCTAATTATGTTATGTTAATATAATATAATGTATATCAACATGTTGTTGGTGTAAGTAAAATTATACTTAAATTTTGAAATAAGTTTTTAATATCGAATCTTATGGATAAAAAATATTATTGAGGAAAGCAAATCCCAATAATGATGGATCATAGTTTTTTTTTTTTTTTACAAAAATTACGTAATAAAAAACTAATATAAAAATGTATTTTAATTTGTTGAGAATGTATGAAGCATGCTTTATCGTAGTTCATTGCAGATAAAAATAAACTTCAATGTAATAAATTTTTTTTTAAAAAGTATATATATTATATACCCGACAAGAAAAAGTTAATTGACTACGAGAAAAAAAAATGGCTTTCATTTAGAACATTACATAGGAAATGACTCATCTTAAATGTACATGACCCTTTATGGTGAATTAACTAATTAAGTACATATTTAATGCAATTTTTTTTTAGATGTTTAAATGCAATTAAGAAATTAATAATAAAATTTTATTAAAAATTATGATGCAGGTTCATTAATAATATTTTTATTAAAAAAATTCATTTTTCTTCTTTAGCCAATTTTCCAAGAACACTAGCTAGCATGCACAATAATATTATTTCCTTTTTGTTAGAATTACACAATAATTTTAAATCATTTTAACATAATTTGAACTTTTAAAATATTATTTATTTTTTAAATTATAAAAATTTCATAAAATTAAACCTTGATATATATATATATATATATATATATATATATATATATATATATATATATATATATATATATATATCTTACTTTATATATATACATATTACTTCTTTTTTAAAATTTGTAAAAATTAAATGAATTGTGTCAGTGTTAATGAAACATGAATCAGAGTAGAATTTGATAATGCAGAGAACCTGCCCACAACTAAAACTGGATTATAAAAAGTCAAAACAAGAGAAACGTAAAGGAAGGGAGGATAGGGTTATTCAAGATAGAGCTAGAGAAAACGATGGTAGAAAGATGCAATTTTGACTAAGGTAGTAAGATAGATCCGTTACAAAATTGATGGCACTAATTTGGTTATGAAAAAGGAATCCATTCCAAAGCGATGGGCAATAAACCTAGATAAGTAAAAGAGGAGTTGACGAGCATGCGACGTTGACACGGAAGCGTTCTGAATTGATGATGGTGATCAAGTGCTGATATCGAAGGAAAGTGAGCTTGGTGATGATGATGTGTCGTAATTCAATTTGAAGACAAGTAAAAACTATGTGTTGCTAAGCTTGAGTTCAACACAACAGACACACATATATTGTAATTCATGCGAGGTAACCACAAGATCTGTAACCCGTAAAATCTCTCGCATGAAGTTCGTATTTTTAATGGGTTTGATTTTTTTTCGAGCCCACATCTCCTTTCATAATTCGTGTGCTTGACATAATTATGAATTAAATTTGATAAAACAATAGAAAATTACATTTTAAAATATAAAATTTGATTCATTTTAAATAATTAAAAAAATTAATTACGAATTCTTTAATAAAAAAATATTTATCCAAAATAATAACATAATTTACATCTTAAACTAGCTAAAAACTTTTCTTACATTATCTTTATTTCATCTATAATTTTATACTAAATCAAAATATTATATCATCATTTACCAATCATTAAACCAGTACTTAAATTTTATATTTTTTTACTCTGTTTACACCCTTATTTATTAATATTTTATTTTTTATATTAAAATATAAAATTCTATAAGGGCCCACAAAGCTTACAGATAAAACACGTTTAACCCTTGAATTAAGCAAAACAGACTAAAAACCCATAATTAAAATGAACTCAAAATATCAAGACTCATACTGTGCGAGTTATGGATTTCACATGTGAGCCGCGAGCCAAGCACATGAAGATGAAAAATAAAAAGAGTACATATATTTAAATTTTTTTCATATAAAAATATTACTGATGTACTATTTCATTATTTTAATATACTCTTAACATAATTTTTAATATATATTTTTTTACTTGGTGATTTTTTGATTGATACTCTTAAAATACTCATTGATAGACTCATAAAATATTTTATTATTAAAATAAAAAGTCAATATTGATGACCAAATATAAGGATAAAATACATGTCCAAATCATGTTTTGGCATTCTATTTAGATTGCGCTAGACAAATGAGATTTTTAAGCTCGGATATTAATTAAACTTTAAGGTATATTTAGTCTTTAAATATGCACTAAAATTATTTGATCAAGTTGAGCCTTAACTTTGTGTTCAAAAGGTCCACAAAATCAAATTCTTTCTATAAGCGAAGGGATTGTTTGGTATATATGATAAGCAAGTGATGATGAAAGTAGGTTATTTGCAAACTCTAACACTCAATCTAGTATGAATTAATTTATAGAGTAACAGTATGTGGAAGAAGAGTTTATCTGGTCATATAAGTGTTGTCTTTTTTTATAGAGTTCAAGTACAAACAAGTTACGACTCAGTTAATGGATTGTTCCCTTATTGTAAATCTAACGTGACAAATACTCTTTATAGTTGTTAAATATTTTTAAACAGATTGGCATGAATGATGTGTGTATTGTAACTTTGATTCTTTGTATATTTTAGGGAGTAAGAAGTTTATAGGTTTAAAGTAGGGTGATTTTTGTGGGTCTTGAATGATTGTTCAACCCAACAAAGACTTACACATATGGGGGGAGTCATACCAGGTTAGGCTTTGCTAGCTTAGGTGTGTCTCTATAAAACTATTACATTACATTGAATCAACTGTTTAGTTTGATTTTTCAAGCAATATATAATGTAAATAGGCTTTATTAAATGATGTAATGTTTTTTTAGAAAATACGTTGAAAATTCATTGAAAATTATGGCGACTGCACATTAATAATATTTTTTGATTAAAAAAATACTTTACTACTATACGTGGCTCCCTAACATTAGTTACTAGTTAACATTGTCTTACTAAAAAAACAAGTATTAAATTTTTTATATAACTACTACTTTCATTTGAAACAAAAACGTTTATTTTTTTACTTTTTATCTATATCCAATTATAAATTGTCATCCGTTTGTTATCTTGTCCATGGTAGAAAATTCCTTTAATGTTTTCATTTTTATTATTAGCTAGGTTTATCTAATTAAAGATGTGCCGCAACAAATTAAAATCATGATGAATTTATTATAAAAGCAATTACTTGATGCTTTCAAAAATTATGATGAATTCAACTCACCACCAATTCAAACATTAACAGATACTCAAGTTAAATTTTAATATAGATTCTCGAAGTGAAATTCTCCTAATTAGAGAACAATATTATAAAAAAAAATACTGTATCAAAAATGTCATTTTGAAATTTCATTTTGGCAATTATTAATTGAGACCTGACAACAATGTGGTGGCATAAGCAGCACTCCATACAATAAAAGCTAGTGATAAATTAAGGGAAAAGGGATTTGAACTTGCAAGGTGGGAAGGTGCAGCAGTGACATTGCCAAAGTGAAGTGAATGATGTTACAACCATATTGATATCAGAAAAGCAGAATCGAATTCCCTCCCCCTGGCCTTGTAACGTTCCATATTCTGAAGCTTTTTTACCCATCCCTTCTGGATGTGTTTGTTGTGATAAATGCTCTATCACCTTAGAAAGATTAATAAAAAAATTATATAAATATATTTAATGTCTATTCCTTTCTTCTATTAATTAATGCGCTGCCGACATGAGTCGGGATGAGGATAACTGGGCACTTGGAGTTGAGAGTTGAGACTAAGACACAGAAATACAAAAGGGGGAGGAACCCTCGATTTGCAGTATTACTTTCTCTTCTGCTCTGCAATCAATGTGTTGGGAAGACTTTTTAATTGTGTTCTTACCTCGCGTAATCGGAGTATATAAATTAAGAGTCTGCACGTTTTGAATGTGAAGTTTGTTTTGATCAATTCCGTCAAAGTTCAGAAAATTCATCAAATAAGAGTGTAACACTAATTATATTTCCAGTAATACATGCATTAACAAGTGATAAAACACATTGTACTACTGTAATTTTGTTTAAACATTGGGTGGTGCGTTAAGACAGTTAGTCCTTTCTTTGGCAACTGATGAATTTAGGCGTCTTACGTCAATTAATTAATCCCATACAGTATTTGATTTAAACTTATACTATTATGTATGAAATGTAGGACTAAATTTAGTAAAGTAACTTTTAACTTATTTTGATTTTCCTTTATAAAAAACTTATTTTGGTTTTTTGCACTTAAAATAATACTAGTACGTACTAAAGATTTATGTACTTTTCAATTACCTAAATGCATCTTGGGATTTAATTTTTATGTTTTTTTTTTAGTTTGAAAAAATTCAGAATAAATATTTTAGAATTAAATGTTTGGTAGTAATATAATAAAGGTTAATTTAAGGAAGAACGTTAAAGAGAAATGAATGTTATCCGTGCTTTTAATTGTTACAATATAAAGTCACATTTCTGTTGATTTCATTTCAACAGTCACTAACACATAATCTACAAATAGTATTTCTATATATAAAAAAAAAAGATTGTGTTTTTTTAAAATGAGAAGTATAAATTGGATTTTTATATGATTAGCCACAGATCAATGTTCCTATTGAAATTAGTTAACTTCCACAAATATTAATTTAATCATAAAAATTAAAAAGTCCTAAATTTTATTCTTATTGTCGTTTCTGTGAACATGATAATAATAATAATAAAATACACTAATTAAATAATAGTACTACGTAGTATTTCATTTTCAGATCCATTTATATGTACGGAAGTTAAAACCACCATTAACCACCTTTCAAAGAACAATATTTAATCTTATCAGCACTTTAAATTAAATCAACTATCTTATAATAAGCTTTATGCTTTTCAACTTTAGATTGTGAGTTTTAAAAAATAGAAAAATAAAATCATCAACACGAAAAAAAAAAGATATTTTACAATATGTTATGCATTCTGTAAAAAAAAACATGGTATGCAAATTAATTAACTTAAAATAGCCAGTTTTATTACTTATCATTAGGATTGTAATTGGATCTAGTTAAGTGGGAGTTATCGAAGCTTAAGATAGCTTAATTAATTTGTGAAATAATTTTTTTTTAAAGTTTGAGTTAATTTATTTAGACCTAAATACTTTTTGATCTCTTAAATTTGAGCTAAGGTTGGTTTTGACCCCTCTTAAAATATTTTCTTAAGTCCACATAATTTTGAAATTACCTGGTTTTGCGCCCTTTTTTTTTATCATTTTAGCTCCTGATCGTGATAAAGACCAAAAGTGAGCTATTTTCTAAATTCGAAAGACTAAAACAATTACTTTTAAATTTGAGAAAACAAAAATAAATTTGGCCCAATTTGAGAACTTAAAAGATATTTAAGTCAGAAAAATATGTCATTTATAAAAAAAATTCATTTATAAAAAAAATTCATTTATTAAGCATGTTCTTGATATATTTTTAAGGTTATTAATATTTAGTAGACTTTTTATTTTATTTTAAAAGATGTAACAAAGTAAGGAAAGAAGTAAATAACACATGAACATGAAAGTATGTAATTCTATTTTTAGATGAAACTACAATTTATTAAATATGCCATTTTTAATATTTGTCGAAAGTAGTATTTTTTTATATTTAAGAGATTCATTGTTTTTTTAAGGTAAGATTTATTGTTAAATTTATAAAATTTCAAACTTATTTATTTATTTAATTAATCTAAAACCAAACCTAAAAAATATTAATTTAAGAAAACAAAAATTGCATTGATTAAGTATTTAAGAAGCCGAATTTTAAATAGTTTAAATAATTTACGAATTTACACCCCCGTACTTTTTTTTACGTACGTACACCCCACTGGTAATTAATTATAAATCAAAATATACTATCTGACCTCAATATAGTTAAAATAAGTTGAAGTGTGATCTGATCATTAACCGAAAAATAAATTAGTATAGTACTTCAAGAATTTGAACCAGCTCTGATAAGTTTAGGTCAAATCAAGTTATAAGAATGTAGTTAGGTTTGACCAATTTCAGTTAGCCGCTATTGAATCAAATCTTTCTCATAATTACAATAACCCTAATAATAATAATAATAATAATAATAATAATAATAATAATAAATTATTATTACTATTATTATTTGTTATGCAAGTACCAATATCTAATATAAATATGTGCTGTTAAGAAAACAATATAGATGATGTTAAGTGACTTATGAAAATAAAATAGTTGATATACTCAATTTGCTAACATGTTTTTTTACCCTCAAAATTAAGTGCATTTGCACATTAAAAATTTATTTGGAAATTCGTTTTTATAAAAAAATTAAGTTATTTTTACAAATTCAGTTTGATGAAATAAGATTAAGCATGTAGATTAATTGACACAACTTACGTAACCTTAATAAATAATTTTAAGTTATAATCTTAAACATGTAACTAAGAGGAATAAAAAAAATACTCATGATAATCATATTCAATTCAAACAATATTTTCTTCTAGTAGATACTTGTGTTCTCTTAAGAGGGATAAAAAACACATATGTAATAAGTAATGACTAAAATATTGTCCTCATAGAAAATTTAAAAGACAGATTCAACTGTTAAGCGGACAAAATTATTGCCCTTAGCATCTTTTCTGGCCGAGACTTAAAAAATACACTTCTATTAGTTGAGTTGTGTCGAGAACTTATTAGCTAGTGTCAAATCTAAAAATAAACTAAATTTATATCGTGACAATCATTAAGTAGTTAATAACAACAAATTAATTCATATTTTCTCCAGAGACAAAGATTATACGTTGGATTCACCTAAAAAAAAATCATACGTTGTGTTAAAACTTAACAGGCTACGTTCATCTCCCCCCTAGCCGAGGCCCAGCTGCCAAACCCCCGCCTATAGAAAAATAATAAAATACTGATGCATAATTGTGACAAATGTTAGCAACATATTATTTAATATATTTTTTTAATACTTTCTCATGTCATATTTAATAAAAAAAATTCTTAATTTTATAATTTTTAATAATTTAGAATCAGAAAATATGATAAAAAAAATAGCTAGTTAAAAAGTGTTATTATTAAAATGTTGTTGGTCATTTTGATTGATGTTGGTTTGAATTTTTTATTTAGAGGAATGAGTTTAAGTGTTATGAATAAATTAAATATGATAATAAGAAAAGATTTTACCTATCAAGTTTTGACTAAGATTAGTTAATGAAAAAATCAAGTACATAATTTTTTTAAAAAAAAGCGAGTTTATAATACTCTTCCAAATTATTGATCATTTCGCATCTGTGTATGTACACTGTTGTTAGTAGAAGACAATTGCATCCGAGGCAACATGCATAATGCATGCATTTGGAGGGTACATGCGTGGTTGATCTTATCTCCTTGTCATGACACGACGAAATATGTTTCTTCGTGAGAAGACATGCACAATAATAATTTTAACGAGGGCTACACATTGTGCGTTCTCAAGCCATTTTTAAGACTTTTGAACACTATGTACCTGCAGCTGCAGCAGTAGGTGACCATAAATGACCAAGTTCAAGTCCTGCACACATATTCATCATTAGTATCATGATTTTAAATTGCTATCACAATTACAGTGACAAAATGTGACTAATGTGATTGCAATTACAGTGACAAAATGTGACTAATGTGATTGCAATTACAGTTGCATTATGGTGAGTCAAAATAACTTGATATTGCAATTATAATTACAATTATGGAATGTTATTTAAAATCATGAGCATGAACCATGGAAAATGGCCATAGCATATCACAGGTACGTAGTAATCCACGCCAAACACAGACGGAAGAATATTATGTGTATTGCAGTAGTTGAACTTGCATTCGCTCCATTAATCCAACCTATTCGATAAAAGAACTCAACAACATCATCATTGTGACAACTACCGCAAAAAAGGGGGAGAGAAACCAACTACTCTCTCGTTCCTATTTATGGATAATATTCTGTCATTCTATTCATCACACAACAACTACTAGCTAGGCAGAGAGAAGTCTATACGTTTTTCTTTCTAAAACCAAGGTTACTGCTTGCTGTTGTTCTTCCAAGTAAAATAAATGAAGCTATGAAACAAAATAGAAGAAATAAAAATGAAAAGAAATATTCCACCCAAAATAAAACAAGAATCCACATGCCCATCCTCAATAGTTAGAAGAAAACCTTTGATCTCACTTTTAAATTTCTTAACTTAGGAGCAGTTTAGTGGTCAAATATAAGACAGGATATAGTTTTTTTTTTATCAGCTACCCAAACCCATTTACACAATTATAAAGCAAAACATAAAAATCTTTGCAAGTCCCTTTGAGTGTTAGTCTATAGTCCACCCAACTGTACAGTAAAATCTGTAATAAAAACTATATATGTCCCTAAAACACTTAATTGTCACCAATATAGAATTAACTCCCCCATCATATCCGGCCCTCATCCATATATGTTACCATGAAGTAACCTACCAACAGCCAATTCCTGTTACACAGAAAGCCAATTCATTAACATCTGAATGCAAACTACTTATTGTATCTTAATCTACTTTTTCATAAGCTAATACGAAAATAATTATGTTAGTTGTCACGTTAACATGTAAGTGTTACATAATTTTAAGAAATTGATGATATAATAAAACAGATATAAAAGGACCTGATCATTGTTTACATAAATAAATTTTAGACCTAATTAGTAAAATAAAAAATGAAAAAAAAATCAAAATTACTCATTTTAATTTTTTAAAATAAGTTTTTGTCATAATTTAGCTTTTTTTTAATTATGTGGTTAGTCATATATAATTAAACTTTTCAAGTGGTATAGTGCTTTTTTTTATTCATAAAAAATAATTTTGATAGCAATGACCAATTAATCAGTTAGATCCCTTGCCAGTGATGCAGTAAATTGAGCATAATTGAAATGATAGTGAAGTAAATTGTAATGATTTCAAATAAAACTCTTATACGACTCCCATGGCCCAGTTATTTGGTTATCTGAACCTTTCTTTGCCCTCAGAAATGGGAATCTTCTCGAAACAAGCCACATTAAAGGGACGTCAACTCACAGTTGGAGGTTGGGGAGAGGGGTTATTTTTATTTTTATGGTACAGAGGGAGGGGAGATTACACTATTCATTATGCAAATGCTACTACAATTGCTTAAATATGAATTGTGATGCAGAACACTCACACTCGGCCAGCACCTTCATTAATGAACCTAAACTCATTATTAAGCTAATAGTAGTTTGATGTGTAAACTATTATAGTTGCTTCTGGTGTCGACTATTTTTGACGTATGCCGTCACTTGGAGTCATTATTTTATTAACTAAATATTGTTGCAATTTGATAGTCAACATCACACAGGCAGAAGGTGCATGAATTAATTACCGGCCAAAGCTTTGTTAATTTGTTCTATAGCACAAAGATTCGACGGTTCATGTCATTTGCCAACTGGCCATTTCTATTTACTCCGTTGTATTTTTAATACTTTTTATTATTTTAGATACAAATAAAAAATTTCCTAAAATATAAGAATGGTTCTTAACTTATTTGTAAATTAGTTCAATAATTTTTAAAAAATTTAAAATAATTCCTTATTTGTTTAATTAATCACATGTTAGTCCTTTAAAAAAATTTATGTATAAAGACAAAAATAGTATTTCGAATTTTTATATATGTTTTGTTTTTTTAATTAATTTAATTTATGCATTTCCTTTTTTAAGGAAATCCTATATATTTCCTTATAATTTCACTAGATAACATTTTAATAAAAATAGACAGTAATAAGTAAATTAAAATAATCATAGACTAACCCATTAGAGTTGACTTAAATAAAATAGGAGGTTTGGATTATTTATACGAGGTTATAATAAGTTCTTAAGTGCTGCAATTGTATGTATAAAAAATAATCATACACAGATAACATGTTTGTTTATTATATTTAAAAGTAATAATCATTTATATTTTATTTTATTAAAAAATATCAAAAAGTAAATAATTATTTTTTAAAATAAATTAAACTAAACACGGATTGAAGCTTGTTAATAAGTAAGCAAATATATTTTAATTTCTATCAAATATTCTTTAAAGTCTTAATTGTACATTTTTGTCACTAAACTGTTATAATTTTATAAATTTTATCACCGGAGTTTAATTTTTACAATCACACTATTTAATATTCTTAAATTTTACCACCTTGTTAAGTCCTCGTCAAATGTCAAATTGGAAGGATGATAAAATTTGAGAAAATTGATTAGTAAAATGATAAAATTTGTGAATTTATAAAAGATTATAGTGAAATATGCAATTAAGCTTTAATTAGAATTTTTTTTTAAATTAAAATATTGCAATTCTTTAGTTAATTATATAATTGTGTTGTGTGTATTCCAACGGAGCATCTTCAATGTCACCTCGCACATCTATTTTATTTGACATTTGACAAAAATTTAACAGAACGGTAACATTTGAAAAAAAAAACGAATAGTAGGATTTTACAATTTGTGCAAAATAAACTACAATGATAAATTATAAAATTACAAAATTTTGGTGATAAAATATAAAATTAAGTCTTTTTAAATTAAAAATAATCAATAGATAATTTTTTTAAAATTTTCATCAAATATTTTTTAAAGCGACTAATTCAAAATAAGTAAAATATTATAGGAATTAAGACTAGAAAAATAAATATATTAAAAGGACTGAATAAAAAAACAAAGACTAAAATCAAAATAATATATTTTTTAAGGAAAAAACCAAAATATATTTTAATGACCAAAATACTAATGCACTAAATTTTGGTAATTTGAAAGAAAAAAAAAATCTCACATCCTGATCCTGAGGAGCTGAAGAAGAAGTGTAATAATTCCTAGGCAGAATAGCACTGTCACACACCTGGCAACTGTCAAGTTCACTGTCACACATAGAACCCAGAGAAGCTACATGGTTGGCCCTGAACTGTGAGCCACGCGGCTGATTCCAAGGTACATTGTAATAAGAGGATCTCAGAATTTGGACTGTCCACAGTGGCAGAACACATTATGCCACTCTGCAATGTCAAGCCAATCCTCCTCATCGCCAGTATATTTTTAATCATAATTATAATATACTATGTTTAGTCAAACAATTAACTATACCACACTCCAAAATGTGCTACGAGCTAACTTATCTAGTAATAAATCTCTTCACATATAAATATACTAATAATATATATTCACAATCTTTAAATATACAGCGGATTTTGTAATGACAATCTTCACCATATGGCATATAGTAATATGATATTATGAATGCCAACACAAACCGACAAATCAGAAATGGCGGTTGTGGAGATTCTGAGTAGTTGGTTTAACTATAATTTTTTAGCAACCTAAGTTTCAATATTGAAATGAAGATCAACATAAAATAATGTTCAAGTAGCCGTAACAATACTGGATCCATATATGAAACAGTTCAGGATTAGCTAAACAGTTGAGATCCTAAGGAGCCGACCTTTTTCGGATTCAGGAAATCACAGCACACATACAGAACACAAATAGTCGGCGCTCCTTAGCTAAACACTTCAATATTATTTTTCAGATTTTTATTTTATTTTATGAAATATTACTATTAAGATTTGGAATATTTAATCTCATACAAACTAGCTAATTACAGTTTTTTTATATGTTGATAATAGTTTAGGTTTTTCATTTTAGTAATGACATGTAAAGTTTATTTTTAGCAACGGTAATTTAAAATTAAAATTACTTCCATTTTAAATATTATGATGAATAAATATTAAAAACTTTTTTTTTAGGAATATAAGAAGATAATCTGGAGTTTCTTTTGATAAAACAACTTTAAGTCTTACCTTATAGCATATTTATGTAATGTAAGGATCAAGATTACCTTGTCTAACAGTTGTATTTCTTATTTTATAATATTCACATTGAGAATACAACTTATAACCTCGTGTATATTATTAAAACTTTAGTACTACAATGAACCTAAAAGGTTAATTATACTGTATATATTGTTTGGTACTTATCAAAAGAAACATGTTTGGTTTATAAAAAATGTTTTCGAAGACTAATTTCATCTCTTACGCGAGCAACGCTTGGAAGATGTATATCTTGTGAAGTATAAATAATCAATTTTAACTTTGACAAATGCTAGAAAATTGAAGAAAAAAAACAACTAATTGCCCACTACGAAGAGATAAAACTATTGACTCTTACTCAAATTAGAATTGGTTGTCCTAATCAAAATTCTTAAATAATATGTTTAATTTATCTTGAAGAACAGCCGAACAAGTTATTCTTTTTCTTTTCTTTTTCAGCCTAGAACTTATTTATTTCGAAAGATTAAAAAAACACATGGATTGAAGTGATATTTTGGAATGATTTAAAACAGAGATTGAATAAGAAGACAAATCGGATCAGATATTGCACGGCATATATTTGCATTGTGTCCTTGAAGGCAGACCACCCACCATAGGGCCTGCGATACTCCTGGGATTTTAAGAAAAATCTTGAAGATCCATAGTAATCTCCAAATTTGCATCACATCTTTTATTTCTTGGATTTTGGATACTTGTTTTGCTTTTTACATAACATATCTAAGTCAAGTACGTCCTCGTTTCCCTTTTTTTCCGGCCATATGTGTCCCCATTTTCCACCAAGACCCCAAACCACATCTCTCTTCTCTAATCAAGTTCATTCAACCTTCCCTTAAATAATTTCCACCCCGAGACAATCCCACGTGTCTCTGCATTTTGCTTGCCAACAACACCCTCCTCCTCCAAGTGTCAAGAGGTTTTTATGCTTACTATTATGATTATTTAATCCATGATAAAAATCCCCCAACATGCTTGTCAATTTATTCAGAACTTAAATAATTTTGAAGTCCTTATTTCAAACCATATCTCCAAAGATAACATCAATGGATATCAGTTCTTCTTTTATTCATTACAAGTTTAGTGTGTCTTTCAACTAACTAGCTCTTTAATGGTTTAATAAAATCTTAAGAGATTAAAAATTCATAAAAATATTTTAAAACTCAATCTTAGAAATAGTCTTTATTTATTTATTAAGTGCTAGTATCCTTCCAAGGCAAAAAGGAGAAGCATAGGAAAAATAGACAAATTCTAACACTCGTCCTATTTGAACCAACCCGCGAATCACAATTCTAAACATTATATCCACACAAATCCCCTGTTTTCCGTTACCCATCAGAATCACATCATA
Source organism: Glycine soja (assembly GCF_004193775.1). NCBI lineage: Eukaryota > Viridiplantae > Streptophyta > Magnoliopsida > Fabales > Fabaceae > Glycine > Glycine soja. The sequence continues at coordinate 46,332,963 of NC_041003.1, forward strand.
CAAACCAAGCAAAAGATTCCCATACTCACATGAATTTCACTGCGCTATAGTCGTCTCTATTGAACCGACACCAAATTGCTACAATCACGAGCTAGTTCTCCGTCCTTTTATATCGTGCACCTCACCCTTTTGGATTTCTTCCACTATACAAATCGTGATTTCACCTGGATTTTTTTTCGATGGGAGAGAAAATTAAGGTTTTACAAATGGATAAAAGAGTATGAGGGGGCCAGAGGGGAAGAGGGTGACGGAGAAAGAGTGTGGGGAAAAAAGGTTTTTTATTTTACAACTTTCTCCATTATATATACTATAAAAATAATTGTCCATTATATCTCAATTAAATAGTCAAAAATTCTATTAAGAAATAGTTAATTATATTTTAATCGTTAATTTTACTTTTAGTCCTTAAATATAATTTTCAACATACTTTTAATGATTAATGTTATATATTATTATATTTGTTTTAATTCATAATTGTTTTTTTAATTTTTGAAGTCTTATTATAATATATTATGTTGTGTGACGATAAAAAAAGATAAAAATTAAATTATATTCTATCTTTAAATAAAACAAAATTTAAAATTTGATAAATTAATTTAATAAAAATATATTGATATTTTGATCCAATAAAAATTTATTAATATTTTGATATAATTTATTCAGGTAATTATTTTTATAATATTTTCATCTATTTTATAAAAAAAATATTATTTATCCTAAATAAAATAAAGATGACAATGAGGACCGAGTTTTGCAGCGTCAGCAAAAATAAATGCATGCATCTGTGCTTCCTCTCACAAAAAAAAAATAAAGAAGAGAGCTTTTGCTGCCCTATATATACGGGACACTCCCACCTCACCTCACTCCACACTTACCCAATTAGGCACACCAGAAGCAGGCCAGAGAAAGAAAGAAAGAAAGAAAAGACAAAAAAATCTGTTTTATCCAATTTTGCTTCATCAACTACCAAAAATGCCTTCTCCTGTACCCACCTTGCTCTCCAAATGCACCGTCTTCCCAGACCAAAAGTCCACTCTCGGAAACCTCAAACTCTCCGTTTCGGACCTTCCCATGTTGTCCTGCCACTACATCCAAAAGGGATGCCTCTTCACCCACCCCAATCTCCCACTCCACTCTTTGATCCCTCTCCTTAAATCCTCACTCTCTCGCACTCTTTCTCTCTTTCCACCTCTCGCCGGCCGTTTAATCACCGATTCCGACAGTTACGTCTATATCGCTTGCAACGACGCCGGCGTCGATTTCATTCACGCCAATGCCACTGCCCTTCGCATCTGTGACTTACTCTCCCAACTCGATGTTCCTGAATCTTTTAAGGAATTCTTCGCCTTCGATAGGAAAGTCAGCTACACCGGTCACTTCTCTCCGATTCTCGCCGTTCAGGTCACCGAACTCGCCGACGGCGTTTTCATCGGCTGCGCCGTCAATCACGCCGTCACCGACGGCACCTCCTTCTGGAATTTCTTCAACACCTTCGCTCAGCTCTCTAGAGGAGCCAGCAACTGCATCCGCAATATACCGGATTTCCACCGCGAGTCGGTTCTCATCTCCGACGCCGTTCTCCGTTTGCCGGAGGGTGGTCCTCAGGTCACGTTCGACGCCAACGCGCCTCTGCGCGAGAGAATATTCAGCTTCAGCCGCGAAGCGATTCAGAAACTCAAAGCCATAGCGAACAACCGCCGGTGGCCGGAAAACAACAACTTCGCCGGCGAGTTGTTACGGAAGAAAAGCAACGATAATCTACTAAAGGAGAACAAGGCGACGACAATTCTTGAGAACTGGTTCAAGGTGAATTCAAATTCGATTTCGAAACCGCAAACAGTGGAAATTTCGTCGTTTCAATCAGTGTGCGCGCTTCTGTGGCGCGGGGTGACGCGAGCGAGGAAATTTCCTTCGTCCAAAACGACGACGTTTAGAATGGCGGTTAACTGTCGCCACCGGTTAGAACCCAAACTGGAAGCGTATTACTTCGGGAACGCGATTCAGAGCGTGCCTACTTATGCTTCCGCGGGTGAGGTGTTATCCAGGGATCTACGGTGGTGCGCGGAGCAGCTGAACAAAAACGTGAAGGCGCACGACGACACTATGGTGCGGCGCTTCGTAGAGGATTGGGAGCGCAACCCGAGGTGCTTCCCACTTGGGAACCCTGACGGTGCATCCATCACAATGGGTAGTTCTCCGAGGTTTCCAATGTACGATAACAATTTCGGGTGGGGAAGACCACTCGCGGTGCGAAGCGGAAGAGCGAACAAATTTGACGGTAAGATCTCAGCGTTTCCCGGAAGAGATGGAACAGGGACCGTTGATTTGGAGGTTGTTCTAGCGCCCGAAACCATGGAGGCGCTAGAGTCTGATCCCGAATTCATGAAATATGCAACGTGTCAATTATGACACGTGTCGAGCTATGGTGCATCCAGCGTATTATAACTACTTGCTCGCATGGTCACGTCATGCTCGTGTTCTGTTCGGACGGTGGGGATGACTTTATTCGGGAGTGGGGGCTGTATCATTGTGACATAGTCTTATTTTTTTTTTTTTAGCGTTTCTATCTGTACTTTTTTTTATAATTTTAATTTGAGTATGATGTTTTTCACCTTATGAAATGTTTTCCTTTTCGTTTCTCTTCGAGCATGGGATTCGTGATAGAGTTTTCAGAGACAGTTGTAATAAAAATTATATAATTAATATCACCAATTAACTTGGACTTTTAATATTAAAAAAATCTCACAATTCGGTTTACAACATTGACATGATTACTTTGATTCTTTATAGTATAATAAAACGTGTACCAATCAATTTAAATCTGGAACGTTAATGCAAGTTAAGAGTTATTAAAAATGAAGATGAAAACAAATTAATGTATAGTGTGAATCTTGAAGACTAAAATTGAAGAAGAGTCGTTTCGTTGGATTGGAGCCAAGCATTGAAAAAAAAAACGTGGGATTGGATCAAGTACTGACTGCCGTACTGGATTGTGAGTTGAATAAAGGCACGTTAGAGTCCTTTTAGAGACTTGACTGTTGAATTGAAGTGTGTATTTTTTACGGACAGCTGAATGTAGCGCTTTTATTTTGACTCTATCCAACCCTACCATACATACCACTTGATTAAATGCACTCGATGTCAATATCTAGATGATTTATATCAACCAAATTCAGATGTACAAAGTTTTCGGACACAGAACAAGTTGCTCCACTTTCCCTAATAAATGAAATTTGTAGACAGTGCCGTCACGTTGGAATATTGGATTGTTTTTCGTTGACTTTGATTTGGGACAAGTTAAATAGGAAAAGGCCAAAAGAGACCCCAGCATAAAACACAGCAAGGGACAACAGTCCCGACAATCTAAAACTGAGATGGATTGGACGAAAAGAGAGAGAGAATTAATGGATGTAATAAGAAAAGTAAAATTAGAGATAAATAAGTGAATAAATAGTTACTTTTATTCTATCTAATTCATTTATAAATATGTCTGAAAATATAAAATTTAGTCCTTGAAAGTATAAAAAGTGCGACAAGTATGTCATGCCGTTAATTTTGATTCGTCACCGTTAATAAAATAGTCTACGTGATATAGAGGGACAAATTTGTCAGTGAAATGATTGTCAACGTAGATTGGCAGTATAGGAGCATATTTGTCATAATATTTTTTTAAACTTTTTATCTTTCCATCTCGCTAATAAATGCGTCCCTAAAAGATGAAAATGCATAATTTAGTCTCTGAAAGTATAAAAAGTACAACAAATATATCCGAATATTAATAATAAATTGTAACTAATTATTATTATTATTATTATGTATTTATAATTTACTGCTCCTATTCGTTTAGTACTTACGCAATATATTATTTAAATTTTCTTTTAATATATATATTTTTATTATTTTGATTTCCTTGTCAAACCTTAATCTTTGCTATTAAAATTTTTTATCTTATATTTTATAATTTTATCAAATGTCTACTAAATTTCTCACTTTTAATCTTTAAAATTATTCCATACACAATTCTAACTTAAGTGTCATCATATTTATATTGAAAATAATATGTCGAGAATTTTGAGTAGAAAAAATACAACCGGCCGCGGGACCAAATTTATTTATTTATTTATTTTTAAAAAAGAATTTAATCAACTATTTTTATAAAAAAAAATCTCACAAAATTTAAACTAGATAAAGCTAAAGTGGAATTATAAGTTTTTTTTTCTTAATCAATAATATATATATATATATATATCTCAAATATGAAAGAATTCCTTGGATAAACCTTATGTGTTTCTATTCGAGACAACACTTATTATACATAGTATGAATTAAATGAAAATAGTTACTAACAAATAAAGAACCCAAATAAATTTAAATAAAAAATACAATAATGTTCAAACTAATACAGAGGTTAACTTAAAAAAAACAAAAAAAAAACTAATCGAGAGGTTTATTCTTTACCTTTGGGACGTAGTGTTGTATCTCTCGCTGATTTTGGGACTGCAGCGACCTTGCATTCCATTTGACATACTGTGACAGAATGCTTAATAAAGATTAATAATTAATTGAAGAAATAAAAAATTTCAAGAAATAAAAGACTTTCATTTTTTTAAATGGTAACTCAATTTTTTTATATCATAAAACTAGAGAATTATATTTTATTTTGGAAAATAAGTAGTTATATTGATTAATAAAAAAAACTAATTAACAACTTGACAGATGAATAAATAGATAGATAATCAAAATATAAAAGTTCAAATCTTAAGTTGTATTTTACTATTTTTTAATTCATTTGTCATAGATTCTCTCCTATACAATTTATTATTAACGTCCGGATATATTTGTCATATTTCTTATACTTTCGAGAACTAAATTTTACATTTTTATCTTTCAGGGACATATTTATCAGCGGAGTGGGAAGACGAAAAGTCAAAAAAATATTATGACAAATATGCTCCTATGTTGACAATCCACATTGGCAATTATTTGCATGACAAATTAGTCTCTCCGTGTCACGTAGATTATTTTATTAACGGTGACGAAATAAAGTTAACGGCATAACATATTTGTCGACTTGTCGTACTTTTTATACTTTCAGGGACTAAATTCTTTATTTTTATCTTTTAATGATGTATTTGTCAGCGAATTAAACATTAAGAGATAAAAGTGACTATTTATCCTAAATAGGTGAATATTTATGATTTCAACGGGGACAAACTGTTGTTGTAGCTGTCTAGGATTACGAATTATGGTTTGATCTTTGACACATAAAGTTCAATTAATCCCAAATAATTTTAGCTTGAACGTGTGAATTCACATTCTTCTTGTGTGAGGCACAAATCAAAGAATAAAGTCATATAAAACAGGTAAAAGTAAATTAATTATCTATTATTAACAGGTATTAAATTAGTTTAAAAATTCTAAATTAATTAATTAAAAATATTATCCTTTCGAAATCACTGACATCAAACGTGGAAAATAAATCAGATAATAAAAATGATAATATGGAGTTAGAACGAAAAGAAGGTTAATTGTTAGTTGGAAGAAAAATCAGACAAGCATAAAAACATGAATTCATCAGCGTAAAATAAGCTTAGGCTAATCTTATGACATTATTCGGCTGGCAACAATTTTTCATTTTGTCAAAGTACCAACAATTTTCTTTTTTGACAAATCATGCAGCAAGAGGGACATTTTGTCCATGAAGTTTGTCCTGGACAACAGCATGATGACAATTACACAACTGCAAGAGTTACCTGTAGGTATTTTTGTTTGATTTTGGTGAAAAGAAGTGGAAACAGAAATGATATGATCGTAGAGAAATAAAATAAAATAAAAGTTTTGACCTAATTGTATTTTTAATCCTTTTAATTAAAATTATTTTTAATTAAGATTTTTTAAGAACTAACTTATAAGTGCCATGATAAAAATATAACAAACAAGGTATATTATCATATTTAATTTATATTTTATGAGTTGATAGGATAACATAAACTTATTTTATTTACTTATCTTACATATTCATTAATTTGAAAAAGTTATCCTACATGGGGAAGTACATTATGAACAAATAATATAAAATAAAATAAAAATTATTTCTTCAACCTTTATTTTATATTATTTAATTTATTTTTCAACTTGTATAAATATTTACTATAATTAATTTTTATTTTTGTCAAAAACTTGGTGGACATCCCTTATGATCACTATCACCATATTATCATTAGTGCAAGTGTTATTATATAGGATCATTGTGATTGTGACCATTACGGTTTCCAACACCACAATTATCACCCTATTATTAGTAGTCTTGCTTTTGCAATTACAAATACCACATTGTTATTATTCTAATTATTATTACCATCATTTACAGTTTATTATCATTATCACGTTCTATCACAATCATCATACTTTATTATTATTTTTCTTGTTGTCAATCCCCTAAATTATATCATTATTGTAATTGATATTCCTATTACTACCACTACTTTTTGTAAGGGTAATGTTTTCCTTGACATACAACATATATATAATTATATTACTATAAATTAAAGTAACTATCCTTATCTAATATAAGCCTAATAAATCAAAATAGGGATACAAGCTTATCTTGTTTCTATTCTTTAATATTTTATCTTGTTATCCAATATATTCCATCATGATCACCAAATGAACTCATTTTTAATTGGTTTATTTTGTGAAATTGAGTAAAAATGATAATTTAAAGGTGTATAAAAAAAGCGTTAGAAAGAAAAAAATCAACTATAGAATCAAGTTTTTTTAATTTTAATTTTCAATCAGGGATACTTAATTGACTTGAAAAACTTGAGAAATCAATTTACTCTTAATTGGTCAATAGATAAAAAAATGGGTAACAACTTCTTTCTCTTTAATTGGAGGAAAAATATTTAATATAATTATACTTTTTTGTATTTAATTAAATAAGAGAATAAAAACAGTTTTTTTTCTTGTTTATTTTTATCTCAACAATAGAAGTGATTTGGTGACGAAAGAGTGGTTAATTCAATTAATACATGCATGTCTTCCTTAAGCAAGTCGTGAATTCGAATTTTCTATACATAAAAAACTATTAGAAGAGTTAATTTAATTATATTGTAGTTCCTCTGAATAATAAGGTTTAGTGCAACACTTTCGAAACAAAATGGCCTATAATACGAATTGGCTCTGAATCCCAAATGTAGAACAGTTCATAGCAGGTCCATTTTATCTTCATCATAATGCAAATATTCTTAACTTCAATAAAATTAACTTCTGTGAAGAATATTCATAGTCCTCGATCAAAAGAAGACCAATAAAAGAGAATTACGGATGCAATAGGTTCACATCAAATATCTATTACTAGTATGCAGTAAAAAAAATAAAATAATATTTCATCCATCTTTAATTATAAGATCTTTTAATTAATTCAATTAATTATATTATAATCTTAAAATTATTCTTTTCTTATCTCTCTCTCCACTTAATTATTCTTAATGAAAGTTTGGAGAGAAAAAATTAAATAAAAATATATAAGAAAAAAATTATTAATACATCTATAAATATATATATATAGAGAGAGACAAATGAAAGTATTTATTATTATTGTAATAAATAATTAAATAGCAATGTACAATTCAACTTGCTTCCCTAAACTCTAATCCCCCACATGTCTAGTACACTAGGGCAATGCTAGTGCATGCGCATGCCGGCATACAAATTTTCGACACTCACTGTCAGTCCACAAATATTATTCGTAGAACGCATTAGGTTTTTGGAATTTGGTGGTATCTCACACGATGTGGTAACTGCTCGTACAATGAACCTTGTGGGTTCATGGAATGAAAAATGATGAATGGTCCACGCTGCATTACTTTTATTAACATTTGCAGTAGTCTGCCAATGCAGTTTTCAATTCTCATACCGCAAATTTAAACCCCAAACGTATCTTCCAACAAGGGTCAATATCATTTCACACAGGAATTTCCATTATTGACACGGTCATAGCACAATAACTGTAGTGATCAATTGCAACTAATTCTCATGTGCTAATAATAATATATAGCTGTTTGCACCGGCCAGGCTAGTCTTCACCAACCTTTGTTGCAAAACGAGTTTGTTCAACCACATTTAAAGCCAAAAGAAACTTTTGGGGATAGGGAGTTTGTCTTCTTCCCAAGTTAAAGTACGTATGCAACAAATTTAATAAAAGTCGTCTATGATGTTAGGGATATTTTATAATGTTATTCAAAATAAAAAAAAGGGGGATATTTTATAATGAAAAGGGAGAAAAAAAGATTTTGAAGAGGGGAAGAGGATGAAGGTATATTTTTACCAAACTCTTTTAACGAAGTGATAATTATATAACTTGAGGAAAAAGATATTCCAATAACCGTTGTGAGCTAAAAGATATTTCTCTAAAATGGGAGGAAATGAATTTTGTAACGCTGGAGCTAAGAAATATTTATCAAGTAGCAATACTGTAAGAATATTAATGAAAGTACAAAAGGATGAAAAAAATATAAAAAAAAAAATCTAATTTGTGAATGATAATTAATAATATCGTAATACATGTCTGTGAACATTTTATTTTTAATAACCAATCATCAATGGTGTGACCATTATATACGCTAAAAGTCAACACTTTAAGGTCGGCCAATCACCCCAAGTCATTTTTCACTTCGCCCCTGATCAATGATATTCCATTATATGTATAATAAACTTTTTAAAGATAATTTTATAGTATTTTACTAGATCTTTAGATCAATAAATTCCAATTAATTATATAAGAGTTTTTTTTTTTACTTAATTGCAAATTTTACTATTTATGTTTTCAATTTTGTGCATTTTATCACTACAAATGAAATATTGATGATTTTAACTTTTGACATCGATCGTAACTATAATTGATTTAGTAAAGTTATTTTTTACATCTGTTATAATCACTATTGAAGTAGAAAGTCATTTTTTTACATTGATTATAACTATAATTGATACACAAAAATCTAAAAAAATTAATTTTTATATAGTTTTGTTATCAACGTGATGGTAAAATACATAAAAATTAAAAATTTAGATGATAAAATTTATGAAATATTGAAAGTTGGATAATAAAATTCGTGAAAATAATTGAATGAAAAAATATATAAAATTATTTAAGTTAGATGGTAAAATTTGTAAAATAAAACTTGAGTAGTAAAATTTGAGAAATAATGAAAGTTTGGTGGTAAAATTTGTAATTAAACCCCTTTTTAGTGTAATTTTATAATATAAAAGACTTTTAAATTAAAAATAAGTAAAAAAATTATATTTGAATATTTTTTATGAAAAATTAAAAATATATACAAATTTTTATTTTAATGATTTTTGTATACTTTTGAAATAAAAATAGATATTTAGATCCAATGATCATTCTATATTGATAATTCATATGCACCCTAACATTGTAGCTAACACCGAAAACTATAATTGAACTGAAAGGAAGATTAAAGTCATTTTCTTTAGTTGATTTTATAGTTGAAGTTAAATTGATTTATTTAATGTACCGAAACAAGTTGATTTTTTTATGTCATTAAATTTTTTTTCGTTGTATTTTTTGTGCCATAAAATCACTTTCTTACCTATCTCTAGTTTTTTTGTCAAAAGATCGTTCTCATTATCCTCGTTCATTTTTTCTCTCATTATCTTCATGTTTTAAGTTGGACCCTAAACAAGCCATTATCCCAGTAATACCCCTTTTGTACTGTTTCTTTCATTTCCTTTATTGTCATATTTCATTTTTGGTTTAGCTATGTGATTCTCTCGATCATATTAAAATGTCATGATTTTGGGCTTTGTCGAAATACAAGTTTTATCACCGCTGTGGCGTTTTGCAAAGGCAGGAGGGAACCTCAGGCCTGGTCCATCGTAGCTAAGGCCTAAGGGGAACTTAAGAAAACCTTAAGTCTTTTACTTTCGGCTCTACTCTTTTGCTTCTTGCATTTCCCAATTATAGGGGTGCAGGAAGTAAAACACAACCTTTAATTGTAAATATTGGGCCTTCTTATGAATGATCAACAAGGATTGTTATTCTCACAACTGTTTTGAAAAGTTCACCCACAACCTTTTAATGACTTTTTTTTACCAAAATACCCTTGACAGAATATTGTGAAATTACACCCCTAACAACACAACAGAAATAATTGTCCGTTGTATATGTTATGTATTTCAATAAGATCTTGTTGAGGAAACAAATAAAAAATGTTTCCATCTAGGGTATCTTGGTAAAAAAAAAGTATATTTAAAGGCTTGGGTGAACTTAGTATCTGTGGAAGTTAGATTACCAATTCCCGTGATCAATACTGCATGAAGTCATTAAGAGGTCTATGCCAAGCCCTTATTAGAGAAAATTGGGCTTTCTTACGTATGAAGCACTACTGAACTCTTGCCTTTATTTGTTATTATAAGACAAAAAAAAGAGGGTCTGTATTTTTTTGTACAAAAATAGTTTTATTTTATAGGATGATTATATTTTTCAGATTATTATAGACACTATATTTAATTTTAGTTTTGAGAAAAAATATTGGAAAGTTATTATTTGTTTTAAATAATAAATACAATTAATATTTTTCCAAAAATCATGATTTCACCAAAGCAAGTCTTCAAAATATCCGATAAAAATGCTATTTTGTTAAAGAAATCAAACAAACAAAATGAAAACCCTAAAAAGAAATATATGAAATATCTTTGTAATTAAAATATGCAGATTGTCTATAATTTAATTTATGAATATTTCAATTAATGTCTTAAATGAAATTTGGGGAAATGATGCTTGACATGTTGCCACTTTTGGGGAAATGATGCTTGACATGTTGCCACAAGATCTTGCCTTTACTGTTTTGGTTCCGTCCGAGGATGCTTTCAAGCGAGATCTGCGTCTGTCGGTGAATGATAGTTTCAAACCGGACAAGTTCAATGATACCTATGCGATTGTGAGTCGTATATTGGGGTTTTCAGCTGTTCCTGGGACACTTTCTTTGGCTAATGTGCAATTGGGTGAGCTTGTGAACTATGATTCCTCATCTGGGTTTCCCTTGTACTTCTCAAAAGATATCAATGGAATGCTTGTTGTTAATAGGATTTGATCAGAAATAGTAGATGTTAGGAAGAAGGAGATTCTTGTCCATGTCATGGATGGGGTTATTATGGATGCTGAATTTGAGGAATCGATTTTAGCTGAGGATGATACAGAGGAGGATTGAATTTACTGTAATCGGGTTTTGCCCTTTGATTTTGGCTTCATATTTTGTTGTATTCAACATAGGCATAGTCTTTATTATACACTTGTACATGTTACAATGCATTTCTTTTCATTTTTCTTTGTTAGTTAGAAGTATACAAGTATAAGGTTTTCATTTTCTCACAACAGATATTGAAATATAGTTTACTTACTGCAGCTTTTGTTATGTTCCCGGTCCAGTACAATCAATCTCAGTTCTTTAATATAGTTCCGATATTAGAAATTTCATTGTTACGCTAGAACTAAATAAATGGCTACATAATAAGTACGTACTATTTGTGAGGGCGATGTTTAAAGACATATAAACCACAGTAATGATTTTACAGTATGTTTAACTTGATAAGTTATCTCATCTAGCAATGTCCTGGATACAAAACTTGTATTTAATTGAAGGTAATTCCAAACAAATAATCCCATATTATTATATATGAATTGACAGAAGCTCATGAAAGTGGAGAAACACCACTGTGAAATCCTTAAGGAGGACTAAATTGATTTTCACTCTGAAGTTTCTGAAGTTGTTACTTCCATAATATAATAAATAGCGCTGAAGTTAAAACCAAAATCAGCAAACAACAGTAACAAACAATGGCAGCATGATTCAGTTAGTGTATCTCACCTTGTTAACAAGTTGTGGAGTGCAATTACACTACTAATGAGAGACGATAGTTACTTTACCAGCATATAATATCATTCATTTTCACTATACAACTAGGACAAAGGATCAATACCCTAGAAAGGAAACTGCAGAAGACTATAACATTCACACTTAACATTAAATTCACATTCTAAACGTGCGAAAGCCCTTGATCAGATTAGTGAAATTAAGATTTGGTAGCAGGTTGAATAATACATCCTAAGTAAATAAAACATGAGATCATGAAAGACTATAGTGGAATAAACCTGCTAAAAAAAACTGAAGAAAGCAGCTTGTTTTGTTAAAGAAACTCTAATAAAGAAAGAAAAATCGTATCATTTAAAAAAAAACCAGTTACTAATGTGAAATATAGATTTAAAACCCTTTGCTAAATTTAAACCAAGTGATGTGGATCAGAAAAAAACAATTCAACCTAAATTCCAGGACCATTTGATAACAGCCAAATAACCAACTTGTAGATGGTTCGTGACCTCATGGCTTAAGGGGAAGCTTTCCATCAATGACAAGATCAGGGTAACTTCTTAAGTCTTGCATCCAAACCATTCAAGGCTGTGAGTTTTGCACTTTACCTACATAAAACAAAGTACATTGTCAGCATTTGTACAGGAAGAATCATCTTAGACACTCACCTAAAAAAGACAGGGCAAGACAACAAAACCAAAATCTAATAGAAAGGAATTGCATCCAATTTGGATAAACTTCTCAACAAGCCCTTAGGAGAGAAAATAAGAAAGTAAAAATTAATCAAACTTCTCCCATTATAAGTTAAATTTCAACATATGCACCTCACCTTTTTTATTTCATGTAACTGGTCTAAAAGTTGAGGTGTATAATTTTATTTTAACTTATGGGTGAAATTTGATTAATTTTACCTTCCTATTTCTTCTCCCATGAGTGTTTATTAATAAATTTATCCATCCAAACAAGGTCAGTATATAACACGAAGAAGTATGAACAAAAGTACCTCTGTAGCCGGGGCCTAATGGTAACATTTTAGAGAGGTTTTCATGGTACCTATTTTTTCAATGATAATTCCTGCATATAGAGTATCGGTGTGAGGACATAGAAAAAAGAGTAATGCTAGGATTCTTTATTTTTAAATAAGCTGTTGAAAGTTATATAGTGATAAACTTATCAAAAGCAAAAACTGACCATCACACGAGTTTGCATGATTTCGCTTGAATATAACTAGTAGTAAGATATAATTTGCTTGCCAAGCTTGGATTTCTATACCTCTGCATTAATGGAGTATCAAGTATTAACTAAGATTAATGCTCAAGTTGATCAGTCAAGTTATACTCAGTACTCAGTATTAGTAAAATTAGATTACGTTCAAGTGCGCAGGAAGCAGTGGTGATGTCAATAATGTAGCTGTCAAGAGTGAACCATTGATTTGGGCTTGTGATTATTAATATATCATATCATTACTCTAAACTATCCTTTTGTGACTCCTGATATGTTGGAATGTTATGATGTCTGATTAAGGTAGAGTTGGTTTCAGACATCAAATCTAAATCTATCCAAGACGTATGCTAAACATGCTAGAAAGAAAGGAAAAAAAATGGATTAAAGTATATACGTACTTGGATTCAATCTTTAGACACAACAATGTTATATATTAAATCCATACTGATTTAAGTTTTATTACCATTGAATTCTAGTCAACTGATTATTTCATATTTGCTTAATAATTCTCCCTTGCACGTGACTTGCTAGCTTCCAGCATACATGCGTGTATGAGTAATACCACTGGTCTTCATAATCATCCAAGTCCCTCTCAGAAACAAAATTAGGATTAATTTGATGATAACGATGAATGACATCCCCAACTTGGTTGAATATAATACCTTCTTTGTGAAGTGTATATATATTTTTTCATGTGTTGTAAATGTGGTTCATGATATTCAAAGATGGAATCAGACCCGAGGTATGACTACGACCCATTTGTACTCGTTGAACAGTAAAGTACACTAATGTTATTATAATTTATGCATTCCAAGGTGAGACATCTCATGAGAGGAAAGAAAGTAGAACCCAAGGCATCCGTCATAATATTCTATTAGTACTATCCAAGTATAATCCAACAGAATATACTCAGCGAGATAAAGCCAAAATGAAGGAACATGAAGGAGAATGTCTAGGCATTTATAATATTTTAGATGGAACTAAAACTGATCACTAGGTAAACTAAATATACTTCTCAAAAAAAGAAAAGGTAAACTAAATATCAATCTGATAAGCTACATCTTTTTTTAATTAAACGGTCCATGATGATACATCCCTAAATGTTTTCTTTTTATGCTAAACCTAAGTTCACCCAGTAACAAGAATGAATTTATTAAAACAAAATCTTCTCCCCCCACACCACCACCACAGAAAAGATTGAGACTTCTTTTACAGAAAGCTCAAGCGCAGGTCTAATGGTGGGTGCTCCATTTGTTCACCCATCGTGTATGAAAACATTGTATTATTATTATCCCGACATTCACTTGCACGCAACCTCAACTTCTCTGGTTCAGATTCACCAAAGGAATTTAAGGGAAAGAGTTGAAGAGTCTCAATCACCCTATCTGGCTTTGAAACTTGGTACATCTCAGCAAGACCTGCGATAAGGAAAAGTATCAAAAAACATATTCCATAGATACTCAAAAGCTAGTTAACAATGTTGCTCTTCCTAATTCCTACGTAGATAAACTTCTTTCTAAGCATTTATAAGATAAGAAAATAAAAACAAAAAATGATATAGTCTTCTCTGGTAAGCTTAAAATCAACTATTATACTTAACTTTTATAATAGAAATTCTCTGGTCCAACTTTTTGTCAAGACTAAAAGTGTTTTTGAGAAGTTTTTTTATTAGAAAAAACTCTATATTTTCAATATAAAAAAATTCTCAAAAACAATTAAGACTTGAATCGTATAAACGGATGTTAAATTATATGAGAAGTTTAATTCATTTTATTATTATTATTATTTATTGTAAATAGTTATGAAAAAGTATATTGGAACGAAGATATATATTACTTACTTTGTGTAGAAGGTGCATTTTGTCTACAAATGAGATCCTTGTGATCATCAAAGGAGAGCTTACGGTTCTTCTGTCTTTCCCGAGCCTTATGGTTCTGAAACCAATAGAAGACATTCTTGCTCTCTATCTTGCCATAAAAGCTAAGCTGAGTGGAGATCTTTTGAATCTGGTCAGTGCTTGGGGTTCGGAGCCCTGATCTGAAGAGTTCAGTTAGAAGTTTAACCTGTTCAGTGGTGGGATTCCAACGCCCACACTTGGTGCCACTTTTGCCACGGACACTTCCTGATGATGATCTAATGCAAAAGCCTGACAAGCCCTCGTCCATGTTTTGCTTCTGATCCTCAAAACTTTATTAGTTCTCAGATTGTCTGAACCATAAAGATCCCAGTCCGTGTGCATATATATAATGCCCTGACTCAATATTCTAATGCCAAAATCTTTGTCCTTTTTTTTGTATTTTTTTCTTCTTGTATTGCTTTTGCGGGGATCACAGATCTTACAATAGTCGTTCTGTCTGCTTTGAATTTAGGGAATGTGAGGGACCATTAGACTAGTTTTTTAAATGGGGCATATAACTTAGGTGCCATTTTTTGAAACATTTTTATTAATTTTTTTGGTAATTAAACTCTATTAGAAAATATGATTTACCTGATAGTAGAGTTTTTTCTCTCAATTACTGTTTTTTTTTCTATTTAAAAAGTTCAAACTTAAAATTTACTCGGGGAATTTAAGTTAAATTTCATTCAGATCGACTAACCACGTTATGATAAACTAAGTGTTGGTATTTTATAACTACTTTTGTTAATAAAAACACAAAATACTTAATTATATTTTTTAGCAATAAATTACTGTTATAATTTTTTTGTTATAACCAAAATATAAAATTAAAATACCTGTAAAATATATAGCATTAAATCTCTTTTTTCATTACATGTGGATTTGATCTATTTCATTTAGAATGGTATTTTTTCATCCTAATAAAGAAATAGAAAGTCATGAGCAAAAACAGCCATTGTTCAACGTTTCGGTCTTGGGGCAGCGAACTTACAAGTTTCCCTAATTGAAGTTTAACCATATTTTAGATGATTCTTCTTCATTTATTTATTTTTATTTCCTCGAGTTCTTCTTAGACACAACACAATGTGTTTTTCAGTAAAGTGTGCACTTACTCCTAAAATTTATACTGTTATACATGCATATTGTCTTTATATATGTTTGTGTAGTTTTCATTGTCTTTTATCTTATTCTTAGTGCTTCGACAACATTACATATCAAATTAATCCAATTCCATCTAGACATGTGAGTTACGCCAAACTTTGCTTTTAAAAAGAAGTGGTTGTCCGCTAAAGTTCATGGAGAATAGTTCAAAGTTGTAATATACTATTAGGTTAGATTATACTTATTTGGTTATATTCACCGCAACATTTCAATTATTTTTAATTTTTTATTAATTAAAAAAATTATTTAACCGTTTAATAAATAATTTTTTTTAGTATTTTATATCATTTTTTAAAATGTTATTTGAATTTAAAACATTAACTTTTAATTTTTTATATTTCCTTTATTTTTTATCTTTAATATATTTGTTAATTTTTTAAAATAAATTATGATTTTATTATTTTATATTTTTTTAATTACTTTAATAGTTAATTTTATCGAACAATTAATATTTAATAAATTAGTTTTTCAATTATCAGTTATTCACCTTCAACTATCAGCTATTAACTAACATTTTAGCTTTCCGTTAATTTTGTCCAACGCAATCTATATCACAAAGTGAAAATTCAGTCTAATAAATAAAATAAGAAATTGTAATTAGATTAAGAATAAAGAACTAATTTGTAAAACATTGTATATATACATATGAACATATATTTTATTGCAAACTTGACTAATTATTTTTCTATTAAAAATCATAAATTCCTTTTTTTTTCTTTTTAAAGACTGCCCCTTACTTCAAAAAAATCAAAAACAGTAATGATATACTAATTTCTAAATTATAAATTTTCATACACATTTTAACATAAAGACGTGCGTCTCTTGTACTAACACTTTTCTTTGAAGTGTGATTTTACTATTATTTAATACTTCAATCATATCTTTCAAAAGGTTTAAAATTATTCATCATTTTCAAACTTTCCCCCTCTTTGTTAAGATTTCTTTTCTTTCTTGTATCTCAATTTTAACTCTGTTAAAACTAACTTTTTTTAAGTTTATTTTTAAAATTTTCTTTATTCAAAATATTTCTTAAAAATTTAATTTTGTTTAATTCAGCTTTTTACAAATATATATAATAAATTAAACCAAATACTACAGATACTAAGTTGACTTTGGTTCATGGGACACCTTATGTTACGTCGACATTTGCTCAATTACTCCTGTCTTTGCTAGCTGCCCATCAACTGCATGGGTCCTCTTCTTTTTCTTCTGTTTTTTTTATATATAATTTCTTCTGAAATTTCGAGACTTAGTATTTCGAAGTCTGATATATTTTTTATTCAAGTCTGAAATTCTGAGATGGACATATATATAAAGGACATCAGAAAAATACGTGAAATAAATTGAATTTGGGAATCAAGTTATAAGAAAATGTAAAATAAAAACTACTGTAATTGTTTTATTTTTTTTCCTACATAGAAACTATTTGTTGTATTTTAACTTATAGCAATATCATTTTGCTCTTATTTCCTTTGACAAATTATTTATTTAAAGTGGAATGATTGTATTAATAGTTGAAAAATGAAATTAAAAGAATTTAATAAAAAATTACACTTCAAAAAACTAATAAAAATTCTAATAAATTCTTTCATCAATTTTAAATACTATTCAAATCTCTAGGCGTCTTAGAACATTAAACCACGACTGAATAATAGTTAGTGGAAAAACCAAGTAATATAACGTGATTCATGATATACTGGTCATGGAAAAGTAAAAGAAATGGTATATGATCCTTAAATAATGATAGTGTGGTTCAGTAATACTTACGAGATTGGTAGTCAAAAAAGGACAGAGAGACCACATTCTTCCGTGCACTTTCTACAATTCCCGAGGATGTTGTACTATTCACGAGTGTCATTTGTCTCTTGAAACTTGGCACTAGGGGCTTGCCTGCTCTAACTTCTAGGTGTTTTGGACCGAAGCTGTTGTTACTTGTTAGCCACGAACCAGCTATGAACTGATTTCCGCAAGTAATTAAGCCGTAGAACAATCAAAAATTTGTTAGGAAATTAAGGGGAATAAATAAAGAGATTTATACTAATAAATTATGATAGATGATATAAGAGAATTTTGGTATTATATTTTAATTTAAAATTTTAAAGTTTAAATTTATGGATTTTTTTTTATTTATGAATTTTTTTATTCTACTCACCTGGGATTTCACATGCTCCAACAGAATGTGGTCCTAATTAGCAAACAACCAAATTCTGATTTTAAACACATTGGTATTTGTTGCTTTCAGATTTTAGTGCACTATAAAGCAATTCTGAAACAAACTAACAATATAGTATAGTTCGCAGAGGATTATGTATTACAAATATGTAGTTTGCATTTGATCTTTTAAGTTTGTATCTATAAAAAATAACGTTGAGAGAATTCGATTTTTCAAATATAAGTTGTTTAAAAGTGAACATGTTAATAAATACATAAAACTTCCAATTTCACCATCCATATATAAGGTGTACAATAATAATTTATTCAGACAAAAACATGAAAGTTGTGAAGAATAAGTAAAAAATGTTCTAAGAATGGTAAAGGCCCCTTGCTTTTAGCTAGCTTGATGCATGTGTCTTTATGTGATTGTCCAAGTATATAAGGACTAGAAATAGTGTTTGATGAAAGGAAGAAAGGCAATAAAAAAAGAAGTAAGGTTAGGACTTTAGGAAGGGAAATAAGAAGTGGAAGACTAGAAATAGAATGAGGGCATGCAAGCGTGAAAGCAATCAAGCTAGGACGCCGTCACCCTTCTCCGTATCGTATGATCCGTGTCTTTTACTTTCTTGTCTCCACCACTTTTGTCGGTGCTTTTGCTAAATCAACTACCTATCATGCGGAACCCTAAACAATTAATTAATTAATCTAACAACTGCATTGCAACACCATTTCTTTTTTTATTTAATAAATAATAAAGGGTAAAAATAACTACTATATATAGTTTATGTTTAGTGTTAGGTGCTGATGGCTGATACAATACAATCCTTAGAATGTGGATGTGCTTTTCGAAACATGACAAAAAGATAGAGCTAGAGTGGTTAAACAATGCAGATTAGCGTTAGCAGCAGTCAAACATTCTGTCCCAGAGTCAATAATAACAACACTATCTATCAGTGGCAGAATTTGCTTCCACCACTTATATAAACTGTGATTATTTTATTTTCTTTCATTTTCTCTTCACATCCTAACAAGCATTAACATGGATATGAGGGAAATGAGAACAATAGATATTATATTCCTATTGTTATATTTTTGTTTAAATACATATCCAAGCTATTTTTCATTTTATTACTATTAATAATCAAGTATACATTGGAGTAAAGAGTAGATGAATCAACAATATTATGTGAATACCATAACAAAAACAAGGATATTTTTTTTCTTGTCCTGTATCATAATTAAGAAAAGATAATGCAGACACTCCAAAGGAATCAAGTTATTTGGAAAATTAAGTTGCAATGACCAATGATGCTGTGAATTGAGCAAACTGCTCCAATTCTGGGGACAATTCCAAGTGAGTACTCTGTGGCTAGTCCTACAAATCCTGGAACTTGCCCCCATTTCAACATGTTAACCAAATAATTGTTGAAAAGGTATCATGAATTATCTATAACAACATATACAATGGGGATAGTCTCCTTTGCTTTCCATTTTTTCGTTAGCTGTCTTTACCACTCAATTGTATTTTAACTGATTTTACTCTCTTCATATTATATCTCAAGTTTTATTTCTCAATTACACATTCCCATTTTTTTTAACTTCCTCCATTTCTCTGTTTTATTAAAAAAATGTTGAGTGACATCTGGTAACTCCCTTTCCCCTAATAGATTTATAATTTTAGCTCATCTATAAAGCTGTCAATGCTAATATTTATCTTAGTTGGTGTGCATTAACATTTAACACCAAAAAATTTGGACTAAAAAATCATTAAATCTTTTATTTTTCAAAATTTAATTCAAATATATTATCATGCTTTATCATTTAACTTAAAAAATAAAAAAAAATAAAAAAAATCCTCCTAAATAGGAGAGAATCGTGGAAAAAAAGATAAGATAAAGAAAAAATATTTCATTTTTATTTTTTAAATTAAATGATATAATACAATAATATTCTTAAATTAAATTTTGAAAAATAAAAAACAATGGTTTTATAGTCCAAATTTTTGTGTTAAATGCTAATTCACTCCAATTTATCACCTAATATTTTTTTTTAAAAATAATGTATAAAAAAATGAAGACCTTAAATAGTTCAGGTTCAGGGCCTAAGACTAGTGTGTCGTTAGCCTTACAGATGTCACGATTCAACCATGTTTGAGAGAAAATACTAAATACTGAATTTGAAAACAAGGAGTTGGTTTTCATGCCAAACCACATTTTACATGACCTGTAATGTGGCGGATAGTGTCAGAAAAAACTGAAACTTTAATTACGCATTCCTAAGGAATAAGGCTGTACTAAACTGATAAATTAACCTTAAATCAAACACCAAATAGTCGTCAACATTCTCCCATTTAAATTATATGCAAAAGCATTTAACTTACTTTTGAATTTTCAACCATTACAAGCATGCTACGAAGTTTCAAGGACCATCTAACTTTACGACCGTTATCATTTTGCTTACAAGTTCTTGAGAATTACAGTAGCTCGATACAACTTCGTCTTTTACAAATCCATAAAATAGTTTTTGTTATCAATCGTTCGGTCTTCTTATTTTTATGAATATTTTCATTTAATCAGTGTAAAGTATTACAATTTTTCTTAGTACCATAAGTCATTCTTGGGAGAAAATAATTGTGATTTTTTAAGAAATTAAAAAATCATAGTATTTAGATGGAATAAATTACAAATAGAACATCTAAAAATAAAAATATTTTATTAGATATTGGTTTTAAAAGTTAAAAACTAAAAACTAAAGAAAAATTGCACAGTAATTTTTGGTAATTAAAACCGACTTATTTATAAAGGATTTAACGGCCAATTGCATATAGGCACTCAGGCAGCGGAAAAAAGGATTTCACTTCTCTCTTTTTTTTTTTTTTACTTTTTTTTTTAGAGACGACAGATTACGTGAGTGCATGACAAGTGAACTGACCAGTTTAATACGTAACGGCCTCAAAGGCTCAAACAAGAAACCTACTTAATTACTTATGGAATATGATGCCCAGCATTTTACAAAGTCGATAAAATAAAATGTTGATATTCCAAGATTGATTTTGAGGGAAATCACAAAAAGGTAACTTCCATAAACAAAATTGCATTTGCTCATGAACAAACAGAATCACAAAATCTGAGCAGCCGTATTCAACTTTTCTGCCAGGCTAAGCTGTGTCCTAGTGATGCTTGATAAATATAGCAAGAGCAAGTGGTCCTGAAAGGATGAAACAGAAACACTCTTGTAAGCCAAACAAAAACTTAGAAGATGTGTTGAATACTTGATCAAAACTTATCAACAACATAGCAAACTGACTCAAAAGATAGATTTTATTTAGTGGCCATAAAACATGATCAAAACTTAATCTTACCTGCAAGCTGTCATTCACAAGCTTCTCAAAAGCTGATGAGGGCAATTTAGGAATGGAGCCTACAGCATCTGATATAAATCTCCCAATTTTGTTGTCTGGATCAATACGCCCTTCCTGATATGAAAAAATAAAAGGTTGAATGCAATTTAAAAAAAGTATGATGAGAATGACTAAAGAAAGCAATGCTAGCATACCACAACATCATCAACATATTTGTGAATGTCATCAATCAAGGCTAATAGATGTCCCATTGATGCTTCCATCCTTCTAAATCAGAAGGGATTTTGTTAACAGCAGTTGCCTTCAGAGTATCAACTGTCATAACCAAAATTATCACAATCAAGTTTTTAAATATTCAACTCAAAGAACAATTACTGAATTCTCGTTAATCTCAAAGATAAGTTTATAAATTAATCAGTATAAAAGATTTAACCAGGAAAAGAAAATTATATTGATAAGACACTAATGGTGGAGAAAAATAAGAAAAATCTCACATCTAAGTTTTCTTCCATGATATAAAAAAATTAAATTACAACAATATAACTTAACAACTATTACACTATTTTTATAATTTGATATATAATATGATTTTTATTCATCAAGTTGAATTGTATCTACATATTATCAAGATCGTTTATATCAAATTTGAACAACAAAAAGTAGTCAAATGATTTATATTTTAATATATTTTGAAATGTTTATATTAGGTCGACTTTAATCTATAGTAATGAAATAACAAATAATTTTGGATTAATAGGAAACTTTGCATATGTGATTTATGTGGAAAAAAACTTTCATTCTAACAGTGAGTTTTAAGAAAACATTATTCAGTTGAAAATTATAGAATGGTGTAATAGTTGTCAAAGTTATATCAGTGTAATTTAATTTTATATATATATATATATAATCAGTCATTGGGCATTGCCCTTAAGATCCCAATTTCTTTTATCAACACAAAAAAGGACAACACTTAGGAAAAGGAGGATAAGAAATCCTACTTAAAATTAAACAAAAATAATAACAACAACTACAAAATACATCAATGCAGCAAAACTAGTCAATCTACCCCTACGTATATGGACACTCCTCCTTAGAGAAGGCAATGTAGTTTGTAAGCCAAATGTCTAATCTAGTCAATTGTCATAAAGAAAATGACTGTCTAAATAGATTCCAGAAATTGTATATTATGCTCCATCAACAAAAACTTTTATAGGGCATGTTTGAATAAACTTATCCATAAATACTTGAAATGAATATAACAAGAAAAGAATAAAATGAGTTTCTCTTTTAATTAGTTTATACATAAGTTAAAAATATTATTTTAGAGAAACTATATAAAATTTATCCAAACATACCTATATTTATTATTTGCGGGAATTAACATGTAAAGAATGACTCCGTGAGAAAATCCAAAATCCAAAAATGATGATAAAGCAAAAGAGAAGAGAGTTTAGAGTTTTGTTCCATCAGAAAAGCCTAGGGATTTCTACACTATGTCATTATGTCCAAATACTTTTTATCCAGCAAGCAGCTGCACTCATGATTTATGAAAGCAAGCACACAAGCTTTTAGCAACTATTTTACACAAGAAATAATTAAAAAAAAACTTTATAAAAGAAAAACAAAGATATAATAAAGATAAAGTCCAATAATACATACATCCAATACGCTCAGCTTCAACCATACGAAGATCTAAAGGAATTTCTTGAAACTGTGCAGCAATTTGACGATCTCCAAGAGATAAATTGTGTGAAACGTATGCTTTTATGGTACATGCTCCCTTTGTGAATCCTGTATCAACCGTCAAATGGATAGGATTGGGTACTTCTCGAGAATAAAATTCATGGATTAATGCACTACCACCGGTTACTCCAAGACCAGTTGAATACCTGCATAAAATAACCATAATTAGCTACAAAGGGAAAAATAGACTAGCTTAAATGAATTCAGCAGTTCCTTTGCACATCAATGAGTGAATCCCATCTACAAAACCCTCTCCTAAAACCACTAGGGCATCAAGAACTGAATACTATTTCTAGAATTTGGATATGGATGCTAGTTCATAGGACGAGAGTTGTTCCTGTTTAAATAAACTATTTTGGTCATCATTAATCAATGTGGGATTGGACATTCGCGAGGAGTCGAATAGCGGTCCGACAGCAAGGGGCAGATAGGCTCAACAATAAGCACTAGGATAGGTTTTTGTTACATTGAAAGGGTTTATTGATTCCACTTCACACAACGCACATGCTTCTTAACAAACAAAGACCACCTATTTAATTCTACATTCCCACTGACACCATTGTGAACACAATGCACAGAACTTTAAAATAGTAAAGGGTTAAAAGAATAGGACTTACCATCCAACTATAACTTCCTTTGGGTTCACCTTCTGGTGGGATAATAACATACTATGGTGATACTCAATATCCAAAGCGACCTGCGAGAAAACAAATCAAAAATTAAGTAAACTCCAAAACATATATAAAAAAAAAACGGACTTCTATACGTAAACATCATTCATGAAATCGTAGAAACAAATCCAGAATAAAATAATAATTAACATGAAAATAGGATTAAAAATCAAATGTAGTAAAAATAGTGTGCAGGACCTGGTCGACGGACTCACTGTGCGGAACGGCGTATAAATTGCGGACATCGACGGTTCCGTTGGGGAGAATGGAGCCGAGTAGCGTTCCGATGACGCGCTCCGCTTGGTCGGGACGACGAACGTAGCAGTCGCAAATATTGAAGACAACGAGAGGGTGAACCTTCGCCGAGAGGCTCTGCGAAGAAGAGAACTGCAACACAGTGCGCTCCGTCGCCGCCATGCTCGGAGCTTCCATTCACCAAGCACGACGTGTGTTGTTTTGTGTTGTGTGAGTGAGCAAGACACATGTGACGGGTGCGAAATATGTTAGGATTTTGGGTATGGGCCAAGCTAGGCCCAAACAAGTGGACTTCATTGTTTTTGTTTTTATTGGACAAAAAACAAGTTAGGAGTGGACTTACCAACAAAAGAGTGAGGAGGTGCACGAGTCATGTTGTTATAAATGTTAATTGAAAAATAACAATTGAAATCTATATAATAAAAATCTCAATAATCTATTGGGATTCTACTTTGCAATCATACGTCACACAAAAAAAAATATAAGGTTGATTTAATGATGAAGAAAAAAAGAAGAGAAAAAATCAAATTTAAATTTTCTCATTAACAAAAATATAACAATATTAATATTTATCAATAAAAAAACATATGACCCAAAAAATATATAAAAATAATCTTGAGCTCCATCAATTGATCTATCTATGTCGTGACAATGTTTTCCTTATGAGGATCAACCACGTATTCTTGGCATAGTCATTGAACAAAGGAAAGAGTGAAGGAAGATTTTCAAATGTTGTTAGGTTTTTTTATCATACACGAATTCATTAGGAAATCACATCAACTCATTTCAAGCACTCAAGAATTTTGACTGGTTAGTTTAAAATTATTTGTTTAAAAAATATTTGTTTTAATAAAGATTAAATTATAATTTTGATTTTTTAGTTTCTTATATTCATGATTTTGATTTCCTTAATTTTAATTGTAATATTTGGTTTCTCTCCTCTTATAAATTGGTATTTTGGTCTTTCTAATAAATTATTAACAAATAATTATGATTAATTGTGTTTTAAAATTAATTGTAAATTAATCAAAATCATTAATTATTAAAAAATGAATAAAAACTATTAATCCTAATTTTTCATAATATTATGTTCTTCCTCTACTCTGCAAACACTTCTTCTGCAAACACTTCTTCTACCTTTGTTGTCATACACAACTCTACTAATAATAATATCACATTAAGATTAATAATCTTTTCTTAAAGTTTTTTAATGATTAATGATTTACATTTAATTTAATAATTATAATTATTAGTTAATAATCTATAAGGGTACTAAAACCACAAATTTATAAAACTATGAGGATCAAATATTACACTTAAAAATAAAGGGGACCAAAATCATGGATTTGGAAAACTAGAAATACTAAAATTATAATTTAACCTTTAATAAAATAAGAAACTTATTATTTTTTAGTGTATTTAAACTTTTTTTACTTAAAAATAGTTTTTTTTACTTGTTTTAAAAAGCAAACTTTATCTACTTCTTAAAAAAAAGGCTTATATAGAAACATTTGTTTTTAAATTCAAACAAACTCACATTTTATCTCATTCTTCCAAAAGATGCACTGACATGCATTTTGCTCAGGAAATTTTAGCAATATAAAATTGACATAATAAGTTGGTTGAACTTTGGAAGAAAAAAAGAATTATCTAATTTAAGGTGATGAACACTTATTATATAAATTTGGAAAACTAAAGTATAATAAATAATAATAATTTTCAAAAATTGAACTAAAATTTAAGCTACGTATACCAATAGGAATTGACACATCCTGTCAACTGTTTTTAATTTTTTTTATTAGTTAAAAAAATTATTTCACTATTCAGTAAATAGTTTTTTTTAAATAGATTCTAATGTTTTTTTGAAACGATATTTTTAAAGTTAGTTTCTAACTTCTAATTTTTTATAATTTATTCATTTTTTATCCTTAAAGTATTTATTCAATTTTCTTATTATCTTTTTTAAATATATCATTTTTACATTTTTTAATTAGTTCAACAATTAATTTTATCAAACATTTATAATTTAATAAATTAATTTTTTAACTTTTAGCTATAATTAACTTTTTATCTTCCAGCTATTTATCGAATATAACCCGTCCTAAATGACAATATGTTCTAAGTTTTGTTAACTTTATATGGGTTCCCACAAAGTTTAATGATCGTGGTACAAATTGAATTTAATTGTTTAGGAATAGAATTTTTCAAGTTATTTTTTTATGTTTTAATGTAAAAATGTGTTTATAAAAGTCATGTGACAATCCAGCATGTCTGTTCCATGAACATTTGGGGGCCAAAAGCAATCATATATATTCAATACGACATAAAAAACAAATGTGCAGAAGAGCACCTTCAGCATCTCCAATAAGATTCGATATTTTATCATCAATAAGAATTTACATAACAAATACAAGACAATGTCATGTCATCTTATTAAAAAAAAAATGCATAAGAGCTTTTTATATAAATAAATAATCATCATTATCTTTAAACGGGCTCGTCATCTTATGCATAAATATAATTTGCCTTTTCGTCATAACATGTGATCATCACTATCATGTTCTTAAAATAAAATCAGAGTATATATATCCAAATAAGTAAAGCCATTCAAATAAGCATTTCTAAAACCTACCATTAAACAACAAGTTGAATATAGTTTTCAACACTAGCAACACAGTAGTTATACCTTATTCTTTCTTTATAGAAGTTTTCAATTATAATAACTGATCACCACATTGGAATATGAAAATGAAACATTTTCTATATAATATATAAAAACAATTTGTATTACTTATAATTCTTAGGTTATGTGCAAATATGTCAATTGATGCACCTTGGCTACTTAAGTTGTTAAAATCCATCGCACTATAACCATGACCCATATATTCAAGCCTTCTTGGGATAGGACGAAACAGAAAAATGACAAAAGGATACAGGAAATAAGCAATGATTTACGATTTTAGGAGTAAAACAGTTAAATTTGAAAGATAAACAAGGGAACGAAAAAAAATAATTCAGATGCTAACAAAAACTAGAAGACACATCAAGACAGCTGCGAGTAGGCCAAAAGGGAAATATCCCAGCAAGAGGTTTGGATGAGGACGGTGTTGAAATTTGTTGGTGTTGTGGGGAAGTGGAAGTGCTGTTTTCGGAATAAGAAATCGCATAGGAAAAAAAAATATTATTCATTTTAAAGCAATTGACACTGAGTTCAGTGGCTGAGTTTCGTATACAAGCAAAAGGGAGTAATATCATCTATCCCTTTTCTTTTCTCTTTTCTGAAATTATACTCTCGCCCGGATATTTTAATAACCTTTTTATAATTAATAGACAGATAAGTATGAGATAAGATAAATTATGTCAAGAAAAAAAATACAAAAACTAGTATAAAAAGATGAATAAAAATAATATAATTATGAGTACTAGAAACAAATATATAATTCTTATTCTCTCGATGTAAAACATTTTTTTACAAGGCCAGCATATTTTTCACAACAAATATCTTACTCAAGTTAAGAAAGATTATTATAAATAACTCTTCTTTTGATTATTTAGTACAACTCTAATAAAAAATATTATATTTGACATGATTTTTTTTGTTTTCAAATTCTTAAAATGGGACTCAAAAGATCTCATTATATTAATCTTAAAATAAAAAAATAAAGAATTTGTTTAAATATTAATAAATGTCAACGTAAAATTTATTGTGTATTCTAGTCCAGGAGTTTCGGATGCGAAAGATATCTTAGCAAATAAGGAAATAGTCTCGTGAATTGTTTTACACTTTGTTCTAATAAAATAAATAAAAAATGGAAGGAAGTAAGGTGAATGAAAACATAATAGATAATCTTATCATACTTGTTTGGCAATATAAAGAAATAGGGATCAAAAGAATTATATGATTGTGAAATCCAAGGAAAAAAGTTTTTACCCCTTTCCCAATTGAGAGGCATTTGTACGGAGAGCAGTGGGATGAATGTTTTTCACCAATTTACTTTTACCTACTCATTTTTTTATCTTCTTCCTCGTTTATTTTTTATTAATCATTATTGTAGGTGAATATATAGGCCTAAGTTCGCAGGTTTGTAAGTTCAAGGATAGGTCAGTGAACTGATTTTTATTTGTTTTTATTTTAAATGGAATAAATGTTTTTTAAATAATGTAAATGACATTTTATTTATAATGTCAATAAGTCTTTTTTTATAAAATTTTACTATTTGGATAAGTGAAATAATTTTCAAACATTTAAAATCAAATTCAAATAGAAGGTTGAGTTAAAGCACAACAAAAATAAGGATCAAACTTAAGAAATTATAGTTCATTTTTATCTTCAAAATACGTCTAATTCTTCATAAATCGCAAGCATCGCTAACTTTTCACAAGTCATCATTATTCTATTATAGTTACTTGTGGATCTACCAATTAAACTTTATTCCTAGTTTGATTAACACCCAATATTTTTTTATTCAATCAATTCATGGCAAGCTCTAAACAAATAAGAATAGATTTGTTGTTTGTGTTTGCACAATAAATAAATTTATGATCATCTCAAAGACAGATATACAATAAACACTTAGTCTTTTCCTCTCATTTGTTTAAAGTGTTTTGAAAACTTTTGTAAGTTTTACAAGAATATACATAAAAAAGAATAATGAATGTTTGCACCTAAGTTTTGTATCTTGTTCTTTAAATCTTTTGGTATTTACAGCCTTCATCTTCAAGTGTCCGCTATTTCACAATGGGTAGATTTCTCTCCTTGTTCTTTGTCTAATAATAACGGTAGTTAGAACATTTAATAATTGTATTAAATGCATGTCCTTTCTTTATGTATAAAGTCACTCGGGTTGGCTTTCATGTTGTACGCTTTAGTAGAAAGTCATTTCTCATTCATTAGAGTAGGTTGACACAAAAGAACACATCTTTTGATGAAATTTGATACTTTCATATCTTGAGCTTCTTTTATTTCTCATGAAAAGTCATTTCTCATTCATTAGAATACATTGACACAAAAGAACACATCTTTTGATGAAATTTGATACTTTCATATTTTGAGCTTCTTTTATTTCTCATGAATTCGATGGATCTTAGAAAATTGTGATTGTAAACCGAATATCGACACAAAATAATAAATGAAATTTTAAATGTCAATTTATAAATGCTAGATCATGATTCTAGCTTGTTGTCTAGTTGTTTAGAGCAAATTCGTGAAGCGCAATTTGATGGCACATAAAATGTAAATTTTAACATTTCTATTTACTTACATCTAATAAAAATAATTAAAATTCTTAATTCATTTTTAAGACATACATTCTTTTAACTTAACATAGTCCTTATTTATTATGTCAAGGGGATATAAGTACATAAAAAATTGCTTATTTTAACAAAAAAATGTTTAAAAGAATGGGCCATAAATCTTGATTCTTCCCGATATGGATGAAATTTAGAATGAAAAAGCTTTTATATTATTAAACTAAATTATTATTGCTTAAAGTTTTATTTAACCAGGAGTATATGACCTTTTTAACTTATGAGAATTCACCAAGATCAAATTTAAAATATGATTTAATGACAATATAAAATTATTTTTTACTAGGAGAAAATGGTACTCCCGATGAAACATAATTTTATAGTTACTCAATTATAAATTATTATACTTACTAAATTTATTAATTTTTATAATAATTATTTTAAAATTATACTATAATTGTTCAACAATATCAAATCAAGACTAAATATTTATATATTATTTATCAACAAAATCTCATAAATAAAAAATTCGAATTCACATTTTTTTATAAGATACAAACCCAATCCTTACATATTAATAAACCTTTAATTAGTAAAAATTTGTAACTCGAATTCCCTACATTTTCTCTCTAACCCAACAAAGTATTTGTTTAGGGAATAGACATTGGTTGAGATCTGTTTTGTTCTCACTAATTCTGATATTGAATATTTGAAGAACGTTTTAGCCTTTTAGGCCATGTTATTGGATATTTGGAAAACTGGCAAAATATGAAATTAAACTTCTCGCAAGAAGACGATTCAATGTCCCAAATCTTAACCCTTGTTTGCTTATGAATTTGATTGTACTCTTAATAGCTCGAGATATGATCACTCTCATTCACAACTAGAAAAGCAGAAATCACATTTTATTCCTAGTTGGCATTTGATAAAAATAAAAGGCAAATGCTAAATCACAAGAATGAGTCAACGATTTATACGTGTCAAATTACTAATGCTTTCTTCTCAGTTACTCATCTCACAAGTGCCACGTCTTTTCCACGAAGGATTCCATGGAAGTAACTAGAAGGAAGTGGCATTCCCCGCTGAAGCTGATAAGATCAAGCTTGTCCAAATTTTGGCATAAAATATAAAAAATAGTGTACATTTTTTTCCCAAGGCTATGATCACGAATCATTATTAAATGGACAACACTAGAATATATGCATTATTGAGGAAGAAAAGTGGTCCCATATTTAAGCAATAGACATCATCCACCCACCCACCTTAAACCAACCCCACTCCTCACTGTCCACGGATTTCAATTATCCATAGCAAGTGATAACGGGCACAGGCGTGGATAAAGAAACCCAACCTTGGCATATGCTTCGGGGAAGAGGACAAATATTAGAGAGAAGACATAGGGGGGTTCAAAAGAAAAATAAAATAGTAGCAATATAAAGGATGTTTGGAATCTGAACCAAAATCAATTCTAAGAGATGAACCAAAATCAGTTATAAAAAGCAATTTGGAAAAATTATGGTCATACCTTGCTTTAGAGATGATCATCATAATTTTAAAAGGTGTCTAAATATGTCAATAATAAGATAAAATAAAATAAAATAAAAAGATGCATATATGACTCGGGGGTTATTTTTGATTTTGCAAATTACACAATCACAGCCGTACATCACACGTGAGCTGGGCCTCTTCCAACTTAAAAGCAGAGGATAACATTGGCCCATGACGCAACACATGCACCACCTAATAATCATAATTTTACATCTTTACATACAAAATACAAAGACTTTAAATTAAAATTAAAAAAAAAAAGATAAACAGATCATCTTGATGAAATGAAACCGAAACCCAGAAACATTGTTTTGATTTTTTTTGTTGTTCCCAACTTGATTAAGCATGAACGGTTTGATTGAATCACTTGGACTTGAAGGGAATGGCCCTGATTACGACCTGGTGGTAGAGTGCTGCAAGTGCAGCACCAATGAAAGGTCCCACCCAGAAGATCCACTGCACAGAAAACGACAAACAATAAGCATCAGAATCAGACGGACCAGATTCGTTTTCCCGAAAAATCTAAAATTGGACAAATATTGCGTAAAATGAAAAAAATAGCAATTACGAAATAAATGAATCAATTAACAACTTACGTGATCATCCCAACCAAGGTCCTTGTTGAAGATGATAGCAGCACCAAGACTACGAGCAGGGTTGATACCAGTGCCGGTTATAGGGATGGTTGCCAAGTGAACCAAGAACACCGCGAACCCAATAGGCAAAGGTGCCAAAATCTACTCATATATTCAACCCACACAATTAGGTTTAGTCCACAAAAATAGTATTTTTTTTTTAACGAAAAAAAGCAATTAAAGAGATTTTCGACAGAGGGTGGGGGGCTTACGGGGACGTGAGAGTCTCTGGCGTTACGTTTGGCATCGGTGGCGGAGAAAACGGTGTAAACAAGGACGAAAGTGCCAACAATCTCAGCACCAAGACCATCACCCTTGGTGTAACCAGGGGCAACAAAGTTGGCACCACCATTCAACGTACCGTATTTTGTTTTCCCCTCGAAACCCTTCACCACGCCAGCGCCACAAATAGCACCCAAGCATTGCATTACAATGTAGAAAATCGCCCTGGGCAACGACAACTTCCTCGCCAAAAACAGCCCAAATGTCACCGCCGGGTTTATGTGTCCCCCTACACATACGAACAAACAACGTTGTTTAACTTTATATTTTTTTTTTCTAGCTTTTGAGAAGTTAAGAAAAGAAAGAGAAAAAAACGGACCTGAGATGCCAGCGGTGCAGTAAACGAGGGCGAAGATCATGCCACCGAAGGCCCAAGCGATTCCTTGAATCCCAACGGTACTGCACTTAGACTTAGCCCCGGCGACTCCCATGACGGTTAAGACAGTGATGTATAGAAACAGAAAAGTGGCCACAAACTCTGCTATCCCTGCTCTGTAAAAGGACCATGACGTAAACTCCGTCGGGTCAACCAGTGGCGCCGGCGCCGGCTCCTGGTAGTCCTTGCCGTCGTCTTGGCTCTGCGCCGCCGTCCCAATCGGCTGTCTCTCCGGGAACTTGTTCGCTCCCAGCGACACATCCTGCTCCTTCCCCTCCATCTTAATTTTTCTCTTCTCTTCGCCTCGGATTCTCTTTCACTGAGTTGTGAGTGAGTGAGTTAGTAAGAACGAGGGTTGCGGATTTATAACCGGAATAGGTTTGAGTTAATAGAAGTGAGGGTGAGGGGTGGTGGGAGGTGGGTCCCGTGGCGTAATATGTTGAATTTTTAAAAATGTTTTTGTTTGATGGGGACCAATGATTGATGGGGTTTGTCCTAGCTGGCGGGATTCCAACCACTCCTAGAAAGACCGACCATGTTCCGCGCAGCACTGGAACGTAGATTACTGTGGTTTGAAAAAAAAATAAAAATGGAAGAACTGAAGAAGAAAAGAGTAAAAAACGTTTTGACGGATACAGGGACCGAATTCCACGTGGTCCTTGTCTGCGTTCGATGCTGGGCGGTGCGATTGTCAAGGCTTTCGAATTGTCACGTTGAACTCGCGCCTGCAATTGGACACGTGTCTCTTTCTCCTGCATTCTCAGTTTGACACGTTGGATTCCAGAGTTGGAAACCGACACGCCAATCTCCTACCGCTACTTCCCTGTTACCGCTGTCAGGTGTCAACAATTTTTTTTTTTCTCTCTTTTTGTTAATGTTTTTCTTTTTTAGAATAGAATTTGTCTCAATTCAACCACACGCGATTTATGATTGTAGTAGTTTTTAGTTTTATTTATTATTTTGGCAAGTTAAAGGTAATGCAATTAATACGTTGAATATAATTTCAAGTTATTCTCTAATATGTATGGTTGGAGAAATCATAATTTTTTTTTATACAAGGAGAAATAATATATTTAAACTAATTAGATAAGGCATGAAGGGAAAATTAATAAGCAGTCATAAATAACAAGATGCTCTCAGTCTCTCATATAGGTATTTCAAAACAAATAACACATGGTCGGAATCATTGAATGCGTATGAAAAATTCTTTATTACTTATTCGTGATTGTAAATCTTTACCTACCAAAATACCAATATTTTAAGAATATTTAGCGCGAAAGTTTATATATATTCTGATTTAGCGCGAAAGTTGATAATATTGTAATGACCAATGTTAATATGAAATTCACTCCTCACTACATGGTAAGGAGTTGGAGAGAGATTACAAATATACATCAATGATTAGAGAAACAAGGTTTTCAGAAAAAAAAAAGATAATGATAATTATTAACAAGGTTCTTGTGCCCGTAAATTATTATATACGAACATTTCTTTCTTTCTTTCTTTTCATTTATAAAAACATGGTCGGCACATGGCTGTCAGCGATTAACTTATCTCACGTCCATGATCAAATGTTCATTCTGGCTACATGCATAACTCATTTTCCTCTCTTCCTTGAACTAAATAAGCATAATGAGCCCTTTTATATATTTTGTTTCTATCTCGTGGATGAGACAATGATCAAGTCTACATATATTGTTAATAGGCCATGTCCTTAACTGTAGCTTTCATTTGTTTATATAGTTGGATAATAATAATAGCAGCTTTTTCTCAAGTAATTCGTAGAGATACAAAAGTCGTTAAGCCAAAAGCAAAAGAAACCATTTGAATATTCATGGGAGCGTCATTATTTATTTGCATTACCTAATATGCATTAGTTTAGTGCCTTGATTAGTCTGAGTGACTTGTAAGGATAACGTTAATAAAATGAAAGGTTCTTGATCAGTTTGAGTTGTGAGCCAAAAACGTTAGGAATCTTTTTGAAAATTTTCTTCGTCATTCTACTCTGGCAAAAGCCACAAGCCACAAGGTTAGGGACGCATCATCTCCAGGCAGATTTTGGGTGGCAGGGTCCTACACTTACCTTTATATCTATGTCTCGTGGCTCCTAGTTAAGAAACACACATAAAAAATAGCTAAGGCAGTTCTGGACCCCTTTTAGCAATTCGCATTATGCTTTCTGTTTGAGTGAGGAGGGATCACAAGTCCACTCATATTGTTTGAGTGAGGCAGTTCTGGACCCCTTTTAGCAATTCGCATTAATTGGGTTTTGAGAAAATTTTATTTGGACACGAAAGAAAACCGAAAAAGAAGAAAAACTTATTTTATTTTAATGTTTAATTTGATCAATATTTACAAAACTCATGTACGATATTCATGTAGGACCAAGCATTTTTAGTTTAGATGTTTCATTCGTTAATCTTACGTGGATCTTACAAGTTATAGATATAGTTTCTTTTTAATTTCTACATATAAATATTATAGTACTATTTAGATATGTTTCACTTACTGTAAAATAATATGAAATTTTAATGTGCAAACATAATTCATGGCCATTCTTAATTTTATTATTTCAGTTTATGTGATACCTAACACTTATTTAATTACGATTTAATTAGCGAGCCGTGAATTAACATAATTATAAGTTTAATAACAACTCTAATTTCAATTTGCTTTAACCTCAGCTGAGGAAAAAAAAAAACTTGGGCTCCTGTCGTAGTCAATTCTAAACGAAGCTAACTAGGGATATAAATTTATATATATGGAGATTTATCATGATATGTATTAATAAATTTGAAATCTTAGAAACTTCTCGTATTAAGTGGTTCTCGTGTCACTAGTTTGACAATAATATATTGTTCTCTAAGTAATGGCTTTATGTGGTCACCCATTAGCTGTCCTTTTCATTTTAAGAGAAACAGACCATAGATTTGAATAAATGTGTGGATAAAACTTTACAAAGTGGGTGATTATTTCTCTCCTGCGATGCATTCATTTTTATTATTATTATTATTATTATTATCCTCAAAGTACAACAACTAATGACAGAACACCATATGTTAAATTATATCATAAGTAATCGCTCGAAACCGTCTACGAAATTAGGGCCACAGGTTTATATTGATAAAGCACAGACTCGTATGTCATGCCATAATTTTTAATATGCTTAATGAGCTAATTTGTTTTCTAATTTTACAAAATTCCTTCAGTCAATGGGATTGTTAGCGAATAGCGATACCTGCGCACGAACTGTGCAAGTGTAGACGGTTCTGGATAAAGAAAAAAATTAAACGTCCTGGCTAATTACACTTTTGTCCAGCTCTATCTTCTATTTGGGAGGGAAGGATTAGGTTCATTTAATAGTTGCTTAATTAATGATTTCCATCACTATACCTTTAAGTGGAAGCAAAAGGAAAAGTAATTCCTTGCACTTGTCAGCATAATATATTACAGTATTATTAATTATGTTGTTACTTCAGCAATAGACATGCCATATTTTATATCGTAGCATTTTCCCATTGGACCACTTTTCCATGATCATCTTCTAATTCACTTACCCTTTATTTATGTACGAGGAATTAGCTAGGGAGGAAGATAATTCAAAGAAAGACATGAGATATTGTGGGTATCAAAGTTGAATGATCTTGTAATTTATAACTAGAGAAACAAAAGTATTGAAGAAATTTGAGGAAGTTGATGGTGGATATGTGTGAGATTTTATGTTGAAAGTCTATTTATCAAGGTAATAATCAAATGGCCTGTTCCAATAGAGGTAATTGACGATATAAGTCTAAAATTATCACTATTTAGTACTCGTGAAATAGATTATGATGCTAGATCTATCCAATTTGATGAGAGAGGGATAAAGTGAAGGAAATATTTACATGTTTAATTATAGGAGATCATAAATGTAAGAATGAAAGTTTTAATCATAATAAATATATTAAGGTCATAGATGTAGGAATAAGAGTTTAATTTGCTAATTTATAAAATAAACTATGTGAATGTAGGGATGAAAGTCTAAATCACGTTAAATAAATTTATAATATTTTTCTTTCATTTATGATGTTATATTATATTTTTAATTATATAATTTTTAAATAATAAAGATATGAATGTATTTTTTCTCTAACAAACATAAAAGTTTCTGCAAAATTTACTAGAAAAAAACTTATTTTCTAATTTGACACAAAATAGGAGGAGGAATGGCGATCTCATTCTCATTATGACACTAATAAAGTAATAATTCTCATGATAAGAGGCACTTTTAATTATATACTCCAGGTAATGTTCTCTTTAAAAAAATTAGTAATGTTTGTAAATCATGATTCCTCAATTAAATGTAGATGATTAATTGTTTCTTAAATATCGGATTTGTGTTAATTAATAATTTAACTGAAATGAAAAAAAAATATAGAGCAGATTACATGTAAAATATTTAGGTTGAAATACGCTAATTAATAGGTTATAACATGTGAAATATGTGTGTAAAAAAAAACGTGTGAAATGTGAGGACTCTAATTAATGATTTTTTCCCCTAAAAAATAAAGTAAGGATTTTTAGGTCAAAATACGACATAATGATATGCGACACATGAAGACTCTAGGTGAGAATTGCTCTATATATAGTATTGATTAGTATGTTTTGTTGAATTCTCGTGTTATGTGCATTTTATTACTTCATTTAATTAAAATAAATTACATTCTACAAAATAAATGAGATGAAAACTAAATGAAATAAAATATAAAAAAATAGATAGTAAATTAACAAAACTTGATACATATTATTTATGTATCTAATAGTATGTTGGGGTACACATTAAATTTACACATTTCAGTGCAAAATTAAATGTCAAACCAATTATGTTATAGCTTTGCCTGAATGTTGGTTTGCGTTGGATTCAAGTATCTTGCAAACACGCTTTAACTAAAACTTCTACAAATATATCTATAATTATTTTATTTCTTTACAAAAAATATATCTATAACTAGTCACTATTCCCTTTGTGCTTATATCATGAAAAGTATATAATTGTAGTAAATATAAAAGTAATCCATATTTACATAAAAGTATGTTTAAAATAAAGTATTTTTTATAGTCTACAAATCACGTTCAAATCAAATAAAATTATTATGAAAAAATAATATATATTAAAGACATTTTGATATCATGGTTGAACTACAAAATAACTTCCCATTCTAGAACTAAAGGTACAAATGAGAAGTAAAAAAGTTAACCAAAATTTACTTTCTAACACAATATTAGAGTTTATTCTAAATGAATCTTTATGTTTGTCATGCGAGCGAGAGGGGAGGTGTGATCACACCTAGACACAGGAGTATGTTGAAAGTCGTACATGACGAATAATCATGAGAAAAATGAGACATGTTAAAGTCCCACATCAAATAAAAATAGTGTCGAAATAAACTATATAAGTAAGAAACAATTTTCATTTTATAAGTTGATTATGTAAAATTAAGCTCAAACTCACTCTTTAAAGTATAAGGTAGATAATAAAGAACTAGCATTACCATATATGCTTACTCACCACACTAATAACCAGCTAAAATTATAATCTAACATACCTATCAACAAAGCTAACTAATTAAATAAAACCAAATAGTCCATGTGTGGTACTTACGTGCATTGCACACTCAATCTGTGCAACTTCAGTACCAACAGAGAGAAAGTAATGAAAAAGAGATTAGAACTCTTGATTATACGAAAAAAATCACAAGAATTATGCTTGGACATTAGTTAAGCTAAGTTGGGCTTGCATAATCGAAGGAGGATAAAATGGAAATTTGGTTCTCATACTTTGGGCCTTTGCTTCTTGCAGTCCATTTTTTAATATAGCCCACTTACCCTACTCCCCTCTCTCTTCCCTCACCTTTTTTTCTCTCCATTGCGTTACATATTTACACAGTCAAGCCATCAGTATTCCTTCCTTGCACCGCCGCCACATCCTCCCCTACTTCCATTCTAATATGTAAGTCACACATTCTTTTAGCTTCCAAATTGTTGTTTTGGAATTATCTTAAGCATAATTTCAGATTGAGTAATCCAAAACACAATATTCATTCTAGATTACTCAATCCAGAATTATGGTAAGATAGTTATCAAACAACGTATCTAAAACAACAAATCTGGAAGTTATCTAACATTGTTTTGAATTAAATTTTTTTAGAAAATAACATGCATTGTTCCAGATTAGGTGTTCTGGAATTAGGCAGGTAATCTGGAAACATATTCCATAATATTTACTTACAAAACATGTATTTTGGAATATATTTTTGGATTATCTGCCTCATTTTGGATTAGGTGCTTTGGTCACCAATCAAAAACAAAAAACACAGAGATACAATGCAAGTGATGTTGAAAAAGTAAAAGGACCAAGAAAACATTACCTTCATCAGCGTCGATGGCACAAGCTGCCATCAATGCGTTGGTTGCTGCTGCCTTCAATGGTCATTCGACGTCGTAAGGAAAAGGTTGTTTGGTCATTGGTGAGTATAATAGATTGACAAGGACATATTTGTCCATTTACGTTCTTTAAAGTATCTTATGGGATTCAGGAAATTAAAAATGGGTGCAAGAAAGTGAGAAACAATGGCCCATATTATGTATGGAAAGACAATTTTGGTTCGGGAGATGCTAGGTGCACCCAGCAATATTGCTGGTGCACCCAGCAACTTTTATGAATGGACAATTTTGCCCTTTAATAAAAAATTATAAAAAGCCCCCCCCCTCTCCGGAAGAAACTTTTCTGCTGCTGCTCATTCCTTCCGCGAAGCTTGTTCTCCCTTCTCCGCGAACTGCTTCTTCTTCTCCGGCAAGGCAAGCGCGAACCTCGTCTTCTTCTTCTCCGCGAACGAGGTTAGTCTCCCTAACTCCCCTTTGCTTGTATGATACAACATTGTTATAGCTTGTAGCAGTGGAACCTTAGGATAGTTACCTTAGGATAGTAACTTTAGGGTAGAAAACGAGAGGAGAGGACGTCGGAAAAAATAGGGAAAAGAGGCTGACGGCGGAGACTTCCGGAAGACCCGTTAGGGGTTCTTCCGGAAGTTCCGGAAGAACCTTTTCCGGAAAGTTTCCGGAAGAAGTGTTCTTCCGGAAGTAACCAAACGTCTTCCGGAAGAACACTTCTTCCGGAAGACTTCCGGAAAACCTCTTCCGGGAACTTTCCGGAAGAAGTGGTTCATCCGGAAGAATTCCGGAAGACGCGCACTTCCGGAAGAACTTTCAAAGTTCCGGAAGACCTTTCCGGAAGAACCCCTTCTTCCGGAAGTGGTTTTTTTGTTTTTTTTTTGTGTTTTTTTTTTAAAATTTTTTTTAAACAGAAATTGTTTTGTTTTTTTTTAAATGAATTATTTTATTTATTTTGGTTATTTTGTTTTTTAGATTTTATGAAAAATGAAGTTTGGGTTTTTGATGTCATATTTTTTTTATAATTTAAATTGTGTATTTTTACTAAATATTAATTTGTAAATTAATTTTTTTTTATAAAAGTAGTTGTGTTTGTTTTTGTTTATTGTTTTTTTTAAATTAGTGTTTTTTCTTTAAAAATGAAGTTGTCTATTTTTATAATTAAAGTTGTGTGTTTTGGAAGTTTTATAAAAATACTAATTTTTTATAATTAATTAGTTTATTTTATTATAAATGAAGTATTTTATTTACTAAAAAAATTGTGGATGTTTACTAAATAATTTTTTTTTACATTAGTTGTTTAATTTTTTTTAAAAATTAAGTTGTGGATGTTTAGTAATGAATTATTTTTATATTAGTTGTGTTTTGTTTTTATAAATGAAGTTGTTTATTTTTTTTTTAAAAAAATTAACTTGTTGATGTTTACTAAGTAATTTAGTTGTGTTTTTTTTTAGAAATGAAGTTTCTTATTTTTTTTTTAAATTAAGAGTTGGATGTTTACTAATTAATTTTTTTTACATTAGTTGTGTTTTTTTTTATAAATGAAGTTGTTTAATTTTTTTAAAAAATTAAGTTGTGGATGTTTAGTAATGAATTATTTTTATATTAGTTGTGTTTTTTTTTATAAATGAAGTTGTTTAATTTTTTTAAAAAAATTAAGTTGTGCATGTTTATTAATAATTTTATTTTACATTAGTTGTTTTTTTTTATATAAATGAAGTTGTTTAATTTTTTTTTTTAAAATTAGGTCGTGTATGTGTGAAAATAATTTGATTTAAGTTAGTCTTATTTGTTTATAAATAAAGTTGATTTTTTATAAAGAAAATTGTGTATATTTTGACCGAAAAAAATACATGTTCGACATGATTTACAGATCATGGCCAGAACACGAGGTTTAGGTTGTGCCATAGGTAGAGTTGTAGGCAGAGATAGAGCTGCTGACGAGGATGCTGGCGATGTTCCCGAGAGGCGTAGGCCTACTGCCTCAGCCCGTAGGCTACGCGTTCATCAGATGACTACGGAGGGACGTGATATGGCTGAGGACGTCGCTGACATGACTGATGATGTCCCTGAGCAGCCTACGGAGGCACCTGAGATGTGTGCGGACGCACAGGGTGCTGATAGTGGTGAGGGGTCAGATGGTGATGATGCTGCAGAGGGATTCCCTGGTGGTCCACGTGACCCGTCAGTGCTCACATCATTTGCCGAGCATGTTGCACATGCCGTGTGAAGTGGACAGGTATTTTAATTTGTTAATTATTTGTCATTGTTTATTTATTTGTTTATGATTAATTTTTTTTAATAATTGTATAATTTGTACTTCAAATCAGGAACGTCCTGATTTGAAGTTAGTGTCACATGGGAGGAAGCTGACACTGATTGGGAGGCCAGTGCCTGAGATTGAAGGCCTGGTGGCTGCCACAGGATTAAGTCCACTGATAGATTGTTCAGTTATTACTGGCGATCCTGGACTTATATCCGCATTTGTGGAGAGGTGGCACAGTGAGACTAGCACCTTCCACCTTCCAGTAGGAGAGCTGACGATCACATTGGATGATGTGTCGTCCATTCTACATTTGCCCATCACTGGCGCCTTGCACAGTTTCCACGCTCTTTCTACGGAGGAGGCCAGATTCTTGCTCACGGAGTTGCTGGAAGTGTCTGCGGAGGAGGCCAGAGCCGAGACAGCACTCACACGTGGAGCATATGTACGATTAGGATGGGTCCGTGACATTTATGAGACCAGATGTCAGGCCCGGCGGTGGATTGTCGCAGCTCGCGCTTATTTGCTGCACCTTGTCGGTTGCACTCTTTTTGCTAATAAGAGTGCAACATACGTGCATGTGGTCCACCTTGACGCTTTCCGGGACCTCGCTCATAGTGGTGGTTACGCTTGGGGGGTTGCCGCGCTGGTTCATATGTACGACCAGTTAGATGAGGCTTGTAGGACCACCACCCGACAGCTTGCGGGGTACTTGACGCTATTTCAGGTAAATTTTGTGTTTATTAATATGTTAGGTTCGATTATGATTTAAACATGTTTTTATGTTATGTTAACCTCAATTATTTTGTAGTGCTGGATCTATGAGCACTTCCCTAGTGTGCATCAGTGCGTGACTGACGATACATACCAGGAGACGTCCCCACGTGCTTCCCGGTGGTTGACGTCGAAGGCACACATGAAGGGCATCACAGGAGCACC